>NC_056733.1:1778257413-1778402413 GCF_019279795.1 Protopterus annectens | reverse complement strand
GAGATGGCTGGTGGAAGTGATAGCTACCTTATAGTCTGGACAAAAGGGGGTATAGCTAGTCAACCTGTGTCAGGCTTTCCGATGTGTGTGTGTGTGTGTGTGTGTGTGTGTGTGCATATAAACCAAACCTCAAAGTGTGTGTGTCATCTACTTGGACAGGGACATGAAATATTGGTTGGACAGAGAGGGTGCTGGCGGTTATGGCTTGGCCACTCAGCTGAGATGTCAACTCTATAGAGCTAGAGAAAGAGGGAGAAACTAGCCCTGGACTGACTGTGGTCTGTGTGTGCTCTTAAGGGAAATTGTACTTGATGCAGAAAGCTGCATCTGGAAATACTGTACTGTGTGTGTACTTTGTCATCCTCTCACTGTATGCCCCCCACTGGTGCCAGTGGTGAGGATTGAGGCTCCTTGATTACTGGGCCAGTGGTGGGCATCACATCTTTATTGGCTGGCAGTGGTGGGATACCGCATCACATATTGTGATTCAGTGGTGTGGATATTGGACTCCTGTGGCCTGTAAATAGTGGTCACTAAAGAAGGTGTTTGTAGTCTTATGATGCCACATGGTAGACATTCAGAGTTTCATATCACAATAGTTTTATTTATTTTATGTTAGCTTAATTAGTCAGGGAGAGCAGGCAAGGATGTCAGCAGAGGAGTATGGTAAGCTGACAAGGAGACAGTTGGCTGAGATGTACCAAGACAAAGGACTGGAGCAAGCCAACCTGACTAAAGCAGAAATGATTGCAGCCTTAGTCACAGCTGCATCACAGACCAGCAACCAGGAAGACAATCCTTGGGGATGTACAACTCTCAGAAAATGGACAGGTCAACCTTTCCACAAAGGACTTAAAAATCCATCTGGAGTCAAATGGTCTTGAACTGGAGGCCAAACAGTTGTAAATAGCATCAGCAGAGAGACTACGGCATTTAGAGGCTGAAGAAAATGAGAGACTGTGGCATTTAGGGCTGAAGAAAATGAGAAACTGTGGCAGGAGACACAAATGGAATTAGAAACAGCAGAGAGACTGAGACGTCTGGAAGCTGTAGAAATTGAGAGGCAGAGGCAACATGAAAAGGAGATGCTGACTTTTTACAGGGTCATGAAGGTAATGGGGAATGGAGTAACGGAACCCCAGAAGCAATAGAGGTCAGTAAATTTCTTCCACAATTTACAGACTGTGATAATTTTGATAGTTTTATTCATATGCTTGAAAGGGTATTTAAACACTATAATGTTGACCAAGGGCTCTGGGTACATTTCCTGACCCCCTTACTCCATGGTAAAGCTGTAACTGCTGTTTCTAAATTGTCTGATACTGATTGTTTAAATTAAAATACTGTTAAAAATTGTTGATTAGAGTGTTTTAAGTTAACACCTGAAGTTTATAGAAAAAAGTTTTGTGAGCATAGATGTATGACAGATAAAAGTGTGTGTGAATACATTGCTGAGTTAAGCCCTTGTTTTTATAGATGGGTGAGTGGGTATCAGGTCACCTCTATTGAATGACTGACAGGCCTTTTGGTGAGGGAACAAGCCTTTAGCACTTTGCCTGAGGGCATGAGAATCTGTTTGGCAGCTAGGGAATTTAATATTGCAGATGAGTTGGGGAAGAAGGGAGACCTATACTTAGCAATCAGGGCATCACTGCACAGGAAAGGGATACCCAGTACTGTACACAGGTTTAAGGGCACCCACGGTGGGTAGCCTAAACCTCCCCAACAGAGTCCACCAGTAACAGGGGAAGTCACTAGTTCAGGTACATGGCCAGGATTAAGGGATAAACATTTTAAATGTAACCAGTGAGGTCATGTAGCATATAGATACCCACTGAGGCAAGGTGGGGAACAAAAGGTCGGGGAGCCAGTAAATGAGAATGACAGAATGCCAGCAGTAAGTTGTCTGCAGACAACAAGGGTACCAAACATCCAAAAGAGATTATCCCTTATCATAGTAGATGGGAAACAGGCCACTACTAAGAGAGACACAGCCTCTGACCTAACCATTATGAAGCCTGCAATGGTTAAAGAGGAGCACTACTTGCTTGGGCTAGAGGGTGAGAGAATATAGCAGTTGGTAGTGACCAGAGCCTACCATATGACACTTCTAGCCACTTCCCATGACATTCCCTTTGCAGGTCATATGGGCGTAATGCATACGAAAAGATGTATTATGCAGAACTTTTATTGGCCTGGGATTTCCAGGGATGTAACTAGGTACTGCAGGACCTGTGAGCAGTGCCAAAAGGTAGGCAAGGCAGGAGACAAGGTCAAAGCACCTTTAGTACCTTCGCCTGTGATTGAGGAGCCATTTCAGAGGGTAACTATGGATATTGTGGGGCCTCTGAGTCCCCAAGTTCCACAGGGAAGAAGTATATCCTAGTGGTAGTGGATTATGCTACCAGATACCCTAAGGCGGTGGCTCTGTCCTCCATTGAGGCAGAAAAGGTGGCAAATGCTTTGTTAAAGAATTTCAGCAGGGTAGGTTTCCCAAAAGAAATACTGATTGACAGAGGTGCCAGTTTCATGTCAGACCTGCTGACTTGCCTGTGGGAGAACTGTGGGGTAAAGCACCCAAAGACCACTCCCTACCATCCCCAGACTAATGGTCTGGTGGAGAGGTTAAACTCTACAATAAAAACCTTGCTATGGGCATTTGCAGACCAGTTTAAGAGGGAGTGGGACAAATATTTGCCCTATCTGTTGTTTTCTTACAGAGGGATGCCCCAGGAATCCACAGGTTTTTCACTCTTTGAGTTGCTGTATGGGCATAGGGTAGGGGGACCTCTAGATTTGATTCGTGATGAGTGGGAGGGTGTGTGTGTGAATACCACAAGCAGTCTGTTGTAGCACTTGTCCTAAACCTCAGGACAAGGCTTGGGGAACTCATGGGCTTGGCCCAGGAGAACCTGGCAGAAGCCCAACAGCAGAAAAAGGTCTGGTATGACAGGAATGCTCGAGCTAAAGAGTATACAGTGGGGCAGAAGGTTATGGTTCTCATTCCTGTCAGACACAACAAGCTGTAGGCAGCTTGGGAAGGACCCTTCAAAGTGGTAGTTAGTGATGTTAACTACCTGGTAGAACTGCTAGAGTAGAGGCAGGGGCACAAGCTTGTTCCATGTTAACACCATGAAACCTTACCATAATAGGGAGGCTCTGGTGCTAGGTATTTGCGGTAGAAGGCAGGAGGAGTCTGAGGGGGGTCTATAGTTACAGGAAGCCAGCCAGCAAAATCCCAAATTACTATGGGGGAGCCTAGGATTACAGGCATATGATATGACTGTGCAACACTGTAATGGGGCCAGCAATGCAAAGGCAGCTGGGATCTCAAGCCTGGGAATGGGGTAATGTATTTCCAGACAGGCACATCCCTCTCAAGCAAAGGATTGAGATTCTGTGGAATATGTGGGGCTTTGTATAGCTGATTTTGGGGTAAAATTTTCACTGAATTTGTTTGCTAGGAGGTTGGCTATACATTCTGGATTTGAGTAGGCAGTGCCCTTTTGGATAAGCTATGAGCAGTGTTTGGTGTTATTCCTTGGTTGCCGAACATACCTTAAGAAGGATTTGTAAATGTTTTATCTTCTAGTTATTTTAACTTTTTTTTAGCTTGTAGATACTTGTCTGAGTTCATAGGGTGCCTTTCTTTTCCTGATGGAATATTTTAGTTCTTTCAATAGCATTTTAATATTAACCTTGAGAAGAGGGTTTTTATTTTGCTATATATATCATTTAAGAATTTTTTTCTTTTATTGTATTTATCTATCCATGTAGACTGTGACAACCCACCACTGGACCAGTAATCAAGGAGCCTCTATCCTCACCAGTGGCACCAGTGGGGGACGTTCACTGGGAGGATGACAAGTACACACACACAGTACTTCCAGATGCAGCTCTCTGCATCAAGTGCAATTTCCCTTAAGAGCACACAGAGACCACAGTCAGTCCAGGACTGGTTTCTCATTATTTCTCCAGATCTCCAATAAGACTCTCCACTGGCACAGCTATAGAGTTGAAATCTCAGCTGAGTGACCAAGCCACGGCCTCCAGCACCCTTTCTGTCCAACCAGTACTTCGTGTCCCTGCTCAAGTAGCTGACACACACACTCCTTGAGGTTTGATTTACACACACCCACACCTGGGAAAGGCTGGCACAGGTTTACAAGTTATACCCCCTTCTGCCCAGACTATAAGGTAGTTTTTACTGCCACCAGTCAGTCCTGCCAGCTACCTTAAGACCCTTACCAAAGGGTGTCCAATCGTGCTGTGTAATATCAATGTTAACACAAATGGTAGTTTGACCAAGAGCAAGGCTGTTAGGAGTGGCCACACAGTGTCACCAAATAAATATACAAGTACTCTTAAAACTTAAATATATCTACACATAATAGCCACAATGAAAGGTTTAATATAGTTAATAATAAATAATAAAATAAGACAATACTAAATATATATCTTCACAGTTATTTCAGAGTTTAAAACAACAGAGAATATTTAAAACAACATTGCAGGACAGTCTCAAATAAATAAAGAAAAACATTTAAACTAAGCTTTACTATACTTCTGACTGAATCTAAGAGAATTATACTATAACCTAAGAACTTACTAATAGAGTAAAACAGATGTGGTGAAAGGATCTTCTAGTTGCTGTCAGGTCCAAGATAGAATGCAGAATGTTCTGTCTCACTAAGAGACTTCTCAAATTAATATCGCAATTATTACTGCTGGGATTACTTGCAGAACATCACTTCTTTTCATCTGACTGATAGTTCCCAGGCCAAACAACCATTGATGAAGCTGGCAGTATTTAGCATCCACCTGTAAAAATATACAGACAACGGCTTCTACTCAGATCTCTAGCAGATGCTGGAAGTTATTGTCACTCTCCTACTTTGGACACAATAGAAGAGTCTTCCTGGGTTCTGTTTAAGGAGCTTTATTTTATACAAACACATCACAATAGAAGTTTACTGACTTTAACTTAAGTAACTTATATACAAATTAACTGCTGTAATCATGCATGCTTACTCCCTGGCTGCATTCTGAAAATGGCACTAGGAATGGCATGTGTTTGATATTTATACATGCACTCTCAGTCTTTGACGTGCTTCTTTAAAAATACAGCACATAGCACGTGCTCTCTGATTTGCATCCTCCCTCTTGAAAAAGCAAAACATGCAATGTTATGGATATTATGACATGCAGATATCACCGACAATTATCAGTCATGCATTAATACAAGATATAATACATATATACACAGTTAAGTCCATGTTGCTACATATTTCACCCTGGGCTTAGATGCTCGTCCATAACATATGATATAAAATAGGGAATTGGGCTTAACTGCTGGAGCTGTCTCTGAAAACTGTTCAATCTGTGATTTACCCGGAACATCTTCAGGGATGGAATCAAAGGTAGGAACACCTTCTGGGATGGAAACAATAGTTGGCTCTCTCTGAGATTTAGAGTCTAAATCACTATAACAATATTGTGTTGATGATTCTGGTACAAGTAACAGATGTTTACAGTTTTGTCTGTGTATCTTCCGAGTCTATAAGGTAGGATCAAGGTTCAGGACATTTGCCAGTAACTTGCCCTATGTGGTCAAAACCTTTTTCTGTTTGAAGTCTGACCATTTCTCCTTCCCTTAATGGAGAAAGAAGTTTGCTTGACTTATACAATGACTTCTGGATTGAACATTTTTTAAATAATTAAGCCTTATTGGTGTTATTATTCTTGGCTTTAGGCTTTAGTAGAGTGGTAGGAATAGGTAGCGTAGTTCTTGTTTCCCTGGAAAGAAGTCATTGAGCTGGAGATCTGAGAACATCATCAAAAGCTACATTCCTAAGGTTAAGCAGATTTAAGAAAATGTCTGAATTGTCACGTCTTGACCTTTTAAGTAGCTGTTTCGCAGTCTGCACAGCTCGCTCAGCCAGGCCATTCAACTGAGGATACTCAAGACTGCTGGTAATGTGTAGAAAGTCCCAGTCTCTGAAATAACTGGCTAGTAAATTGAGTACCATTGTCAGAAATAACTTTATGTGGACTGCCATGGACTGAGAAATGATGTTTCAGCTTAGTAGTAACAGTAATAGATGTTAGATTAGGTAGTAGAACAATTTCAAACCAATTCAAATAAAAGTCTACCAATACCAAGTAGTGTTGATTGTTCCCCTAAAAAATATCAGTGGCTGCTGTCTACCAAGGTAGTTCAGGAACTTGATATACAGTAGCTGAAGCGGTTCTCTTTGCAGGTGTGATCTAGGACTATTGAATATTGAACAAAAAGAAAGTACTTGATCAATGTCTTTCAGTAATGAAGGCCAAAATACTAATTCATTTGCTCACCTCTTGATGCGGAACCTGGGTGACCATGATGCAAAATCTGGATGTACTCATGTTGTAAGGAAGCAAGAGCAACAATTTTAGGACCTCTGAAAATAATTCCGTCTTCCGTCAACATTTCATCTCTGTAGGGAAAATAGGTTTGCACTTCAAGTGCTACACTAGATTGCTTTGACGGCCATCCAATATTACGGTCAATTGGATCAGTCTTAGTGTGATTTATCAACTCATCAAGCCTAGTGATAGAAAAATTATGCACTGCCATCACATCAAAGTCATAATTCTCTGTGTCAACCTATTCCATTGTATTCCTGGACGATCTGGATAAGGTATCAGCCAGATAGAGTAGTTTACATTTCGTATAGACCATTTTGAAGTGGTACTTTTGCAATTTGAGCATCATTCTTTGTAGCCTTGCTATAGCTGAATGCATAGGCTTCTTTGGAATAGTAACTAGAGGTTGGTGATTATTCTCAGTCTGAACAGCGTGACCATAAACATAATCATGAAACTTGGAACTTGCAAATACTATTGCCAAAAGTTCTTTCTCAATTTGAGCATACTGCATCTCAGTTTCGGTAAGTGTTCTAGATGTATAGGCTACTGGTCTGCCCTCTTGAAGTATAACAGTGCCTAGACCAAATTTTGAAGCATCACAGGAAAGAGTAACTGGTTTGTTCACATTCACATCATAGTATCATAATGTAGGCAGGGTGGCAATTTTCTGCTTGAGGTTATCAAATACTTTCTGGTGCTGTTCTAATCATGACCATGCAACATTTTTGCATGTTAGCTCTCTTAAAGGTGCTGTCAACTCACTGAAGTCTGGTATAAACTTGTCTAAATAGTTGACCATGCCTAAAAAACATTGTAGAGCTTGAACATTGCTTGGTGCTGACATCTCAAGAATGGCTGCTTGCTTGGTCGGGTCTGGTCTCAAGCCAGTACTGGCAAATAAATGACCTACACATGTAACTTCTGGGAGTCTGAATTTGTACTTCAGAGGACTGACCTTCAAGTTTACTTCACATGCTCTGTCCAGAACATTCTTTAGGTTTCTGTCATGTTGTGCTTCACCACTGCCTCCAAGCAATAAATCATCTACTATTATGGCATAAGGATAACCCAAAAACATTTGCTTCATTGCACACTGGAAGATTCCACTTGCAGAACCAAAAGTGGTTAGTAATAAGGATTTGCGATCAAGCATCACCTGCCAAAAATTAACGTTTTACATCCAAAACAGAAAAAAACAGTGGCATTTGGTATTAGAGCTGCTATCTCTCTGACTGTGCACATTAGATGATATGGTCTTTTCAATGCTTTGGTCAAATCTCTTCAGTCAATACATATTCTGATTTCATCTGAGCCTTTTTTGTGAACTGCTACCATAGACAATACCCAATCAGATGCTTCTGTAACTGAACAAATGACACCTTGCTGCACCATTTTGTCCAACTGAGCCTTAACTTTGTCCTGCATAGCTATCAGAACTCTTCTTGCTGGTCTAACTACTGGAGTGACCTCTAGGTCTAACCTCATGGACTACACTACTGGACATTTGCCTAACCTATCATTGAAAACATCAGCATATTCTAAGAAAATGGCTTGTGAAAAATTAGAACTAGGAGATGCACTTATGTGATGAACTTATTTGGTAAAATAAAGCAGATTTATTCTTAAACTATCCTTGAGACCCAATAAAGACTGTACTGGTCTTCTGACTACATAGCAGGGGCGGCTCATGGTATCGGACAGCCGGACTGCAGCCCTCCCACCTACAAAAGAAAGAAAAAAAATCTGTTAAACTAAAAAGCAAAAAAAAAAAAAAAAAAACACGAGTCCAGACTGCAGTCCGGATAAAGAAACACAGGTACCCAGCAATCTTTGCTGCAAATGCACCCAGGAATCATTGCGGGAATGACTGCACAGAAGAGGAGGTCCGGACTGCATCGGCTGCAGGCAAATCCAATCAGGACTAAGAGGTGAGCTGCTCTCGCAGGATTTTCATTGCGCGGGCTCATTCAGGACGTAGGTGTAGCAGGGTTTGGTCGCTGGCTGGATTGCTCCATGTCGCGGGTGGATTTTGGTGCTTGGTCAGACATGATACATCATCAGGTTAGTGAGTATTGCTGCAGGTTGGTCTGGAGGGATTTGCTGTTGTTTATGGTTGGTCACTGCTGGAGGGATTTGCTGTTGTTTATGGTCGGTCGCTGCTGGAGGGATTTGCTGTTGTTTATGGTCGGTCGCTGCTGGAGGGATTTGCTGTTGTTTATGGTGGGTCGCTGCTGGAGGGATTTGCTGTTGTTTATGGTCGGTCGCTGCTGGAGAGATTTGCTGTTATTTATGGTCGGTCGCTGCTGGAGGGATTTGCTGTTGTTTATGGTCGGTCACTGCTGGAGGGATTTTGTGTGTGTGTGTGTGTGTGTGTGTGTGTGTGTGTGTGTGTGTGTGTGTGTGTGTGTGTGTGTGTGTGTGTGTGTTTGCGTGTCTGGGAAGTAAGAGTAGGGGAGTCAGTGAGGGAGTAGTTAGGAAGATGTGTGTATATGAGTGAATAAGTGTGTTTGAGTGCAATTGGGCAGGGATAGGGCAGCTTTGCGTGCACTTGTGTGTGTGTATGTGTGCCTGGGAGGAAACAGTGGGGGAGTCAGTGATGGAGTAGGTTAGGAAGATGTGTGTGTATATGAGTGAATAAGTGTGTCTGGGAGTGTCATTGGCTGAAGATAGTGCAGCTTTGTGTGCGTGTGTGTACATGAGTGGGCTGGCGTTAATCTCAAACTGACGCACACCCCTGGACTAATGAGCAGAGCCTGGAGCACTAGGTGGGGAAATCACTAGCCAGCAAGGATATCTTTTAAATGCATGGATGAGCAGCGCTTTAACAGAATAGGGATCTGGGGATGGAGTAACCGCTAGCTATAAGGGATAAGTCTATAGCTGTGCCTTAATGGCATACAGGGCTGGGGAAAAAAAACAGGATTTACTGTGCACTTTGTGTCTGAGCTGCAGTTAAACGCAGTGTGAGTTGGGAGGGAAACCCTAGATGCCAGGGATAACATTGGAAAAAAAAAATTCGATAAAAACAAAAAAAAACAGTACAAAAGGGAAGAAAGGGATTTGAAGTGTGTAACTTTGATAAAAGAAACACCAGAATGAACCCATTGCAGTCATAAGTTAGGGCAAAATGTTATTTTTGTTCTATATATATATTGAGACTTTCAGGCATTATGCAATTCCTACAACAGTTTGTGACCTATAAGGGAGAAAGGGAACACTAAGCATACATCTCAACCTCAAAGGAAAACATAGATAGTCACTTGGATAATAGCTTTTCCCTTGCATGTATTTACTGAATGATCTGAAGTGTTAGACTCAAATATCTGCCAAGGACTGACTGTAATCACTTGTGAATTACCAAGGCAGAGTTGTGGGGACAATGTGACAACTGGCACAGGTATGGGGTATCAAGTATGTGTCTCTCTTACAGTGTGCTTGTGTGTGGGAGAATGAATGGGGGTGCCTGTGCTAACATGGTGTGGTGTAACTATTACAGGAAAGTGCTGATCTGCACTTGCAGTAGTTAATGGTGATTCATAGACATGCAGACAGGAAAGTGCTGATCTGCACTTGCAGTAGTTAATGGTGATTCATAGACATGCAGACAGGAAAGTGCTGATCTGCACTTGCAGTAGTTAATGGTGATTCATAGACATGCAGACAGGAAAGTGCTGATCTGCACTTGCAGTAGTTAATGGTGATTCATAGACATGCAGACAGGAAAGTGCTGATCTGTACTTGCAGTATTTAATGGTGATTCATAGACATGCAGATTAGCTGATAATGAGATCTTTCCTCATTATAGGTTCATAGGTTCATAGGTTCATACTAGGCTATCTGCCCAAGTGCATTTATAAGCCTAGCCCATAGTTATGTGGCTTTCGCCACCCCTTTAGTTTGAATAAAACTATGCCTATTATTTTGCTGTGCCTCTGTCAAGCAGTGACACTGAAGTAATCCCTGGGGTATATCTGCGATCTCCCATCCATTGGTCAAGATTCCTCTTGAACAAGGCCAGCGAGGTGCTCTGCCTCACATGTACCGGGATTTTGTTCCACAGCATAGGGAGTCTCTGGGTGATGAATTTGTCCCTCCAGCACGTTCTATTAATAACCGTGTCAAGGTTTAAGTCTCCCGCCCTTGTGGTTCTGAGGATCTAGATTTTTGAGGTGAAGCATATTCATCAAATCTGGGTTTGACATGGCCTTATATGTCAGGCACAGGTCACCTCTGAGCAAGCGGTATGAGACTGAATAGAGCTGGAGTTCTTTCAGTCGGGCAGCATAAGACATATTTTGAGACCCTTTATCCTTTTGGTGAGGAACTTTTGGGGCCTTTCCAGCTGCTGCAGGTGTCGGGTCAGATACATTCGAATGGGGCATTGTACTCAATCATAGGTCTAATGAGTGATGAGTACAGGGGGACGATGACCTCCCTTGATCTAGATGTGAATCCCTTCATGATCAGGTGGGCAATGTAGAAGGTTTTCCTAGCTACTTTAGCAACATGAGTGTCAAACGAAGGCTACTGTCAACCTGGGTCCCCAGATCCCTGATGACTTCTTCTGTGCTCAGTGGATTGCCACCTATATGGTAGCTAGGGGTAACCTTGTTTTTCCCGAAGGGTATGACTATGCATTTCTTGGCGTTTAACTTTAGGCCATGGCTCTGGCACCAGTTATCCGTTTCTGTGAGGCCCTTCTGAAGGATATCTGTGTCAGATGTGTTTTCGACTATGGCGCCCAGTTTGCAGTCATCTGCAAACTTTGTCAGCCATAACCCTCCTGTGTTTGCTTGTACTTCAGAAAAGTAGATGCCGAACAAGAGTGGACCCAGGACTGAGCCCATGTAATGAGTCTGTAAATCGCAAAATATCACATCACAGAAACAGGGACTTTTTACTGCAGCTGTTAAAATGAGTGGTAGGGTTCTTAATGAATCCTCAGGTTTATTTATCACTGAACTTACCCTGCCTAGATGTTGTGTTTTGCAGTCATATTAAGAGTAGCATTACACATGTACACTTCTGTCACACAAATATACTGTTATTTATAACACAGTAATAAAAAAGGTGAGCAGTTAGAATACAGAACTGTCAAAAGTGTTTTTTTCCCCTTAACAATCCTTTCTGTCTACTTTGAAATATCTTTGCAGCACAAGAGATAAGTAGGACATTCCAGGAGCATAGCTGTCAACTTCTTTGCTCAAGAATCATGGAAAAAGTAAAAAATAATGATGGGCAAAGGCCCCAGAACAGGGACAAATCTTAATCTTACTCTGACTAACTCAGAAAGATATCAGCATGCATTTTCTGAAGAATAAGGAGTTTGAAACTCTACTAGCATTATTGACTGACTGTAATCCTCAGTGACATATGAGGAGGAGTGCACAAATAAGAGGCAAAATCAGGGACTGTTGAGAATTATGGACTACAGGCTGGACCTGCTTAGTAACTTTTTCTTCTTAATATATTTTTTTCATTTATCAGGAATGCCCACTGTTGACTTTAACTAACATTTCATATCTACAGCAGTCCTAACATTTTGTCTCACCGAAGACTTGAGAAAGAACTCAATATGCAATATGACTGAATTTTTCAGTTATTTCTCCTCTTTTTCTTCAGAATTCCTCATCAAATCTTTTTCAGCTTGGTTGGGAGTTTTTTTAATGACTTCTGGTATTTTTTTATATATTTTGCACTAACCAAAAGAAATTTGAAACTTAACACTGTGGTAAACAGAACATATTACGATATGTTTTTTGTTTAGGCCTCTTTAGTCTTGGATCAATACACCATATCAAACAGTATTTTCATTTTTTTGTTTTGTTATGTTTAGATATAACACTGGTATGCACTGCTGCACATTCACACACATATTCAACAACTTTAGCTTAATAAAAAAGTTCCTTATGATGGTTTCCAGGGAGAAAAATTCAAGTATCACCATTATCCTGGGCATGATAAAAACTCTAAAGTGAAGTTCTCATACCTGTTAATCTCTTAGCACAGGAATTCTGGACAATGCCAGAAATAATTTGTGGGATGCAAGGGCCTAAAATCAGGGACAGATTTTAAATATTGTTACAAACTTGGAAAATTGCGAGAATAATAAGATGTAATGTGATCCTATCTCGCCTACATTCTGTACTGATGGTACTGATGGGTTCGGAGCCGATCCTCGGCTCCGACTCGGCACGTTATACTATAGAACGAAGTCTCTTATTGGCTGAGCTATCCCACATCCCAGGATGCACCACCACTGCTTCCCCAGATCTCGTTTGCCGCTTCTACAGCAAAGACGTGGTCTCGGACTTGGCTGAGCTAAGTGCTTATTACTTGAAAATTTCTGTCAGAAATTTTTTCTAATCTACCCAAAAGCTGTTTTAACAGCTATTCGTTGATGTGTGACTGAGATTTGAGTCTTTTTGTGGTAAAATTGTCTTAGTTTGAGGGAAAGGATCCCGTTTAAGTTAGAGGGGTCTTGCCCTCGCTCGTTGTTAAAGCTTCTTAGTGTGAGTCTTTTCTGTGGTAGAGTTGTCTAGATTTGGGTCAAGTGATCCCATTTAAGTTAGAGGGGCCTTATCCTCAGTTTACGTATTTCTCTAAGCTATTTTTTATTAGTGTATTTAAAAGAATATTTCTGTGGTAGTGATTTGTGTGTCAACATGTCGAAAGAGCACAGACCATCAGGATTCAAAAAATGCTCTAAATGCAGTTACAAAATGTCCATTACGGATGACCACTCTTTGTGCGTTTATTGTTTAGGCCCTAAGCATCTTCAAGAGTCATGCAGCGTTTGTCATGCTTTTTCCTCCCGTGTCCTCCAAGAGAGGAAAAATAAATTGATATTAAAAGGGCTTATCACCCCTTCCTTTGAGGAGGCTTTATCTTCTTCCTCTTCACCTTCAAAGAAGAAGAAATCGTCGGCTCTGACCAGCCCGTTGGAACCGGCTACAAAGAAATCTCGGCAGGCTTCTCCATCGGCTCCACGGACTTCGGAGCCGAGGGCGGAATGGTCTGCCTCGATGCCTCCAACCTTGACTCCTCTGGCTTCGGAGTCGACGGCTAGGGCTTCGAGAGTTGGGTCACCTTCATCGGCTCCACTGTCTTCGGAGCCGATGAGAGTTGCCCGCTCAGACTCTTCCCCTTCGGCGCCGAAGTCCACTTCGGCTCCGAGGGAAATTGCAATGGTTGTGGAGTCTCCCTCGGCACCGATATTTATTGAGACTATTCGGATCCGGTCCCCCAGTCCTTCGGAACCGGCGGAGAAGTCGATTCGAACTCATTCGATCTCTTCTCGGTCTTCGAGAATGTCAGATTCGGACATAGACAGGGTGCTTCAAAGGCTGTTTCAGTCTCCGGTCTTTCAAAAGTTGGTTTCGGCTCCGGAGCCGGTTGCCCACCCTGTTGTCTTGGTTCCTCCTCCAACAGCTTCGGCACCATTGGAGTCGGTGCTGGTGGAGCCGGTGGAGGTTTTCGGGTCAGTTCCGACCCTTACTCCAACCCCGCCCTTCGGGTCAGAGTTCGGTACACAGACCTCCTCTGTCGGCCCCGGGGGTGACGCTTCGGGACCGATGCTTTCAGTTCCGAGCCTCCCTCTCAGTGCGTTGGCTGCGGGAGTGCCGTCTACTGTTGTGGCCTCGGGGGTTGGACCTTCCCAGGACTCTGGGGGTCCCGCCTTCAGGGCCATGAGGAGTGCTTTGGCCAAATCTTCTTTGGCCACCTCCACCATCTCACCGTCACCTTCCCTTGGCACGGAGACTGGTTCCTTTGTAGTCCCCCTGTCTCAAAGACAGCGCAGCCCTGGGGCCTGAGGCCACCCCCATCGGGGGTTCCCTCCTTCCTGAAGGTTCCTCTGAAGCATCTTCGGAGGAACCTCCGAGGAAGAGACAGTGCAAGAGGAAGCACGTCGACTCCCTTGATGAGTCTCTCACCTCGGACACTGACCTCAATGATGCGGAGGGGTCCCCCAAGTCATCCTCGGATGATGTCTCCTTTGCGGACATTTTGGAGATCCTGAAGCAACGAGGCGACTGGCAGTCCAAACCCCCTTCCGCTGAGGAGTCGGTATTCCTCAAGGCCTTCGGGGCTCAGCCCTCTGCCTCCTGGGTGTCTCCGCCCTTCGATGAGCTTCTGGATTTGATCTCTTGAAGGGCGTGGGAACACCCGGATTCTGTGGAACCGGTGCCAGCTCGCCCCAATAAATTTCTCTCAGCACCCCCTGAAAAGGATTTTCTCTCCAAAGGTGTGGCTGTAGATGCCCTGGTGGTGGCATCTGCTACCCAACAAGATGTGGCAGAGGCTTCAACGTCCATCCATCCTCCTAATAAAGAGTCTAGGAGCATGGATCAGTACGGGAAGTGCACCCTTACTTCAGCAACCTTTACTTTAAGGTCTCTGAATTATTTGACGCACTTCACCAGACTTCAGAGGGATCTGGTCAAGGAACTTTCAGATACCCTCTCTGGTAACTTACCTGAGCAGTTGGCCCAGACGGTTAACTCTCAGCTGGCTACCCTATCATTGTTATCGAACTCGTCCATGAGGCTCATTTCATATGCAGCCAAGGGGGTGAGCAGAGCGGCGGGAACAGGCGTTGCTCTACGGAAACAAGCCTGGCTCCGCCTGTGTCATTTTGCGGAGGCCTTTAAGTCTTCCTTTGCCGACGCTCTCTTTGATGGGTCCTCTCTGTTTGGACCCAAGGTAAAGGACACCTTGACTCGCTGCGAAGAAGAGGGTAAGACTTTAACTGTCGTAGGGGCACGGTTTTCCACTCCCTTCAGGCCTTATCCCAAGGCTAGAAGAGGGGGGAAAATGTGGTTCCGTAAATCTCAAAAGCCTTACTCTTCGCAGCAGCGCGATCCCCCTTCTAGAGGCAGAGGAGGGGGAAATTTTTCAGGAAGACGCCGTCCCAGAGGCGGCGGAGGCCCCCGCAACACTGGAGACCACGAGTCCTTTCGTGGCTCCTCAACCTTCCAGCATCCCTGAAGGAGTGCCCGACTGTGCAGCTCCGGAGCCAGTTGGGGGTCATTTTTCGAAGCACCTAAAGGCCTGGGAGAGTATCACTCAGGACCGATGGGTGCTCCGAATCATCGCCGGAGGTTACACCATCCCTTTTTCTCAACCCCCCCCTCCATCCCAAAGAATCCCGGACCCGCCACCCAGTCAACGGGATCTTGCAGCCAATGAAATATCAAAGCTGCTTCAAAAAGGAGTCATCCAACCTGTTCCCGCAGGCCAGACCGGATTAGGGACTTACTCAAGATTCTTTTTGATGCCAAAAAAGACCGGGGACTTGAGGCCCATTTTGGATCTCAGCAAGCTAAATTGATCAGTGAAAAAGTCCAAGTTCCGGATGGTCACCTTGCAATCCATTCTCCCGCTGCTGGAGAAAGGTGTTTGGATGTGCTCCATAGATCTCAGGGATGCCTATTATCACATCCTGATAGATCAGGCGTCCAGGAGACACTTGCGCTTCAGCCTGGGAGACAGTCATTTCCAGTTCCGTGCACTGCCCTTTGGTCTCACCACAGCCCCCAGGGTGTTCACCAAATGTTTGGCGGTGGTGACTGCTCACCTGAGAAGTCTAGGATTCCAAGTGTTTCCATACCTAGACGACTGGCTCCTAACTGCCACCTCCAGGCGTCTACTCTTGCAAAATCTAGCAGCCACTATATCTCTAGGCAACTCCCTAGGAATCACCTTCAATTGGACAAAGTCCGTGTTGCTGCCATCTCAGTGCATTCGGTTTATCGGAGCAGAGATAGACTCAAAGCAAATGCGAGTCTATCTTCCTGCAGAGAGGATAGAAACACTACAGTCTCAAGTTTGAGCTTTGCTCCTCAGACGTCGAGCCCCAGCGAGGATGGTCCTACAACTGTTAGGTTTCATGTCGGCCACCGTTCTCCTAGTCCCCTTAGCAAGGTTACATATGAGGATTCTCCAGTGGCTCCTGTCAGTCCAGTGGTCTTATCAGGATCTCCCACTCAGTCACCACATTCTGATCACAGAGACATGCAAACAGGACCTTCGTTGGTGGCTTCTTTCCTCCAACCTGGATCAGGGGTGACCCTTCGTTCCACCACCCCCAGTGGCCACATTGACTACGGACACCTCCCAGATGGGGTGGCGGGGACATTACCTGGGCAGGTCAGTCCAAGGCAAGTGGCACTCCGACGAGAGTCTCCTCCACATCAACATACTGGAAATGAGGGCGGTGCTTCTATCGTTGCAAGCACTACAAATTTACCTCCCCCAGGGCACGATTGCCATTCAGTCCGACAACATGTCGGTGGTCTGGTACCTGAACAAGCAAGGAGGGACCAGATCCTACCCCCTTTGCAGAGAGGCCATGAAGGTATGGGATTGGGCGATTGCAACCAAACATTTTCTGGTAGCAACACACATTCCAGGGAGATCCAATGTGATAGCCGACAAACTGAGCAGAACTATTCTCTCCCCTCACGAGTGGTCTCTGAACGACAGAGTGGTAACTCAGATTTTCAGGAGATGGGGAACTCCTTGTTGCGACCTTTTCACAACCCCCCTCAACATGAAATGCCAACAGTTCTTCTCTCTCACCCCAGTTCCAGGATGCCCTAGTCCAAGCTTGGCCCACCGGTCTGCTATACGCCTTTCCACCGGTTCCCCTTCTTCCCAAGGTGATCCAGAAGGCAATTCGCTTGGAGAGCAAAATGATTCTAGTTGCCCCATACTGGCCTCATCAAGTCTGGTTTCCCTTTCTTTGCAAATATGCATTGGACGGTCCATGGTTCCTGGACCAAGTTCCGGATCTCTTGACCCATCAGTCGGGACAGCTACATCAGTCCCTCCACTCGTTGAAGTTAGCAGCTTGGCTCCTCCTCTTCCGACCATAGTCAGGAACCATGCTTTGGACCCGGAAGTCATACATATCTTGTCCTCGGCCCACAAGACTTCTACTAAGAAAATGTATAGCAGCAAATGGAAGAGATTTGCTATTTGGGCCCAACTCCAGGGCTTAGACCCCATGACAGCCCCGGTGTCAGAGGTTCTGAAGTTTTTAGCTTCTCTGTTCAACCAAGGTTGTTCGGTCTCTACCATCAAAGTTCAATTGGCGGCTATTTCCAATTTTCATGAGAGCATAGAACCACCTTTGATGAGCAACAAGTTGTGTAAAGCCTTCATGAAAGGTGCTGGGCTGCTTCGGCCCCCGATATCTCATCCCGCTTCACCGTGGGACCTTAATGTGGTGTTAGGTGCTTTAACCTCTTCCCCCTTTGAACCGGCAGCAACTTGTGACTTAAAATTTCTTTCTTGGAAGACTGCTTTATTAGTTGCAATTACATCAGCCAGGCGAGTTTCAGAACTTCAAGCCCTATGTGTCAAACCACCATACCTGTTTTTTCACAAGGATAGAGTATCCCTCAGACCGAACCCATCCTTTGTTCCTAAGGTTTGTTCTAATTTTTGTCTGCAACAATCACTGGAACTTCCAGTTTTCTTCCCGAAGTATTCAAACAGAGCGGAGTATATCTTTCACACCTTGGATGTCCACAGACAATTACGCTTCTATTTGGATAGGACGCACCAAGCACGAAAAGCAGATCAGTTGTTTGTGTCCTTTTCGGACAATAAATTGGGCAAAGCCGTCACGAAAGTCACTATTGCCAAGTGGATCAGAGACTGTATCAGTCATACTTACTTCATTTCTAATAAAGAGCTTATAGCTACAGTGAAAGCTCATTCTACCAGGGCTATGGCTACTTCGGCAGCCTTTCATTCCAAGCTTGCTATTAGTGACATTTGTGCGGCGGCTACGTGGTCTTCTCCTCACACCTTTATTTCTCATTACAAATTGGATGTGGCATCTCGGGGGCGAGCTTCCTTCGGTTCCACAGTTCTCAGGAGTGTTTTCCAGTGAGCCACCCAGGAATCAGGTGCTAGGGACGCTGTCCCATCAGTACAGAATGTAGGCGAGATAGGATCACATTACATCTTTTAGTTATGTACTTACCATAACTTTAGATGTATGGGATCCATCTCGCCTACATTCCTAATAACCCACCCTCCTTCCCCCTGCCTTGGAGATCAGAAGAGACCGGACGGTCCGAGTTCAACTGTTTCCTCTCTTGAAACACCTGGCAATATTATATCAACAGTCTATGTGTGTGTGCATGTGTGCGGACAAACAAGATCTGGGGAAGCAGTGGTGGTGCATCCTGGGATGAGGGATAGCTCAGCCAATAAGAGACTTTGTTCTATAGTATAGCGTGCCGAGTCAGAGCCGAGGATCGGCTCCGAACCCATCAGTACCATCAGTACAGAATGTAGGTGAGATGGATCCCATACATCTAAAGTTATGGTAAGTACATAACTAAAAGTTTTGCATTTTCTGAAGGATGTGAAACCGGAAACTCTGTCTGCCATTATTAAGTGACTTCAGTTCTCAATGATTTAAGATGCAAGTAAGCTTTAATAGGCATACTGTTAAAGAATTTATCAACACTGAAAGCCTCTTTGTTGTTGCCATGCAGAGAATATTTACATAACTAGATAATGTATAAGTCTTGGGTTTTGAAGTGCACATGACATTATTGTAATAAAGGACAGGATTACAGTATTTTCAGAAGCTCATTACATTTGCTGGAGACTTGGAGTCATCATTCCAGGCTTTACCCATAAACTAAACAGAATGTCAATCTATCATGTGTGGTCCATAACCTGTGCAGTAATCCTTTAAGCAACTTATCTTGAGCTTGTTTCTTGTTTTCTGTTCATGTTTTACTTTGATCATGTTTTCCCCATGAAACAAGTAGATAGTTGTAGTCAGGCAGCAGGTCTTTTTTGGGTAGTCAGGCAGCAGGTCTTTTTTGGGTAAGAAACATTTTTACAAGTGGGGGTATCACAGAGATTGCTACTTTTAGCATGTTACTTGGTACTTTTGTAAAGCTGAATATAAATTATAATTAGAACTGCAGTGCAAAGAGAAGTGGTTTGAGTTGAGTGCTGCTTGTTTTTTATACTTGATTTTGACTGGCATTCCAGTAATGTATTTAAAAAGTAATTTATTTTTTCATGCCTCACAACCTTTTTGTTTCCATCTAGATATTAAGTAAGCTGCCATGTAGCCAATGCATTGAAATATTTTTTTTTCTTCTCCACTTAATTATGTCTTGATTAGACTCTCATAATGACTGTTTAAATACGCTGCCCTGGGTGCCAAAGTCACAGTTTTTGTGGTTTTGAGCATGGCTCTACCCCTTTCTAGTTGACCACACCCCTTCCCACTGGCCCCACCCATTCAGCTGTCTCCTGCAACCCCCTTTTGATTTGAAGTCACCAGCCGCCACTGCTACATAGAATAACAAATTGTAACAGTTCTTGGCCAAATAACATGAAAGCATCACTGAGCTTTCAGTTTGAATCTCTTCATCTCCATAAGCAACAAGTTTCGCACTATTGGCCACATTGAGTTACTCATTAGTTCTCATTTTAGCAAATGTGTCTGCTGATATAACACATTGCACTTTGAACCTGTGTCTACTTTAAGATCTGTGGATGTACCATTGATCCAGACTGTACAGAACACTTTGTTTTTGTCAGTAAATTCACTGCATCAGCTCTTTCACCAATTACTGAAACACCATCCACATAAGTTCATAGGTTCATAGGTAGGTACTAGGCTATTGGCCCTGGGGCCTATATAAGCCCAGCCAAAAAGGTACCCTGGCTTTTTCCACCCAAGAAAATTATTTTCCTGTGCCACTGTCGAAAGCTGACTGCTGCGTCTCTACTGGATCACCCTACTTTTTTGTGTGACCTTTCTTTACTATTGCATGGGGTTTACCTGGTTTGCTAACTTTTTGAAAATGATTTCATTTTTTACACTTGTGACATTGCTGACCAAATCCTAAGCATCTCCTCTTTTAGACTTATGATTTGCACCATAGTTGCGACACTTAACAATAAAGCTGGACTTGAGTTTTGCTGATTCATGCTTGTATTGTACTGAGCATGCACCTTTAACTGAACTGGTCTTAGACTTTGCTGGAAAACTATGTGGTTTCCTTAGTGAGCCAGCAGGGGTTGTGGCTGCCATGTGCTTAGTAGGCCTATTTCTGTCTGCCATATGCTGCATGCTGTCTCTATTTGCTCTGGAACCTACTGAAACCACGGTCTTGTCACTTGCGAGCATACTTGTGTGTTTTTGTGTCACCTCATGGATTTGGCAAATCTCTATGGCTTTACTCAATGTTAAATCACTATCACGCAGCAAGATCTTTCTTACAGTAGCACTATTGATACCACACAAGTGCCTGTCCTTTATTAACTCATCTTTTAACTTACCAAACCGACATGTTTTAGCCTTGTTTCTCAGATCAGTTATATAAACTGCAAAAGTTTCCCGTGGTTTCTGATCTCTTGTGTAAAACAAATGCCACTCTAGTGTAATATTTGCTGAGGGTTATACATTTCTCTGAAGTTGCCCTTCAAACACTCAGGGTCTACCCTTGACTCAGCCTGCACAATACAATGATTTTCATCTTCTCCTTTATATACTGCCAGTGCTTACACAAAGTAATGCTCTTTTTCTATGGCCTCTGACCCAGCTAAGTTTAGCAAAATGAATGCCTTAGTGAGTGCATTTTTATCTGAATAAGCTGCTTGTATAAAATACTGTACTGTTGCTCAAATATTCTCCAATTCTCTGCAATATTCTGATCAAATGCAAGTGGTAATGGCTTTCGAAATCCATCTGCCATATTAACACATACTAGTGAAGGGTTTTGCAAGTAAGCACAAACACATACACATACACGTATACCAGAAATTTATGCCAGCACTTGTAACTCTGCTCAATAGCACAAGAGCCTCTATATAACTTTGTTGTTGTTGTCTTTTGGCTTTTCCCAGTTAGGGGTCGCCACAGTGGAACTCCGGTCTGCTAATGATTGGCAATACATTTTCACAGTGCCGAGTTGCCAGCTCGACGCCCAACCTTCAACGAAGGCACGCCCATTCACGCATGTCTTTCGGAATGCCACTCGACCCACGGGGAGGACATATAGACTCCACACAGAAGGCACTCCCCGCACACTAGCTGAGAATCAAATGGGAGAACCTCTTGCTGTGAGACAGCAACGCTACCGCTGCATCACCACGGTTTACTAAGAGCCTCTATATAACTGAAATTTGCAAAATAAGTATCTCTTGGGCACTGTAATATTCTTGAAATGTACTATATTGCACAAAATCACCTCTTATCAGTATAAAAACACTTCAAATAACTGCACGATGTAAGCGTCTGTGAAATAAGTTTCTAGGGCAGCATAATACTTTTGAACTTATCGTATTGCTAGAGTAATTTATCATCATTTTAATAAGCACTTCATATAACTGTACGATGCCAATGAACTGGGCAGGAGAAGCTCAGAGTCAATAACATTTCAAAGTAATGGCACTTTGTGAATAAACAGTACACAACACACTGAAACTTCCCTAAAATGGCTGTACCTTTCTAGGCAATTCTGTACAGTGCAAGAAACGCTCTGTAATGGCAGCACTTTGTGAATAGACACACCCAGCACAAGAACCTTTTCGAAATGGCTATACTTTGACTGCACTTTACGAAATAGTTGCACTTTGCACACAAATAACTCTTCAAAAATGCATGCACAGTGATAAGCACACACTGTAAGCACTTTTGCACACTTTGAGATACTTTGAATAACTTTAGTTATGCCCATGATACAACACAAAGTCGTAGTTATGCCAAAACACAGCACTTTGCCAAAAAACATGCAGTTGCCTTGCTTAATTTACACTTTTGTTGTTGCCATGCAGAGAATATTTACATAACTAGATAATGTATAAGTCTTGGGTATTGAAGTGCACATGACATTATTATAATAAAGGACAGGATTACAGTATTTTCAGAAGCTCATTATATTTGTTGGAAACTTGGAGTCATCATTCCAGGCTTTACCCATAAACTAAACAGAATGTCAATCTGTCATGTGTGGTCCATAACCTGTGCAGTAATCCTTTAAGCAACTTATCTTGAGCTTGTTTCTTGTTTTCTGTTCATTTTTTACTTTGATCATGTTTTCCCCATGAAACAAGCAGATAGCTGTAGTCAGGCAGCATGTCTTTTTTCCTTATTATGTTTTGCTCGTTTAATCTCTTTTCATGCCCTTTGTACTTTTCTTCTGCTCGTTTCACTCTAAACATGCCCGTTTTGCCTCTAAATGTTCTCATTTTACTTTTCTGTTAATTGTTTCGTCAAATATTTTTACTTTAAATATTTCCCTTAGTTAATAAGCCTTTTGTGCCTTCCGCTTGTTTAATAATGTGTTCTGTGCTGTTGTACTGCCCTTTTTTGTTCTTTTTATGAAACAAATAGTTTCTGCATATTCTCATTACCTTTGCTTCTTTTCTGGCTCTTTTTCATGCTCGTTTCTCTTAGTTTAACTTCACTGTCATCTCTGCACCTTATGGCTCCGAATCTTATTCTCTTTGATCCCGGTTCTGATACCATGTCACTCTCCTACTTTAGACACAATAGAAGAGTCTTTGTGGGTTCTGTTTAAGCAGCTTTATTTTATACAAACACATCACGATACAAGTTTACCGATTTTAACTTAAGTAACTTATATAAAAACAAGCTGTTGTATTTATGCATACTTACTCCTTGGCTGCATTCTCAAAATGGCACTAGGAATGGCACGTGCTTGATATTCATACATGCACTCTCAGTCTTTGACGTGCTCCTTAAAGATACAATACATAGCATGTGCTCTTTGATCTACAGTCATAAAGCAAATGCATTCCTTCATGCTTTTCAAAACTAATAATTACTTCACCTTAAAGACAATACAGAAAGTTTCCTAGTACAGACATTGTGTCTCTTGTTATATTGAAAATTAAAAAAATACCATCTTTTATGGCCTGGCCATAAAGTAATTTAATTCCAGTTGTTTTTCTAAAATTAACTAGACTGAAGTTAACCTCCTGTATTCCAATTTCCACTGTTAAAACATTTAAACAGTTACAATAGTGCATGTACATTTCTATTCTTTTCCAGTAGTGCACACTGTGGATCCATTTCAAACACAAGCATTTTGCAAATAACTTTTCAACACATACATCTGATATACACACAACATACAGTTCTAATACATTTGTAACACAAGCATCTTATATTAATCATTTCAATATTCACCAATGACATGTAATTATTTACAAATTTCCATCTAGCTAGCTGGGCTGGCATTATCTCCTTTCATAAAAAACAGCAACCAAGGAAACTAGTCCACTTGATAATTTATTGTAAACAAATACACATAAAGCACTTTTTCGAAAATTGAAAGAACGTGTCTATGAACACAATTATAGCATAAATAAAGGTAAATTAGGTAATGCCCTAGCTAGACATGTCGTAAGCTTCCCTACTCACAGTTTTAAATTTAGAGCCATAGACCAGATTACCCCAGATGTCGGAGGCGGACCCACTTCTCTGTTACTTGAGAAACTTGAACTCTTATGGCAACTGCAGCTAAATGCGTGCCAACATCCAGGTTTGAATGAAACCTGCTCTATTTTATGTAGCTTAAAGTTGAAGAGTCTGACTAGATAGAGGGTTAGTCTGAGTTGAATGTAAAGTGACTATATTTTGTTCTTTAAAATACACGTGTGTTAAGTGACTTATGTATGTTGTCTTTGTGCACATTTAGGAAGGTAATGATTTTATGTTATAGCAATCTTTATGTCTGTTGCTGCTAACTATGTTTTTACTCTGGAGCTTTAAGGTTTATTTTTTATGGTGAATAACAATTACACATGCTAGGGGCGGCCATGGTGGTGCAGCGGTTAGCATTGTCGCCTCACAGCAGGAGGTTCTCCGGTTCGATTCTCAGCTGGGGTGCTTTCTGTGCGGAGTCTGCATGTCCTCCTTGTGGTCGCGTGGGTTTCCTCCAGGTGCTCCGGTTTCCTCCCACATCCCAAAGACATGCAGTAGGTGGATTGGACACTCTAAATTGTCCCTAGGTGTGAGTGTGTGTGTGTGTGTGTGTGTGTGTGTGTGTGTGTGTGTGTGTGTGTATGCCTTCTGTGGAAGGTTGGGCGCTGGGCTGGCAACTCGACACCGTAAAACTCCACTGCCAATCATGAGCGGACAGATGATCCGCTGTGGCGATCCCTAACTGGGAAAAGCCGAAAGAAGAAGAACAACAACAATTACACATGCTAAATTTGGCCACATGACTAATTAAGGATGGTTTTAAACAGTAGAATTTGAATGGTTGTTTCATCTAAAAAAATTCTAATTATTAATCAAACAAAAAGCACTTTATGTGTATTTGTTTACAATAAATTATTGAGAGGACTGGTTTCCTTGGTTGCTGTTTTTTTCTGCTAGAATTCATGTTTGTTGGATTTTTACTCAGTATCTCCTTTCATCACATGGGCCACCAGACGAACTTACTTTTAAACTTCCCATTTTGTTTGGATCTGGTAGGGACTATCAGGTCAGTACATTTATCCAGGTGCACATAGAATTTGTTTGCATAATTAAGTGTGTCAGTATCTCGTGTAAAACAGTTGAACTTTAATTTAAAGACTTTATCATAGAACTGTAGAAAATGTGAATGTTTGAAGTTTCTGAACTTTGAGATAGTTGCATCTAACTGTCTGGAGATTTTGAAGGAAAAAGTAACCACTGTGTGATAGGATTTAATTAGAGAAATGAGTACCAGGGGATAGCTGATATCAATCCCAGATTGGTAGGGACCAGGTCAAGAATATTTTTTCCTGTAGTGGGTTCCTTGAAACTTTGGTCAAGAAAGTTTTTATTTATGAAATGAAGGAATATTTTGGTGTAACCTACAGTTGACGTATAGGTATCCCAGTTTATCTTCTTTGGGTAGTTAATGTTGTATTGGATAACATAAATCCTGTTAATTTAAAGTTCTCCTAGGGTATTTAGGAACCTAATGTGGATTTCTGGAAGCATAGAGGGGTGGTCCTGTAATATGCTATGATGATATAGTTGGTTCTATTTTGTGTGATTTGATTCTCATTCATTTCAGTTTTGGGGTCTTAAGGGATCTGCCTAGAAGTGATGTGGTCTTTTTTAACAAATGTGGATACTACTCCATAGTTACCACTGAGCTAAAATGTGTTACAGGCACAAAAGTGGTTCCTAAAGTGGGAGTGGGAATACTTTCTGTACTTTTAAAATTGTTGTTATAACACATTTCTGCTCCAAGTGCAGCAGGGCCTCAGGATCAAACAATTTATTATTAAGACTCCTGCCACTGAGCAGAGCCACCTTGATGTGGTTTCCTGCCTAATATGTTTCTTTTGTTAGCTTTCAAGATCCATTAGTTGGACTGTATGTCATGGGAAGTAGGAAAATGTGTGATCAGTTAGCCTTCTGAAGATGAGAGGTGGAACTTTAATTACAATAGTAGTATGTTAAGAGATTGAGGCTAAAAGGAAAATTGTTATGTGTTAAGTGTAGTCATGTGGATGACATAGAAGTTGCACAGTGTTAGCAGCCTGTGTCAGCCCTCTTTCTGAATATTTAGTTGTTTTTCTTGTGTTATAAATAATGAAAAAATCCATGGCAATGGTGTCTGCTGTGGAGAGATTTCCTCAAGACTAGCTAATCTGATTATGTTGGCAGCAAAGGAATAATCAAATGTCCAAACTACTGACATGAACTGTTGCCATTTCATTGAATCTTTTTCTGTCTGTATTTTATTTATGCTTTGTTGAGTGGACTGTTTCATTTTACTTCATTGTTTTACCATTTCTTATGCAATCTCTTTCTTTCTTTAGCATCACACCTCTGCAAGGTCATTGACCTTAAGAGTTATACTGTGTGGCAATTCAGTAATGGCAAAAACACAGTGGGGAAAAAAGAAGTCATTATGCAATTTGTATCTGGTTAGTTCTGCCCATAATATTTGCTATTTATGGAAGCTCTTACAATTCATGATGTCCTGCATATTTAGAGTATGCAGTTACCCCTTTTGTACCTTTTTATATCACCCTCATTGCCAGTCAGCCATCAGCCCTTCCATAATTAATCAATCCATGTATTCTTCTGTGGGATGAAACCTATCAGAGGATGCAGTCATCCAGACAGCCATTAGAGTTTTTCCTTTTTACTGAAACTGATTCTCATCCCTGGCAGTTAATGTTTATACAACAGACCTGCCATGCCTTTCTCTGTGGCAATGCATATCCTTGCATGTACTTCACAAAGGCTACTATGCAGTCACAGATTGGCATAGCCAAGCATACATCTTCAGCACATAGGCTGCATGTCAGAGAAGGTGTGTGTGTGTGTGCTCATTAGCACACTTTTTACAATAGACTCATCATCAAGTGAATATGCTTGTCAACAATGGGAGGGGGAGAAGGGACAACTGATCATGCCATGTGGGAGAATGCCATGCTGGAATGAGGCAAGATAGAATGGAGATAACTGATTCCTCTCTAACCTGGCCTCTAAATGGACTGTACCAAAGCAACATTGCCTCCCTTGTTGCGTTCCTTTTAGTGGCCAGGTTAGAGAGGTGTGTGATGATATGGGCTAGTGCCAGCATAACTAGCTGGAGTTTTGTAAAGAAAGATATCCTTTGAATATCAAACTGATGTGTACATGATTCTTGTGTTACAAACGTATTGGAACTGTAAGGCATTTGAATATCAAACTGATTTGTACAGCTGCTTATGTTACAAATGTATTAGAAGTATATGACATTTGAAAATCAAAATGTGTTTGTAAAGTTGCTAGTGTCAACAAAAGTATCAGCAGTGGGTCCTGCTGGACACTGGAAGAGAAGCAATTAACCTCAGTCCAGTTAGTTTTGGAAAATCCTTGAAATTAAATTAGCTGTTAAGCTATAAACACAGCACCCCACTATGCTGAGTAGGATCTGAGAATGGTAAGTCTGGAAGAAGCCTTTGTTCATTAGCTCAGTAAAAAGAGGGGAAGCCCCAAGCACTGCCATAAACATTTAGATGTGTATTTTAGCAATCTTTGCTAAATTCCTGTCTCAGCTTAAAAAGGGGATACTGTGAGTACCTAGAGTCAGGTGACCAGGTGAAGTCATTTTGCCAGCCATCTTGGAAAATTAAGTTATAGATAGTACAGTGGAAAATCTCTCATTATTGAGTATTCTGTCTTGGACCCGACAACAAGAAGGACCATTCCACATCACCTGCCTTGCTCTATTAAGTAAGTAGGGAATAGTAATTCTCCTAGATTCAGTCAGTAAAATATAGTGAAGCTTAGTTTAGATATTGTTTTTCTTTATTTGTATGAATCTGTCCATCAATGTTATTTTCAATATTTCCTGTGATTTGAACTCTGTGGTTTACTGTAAATATATATTCAGTATTTTCATGCTCTTCTGTTATTTATTATTAAATATATTTAAAACTTTTGTTGTGGCTGGTTCCTTTTAGAAAGTATTTAACCTTTGGGAGTGCTTATATTTATTTGGTGACCCTGTATGGGCCACTCCAGAAGGCCTAGCTGTCTTGGTCAACTACTATAATTTGTATATTACACAGTATAATTGGACACTCTTTGTTAAAGGCCTTAGAGTAGCTGATTGTGGAGTGTCTGGTGGCAGTGATAACTACCTTACACTCTGGGCAGAAGGGGGCAGAGCAGGTAAATCTTTGCCAGCCTTTTCCAGGTGTGTGGATGTGTGAAAAATCAAATCTCACTGTATGCATGTGTCAGCTACTTGGAGAAGGGACATGAAGCACTGGGTTCACAGAGAGGGTGCTGGAGGACTTGGCTTGGAGACTTCGGCTGAGGACCTAACCCTAAAGCTGTACCAGTGGGGAGTTTTATTGGGGAACTTAAGGGAGAAAAATAGAGAGATCCAGACCCTGGACTGAGTGTGTTCCCTGTGTGTTCTTAAGGGAAATTGTGCTTGATGTAGACAGGTTTTCATCTGGAAGTACTGAGTGTATCCATTTGTATTCCAAGTGTACGTCCCTATCCAGTGTCAGTGTTGAACATTCAGGCTCCTTGATTACTGGCCTAGAGAGGGGTCATCACAAGGTGATCAACAAGAACTGGAAAACTATGGCTGATCTTTTTAATTTAAAAGACACACTTGGCGATAAATCTAATTTTGTGTACAAATGAGGTGAAAATAGTTAAAACATAGTTGAAAAATCTTTTATTAAACTGAAGCAATATGGAATGGAACCAACATATTCATTGTATCTCACCCCACCAGTGGGAAATTTAATTGTAACACTCGTGGCGTGGTTTATGTCACTACTTGTCTTACTTGTGACTCTTTGTATATAGGTAAAACAGAAAGGCCATTAAGAATTAGAATCTATGAGCATTATTCTATTAAGAATCATGATTTAAGTAATGCTTTATACAGGCATTCCATTCAATGTAAGGGTTTTAAAATATTCTTATTTTTATACTAAAAAAATCCTTATCCAGTATGGGGCGGCATGTGGGGAGCTAAATTGGAATCCATCAAAGCTTTTTGGCAAATTAGATTGAATTCAACACAACCTCCTTGGCTGAACAATAAAATTGTTCTTAACAGTATTTTAGCACTAAAAGCTGGTTTAATTTAAGAATTATTTCTTAACATATTGAGGATAAAGCATAAGGTCCACATGGGCTACTCCCAGGGACCAAAGAAATAGTCATACTGTGTTGGCAAATCCCTTCATGGAGATCTTCAACAGATCACTTGGTATTGCAGAACTGCTAGAGGACTGAAGACAGTGGTATCCTTGAACAGAGAGAGAGAGAGAGAGAAGAAAACAATTCAAGGAACTGTAGCTTAACAACAATGTCTGTAAAAGTCATGGGGAGAACTCTGGGGAGAAGGCTGAGAGCATTTCTATCAAACAATCTCCAGGACAGCAAATACAAGTTCATGGCTAGAAGGAACTGTCAGTTAAACTCGATCTAATTTCATGACTGGGTTAAAATGAGCTAAAGTGAATTTGACAGAAAAGTTCCAATAGACACTCTATAACTTGAATTCAGTAAGGTTTCTGTCTCTCTTCCACATAGTAGGTTGACAGGAAAACTGAAGCTGATGAGAAACGAACAAAGACTGAAGAAACATAGTTGTATGGTTGAAAGGTAAGAGAGAAGACTATGACAAGGGGTACAATGTTATGAATTAGGTAAGTGACTAATGCATTACTGCAGTGGTCTAATCACGGGTCCTGGACTCTTCAGTGCATTTGTCTCAGACATATCTAAGGGAAAAGGATTGACTTCTTTGCTTGATGACACAAAACAGGTGCAGCATTGGAGGATGAGGAAGAGTCTAGCAAAAGATTGGGAAATGCTGAACTAATGGCAGAAATGTTGCCAATGAGGTTCAGTGAAAATAAAGATAAAGTTCTTAAGCTACAAACTCCTGGTGAAAAATGTCATTGGGATGGCAGCATCTGATAGAAATAAAATATAGAAAGGATCTAGGCTGCTAGCACACTTGGCTTTGATTACCTGGAGCAGAGTGAGAGGCTAGAGGTCTCAGCAAACAGAATTCTGGGGTGAATCCTCAGTGATAGATTCAAAAAGCAAGGATGTACTGCTTCCACTCTACAGGGCCTTAGTCAGACCATAACTTGAATACTGCATGCAGTTTTGATGGCTACATAAGACTAAGGCAGATTGGAGTACTACCAGAAACATCTGTGGAATGAAAGGAAAATTACCAGATGCCAGAGAAACTACAACTCCCCTCAGCCAGGATCAGACATTACAGGGGAGACATAATAATCATGTTAAGAAGTGGTGAAGGGCACCATTTTGAAAAGGAAGGAGAAACAAAGAAGGATGTGGTTCATCCTAAACATGAAAAAGGATGGACAGCTCCCTGGATCTTAAAGTTTTTTTTCAAAAGCTGGATTGAAGGGACTCCAGAGAAGCTTTCTACAGGGCATGGGACAAGTGGAAAAAGGGTAAAGAGGAAGTAGGGATAGAAAAGTGTTACTAGACAGGCTTATCATTTTCTCCTGCCATCAAACAAAATGTCGAAGTACTTAAATATGGACAATAAGAGTATTACTTGCTGTTGTGCTTTTTCTTTTCCTCCCACTTCACCTTAAACTCCAAATGTCTACATTATCAGACATTTTATTATTCATATCATTCCAACTGCTCTTTATTTAGGAATCCATTTTCTGTTCTCAATTTCCTGTTTAAACCGGTAGTTGTTTCTCTTGTGATACACTAAATGAAAACATTTCTGATTTTATGAATATATTCTTCTAAAAGGAAAGTGATGAATTAAGCTGAGAACAGTTTTTGTTCAATGAGCTGGCTGTGAAAGCATGGAAAATGGATGTGGGAAGCAAAGCAAAAGCAAGAGTGGGGTGAAGGGCAGCTTCCTAGGGCACAAGATGTTAGGTGCATGGTCAGTACTGCAGAAGAGGTGCTGATTAATCCATGCAAACTTCGTCAGCAATCATTCAAGAGCCAAAGGGACAGTTACTCAGTGTTTTTGTTAGAAACTGTAGCAAAGGAATATGCTGTAGATACATAATACCTCTTTTCTTAGCAAAAAGACTGTTTATAATTATAAATGACAGTCAAAGCCAAGGCAAGAAGATCACAATAAGTAGTGGGCTCCTCCTCGCTTTACCCCCCCCCTTAATCTGTAGGTATGTTTAGCATATTCCTACTTTCCCTGTTTCTGTTCAGAGAGTAAATTCCCCAGCCAGTTCATTCTCTCCTCATATGTCTTCCCAATAATTCCCTTCTACATTAATTTAGCAATCTTCTTTGGGATCCTCTGTAACAGTTCCATTTCCATACCTCTCTGTATGACCTCCCATACTGGTAGCAGTGTTATGTTACTGTTGAGTCTTTACAAGTGACCTATAGAGAATTACCTCTCTACAACAAACAAAGAAATCTTGGTCACTATTTAGTTTTTCCTTACTGATATCAGCTTATAGACCATCTATAGATATATTAAGCTCCCATGTTGTACATACCTGATCTTTCTCCTCTTTCATCCTTTCCTACTTCTTTGTGCCCTTCCACAAATTCTCCCTTTTGCCTACCTGCTTCTGCCTTCCGTATCATCTCAATACTTCCTACTACTTTGCTTGCACCCTCAGCTTTGCTAACTCTATTTATTTTTGCTTCCTCAGCCTGTCCTTCCTAGTTGTCCCTACATCCTCCTTCCCTGCTATCCCTTAGAATGACATCTTCTTTACATGCAAATAGTACCTCTATTACACCATAAAGCTATACAAATGAAATACCATTTTTTTGTTCATACACATTTTTCTTATAACCTGAGGAGCAGCCATTTTCACCCTTGCATCCCAGAGAGTTTAAGATATCTGTAACGGTCATTTATGTGGCAGCATGTGTATTTCCTTCACCTGACCCCCCCCCTTATGTGAAATAGCTCCTTTGAACTTGAAGTCTGTGTTCTACAGTCATGATGTTACTTTGCTGGTTCATCCTGACCCATAGATGAGCTACGGAATCTTCTGGGGCTGTATCATCTTAGTGATATCAAATGTCCTGCAAATGTTCAAGAAATGTACTGCCACTTGGCTGCATTTCATAATATATTTAAATGACAGAGCACATGATTTCAACTTTTCTTTTTCAGGATATCTGCACCTCCCCCCTATATCTCTTCGAGCACGGGGGCTCTGACGTTAAACACCTTTTTAAATATGCTACCTTTTAGATTACACTGGAGAAAATGGCATTTATTTCCTTTTTCCTTGTGCTAGTGCTGCATCAACTGTAGTATACTTATTGACTGGGGAGTGTGGGACAGAGCCCCGACATTAATGAGTTCAGGGCATGGTTGCAGTCACCCTTCAAAAATGCTTTAGAATACAGTAATCAGCCTTACTTATTGCCACATTCAGTTGAAGTGGTGGGATGTTGTGTTCAGGAAGTCAAGCCTCAGTGAGCTTGACTTCAATAAAACAAAGCAGACCCCATTTCCCCACTGCTATGTAATCTGTGTTACAAAATGGTAAGATGTCATTTTTCTATAATGGTGCTTTCTGTTTAGATTTTCCCCTTTACATAGCATGCTTTCTTTCATCTTTCCCATTCCTTTTCTGAAATCTTGCTGCCCTTTCTGCTATTAACATGCCCTAACTCATTATCATGGTGAACTATAGTAACAAACCACAACAGCCTGTAGAATCTCAGGGTCAAGCAACCACAAACATAACACACATAGATTTTTTATTTACACATTTACTGTTTTATTTATATATATATATATATATATATATATATATATATATATATATATATATTTTTTTTTTATGGTGTTAATAAGTATATATTTGATTGTATGTTCTATATACACACTTTTCCTATGTATTTTTAATGTGAATTTTTTGACTGTCTATTTTTATTGGTTAACGTTTCCTATTGGTGGAACTATGATTACATCATTGTTTCTAAACTTTTAAACATTTAAATATGGTTACTTTACATTTCATCTACAGGTTCTGATGAAGTTCCTTATGGCTGGAATGAAAACACTCAACAAGCTGTCTACTATTTTTTATTAGTGTTCATTTAAATAAATATACTTGTCACGGTGCAACTGTCAGTGTGTTCTGTTTGTCATTATCATGGTACACTAGACTAAGCACAAAAATTGGGAGAATAATATTGAAGGCTTACTAACTAATGTTTTCCTTTACTCATTTTATTCAGTGTTGCTTTCCATGTTCTCTCATCAAATACATTTTTGAGTAGCAACTCATTGGACTGTGATGTCCTAGAATGAACTTTATAGTGAAATGCATTCCCTTGTCAAGTATTACGGCAAAGTGTGGGGATAGTTCACAATAGAATACCTGGGAAAATTATTCATTCAGCTAGAGAGGAGTTGGTGATATGAATTAATTTTAATTGTTTCAAATAATTCTGGTTGTGGAGAGATAAGGATTGTTTTAAAAATATATAAAAAAATAGTATACTTGCATAAACAAATTGTAGGGATTGTAGCTGCTCAGTTGTAGAAAAGAGGTACTGCAGTTCAGTTTTTTTTTTTGTTAAAGAAAAACTGTTTTAACACTTCTGTAAATATCTTAATGTCTGTTATGAAAATGTATTCTTTGTTATAGTGTATCAGTCAAGACATTTTGAAGTTCTGTACATTGCCTGCATTGTGTTAGCCACAAAGCTTATTAACCTGTAATAAATCTGCTGTTTAACACTTTAAACCCTAGCAATATCTCCTAGCATTTCTCCAGAATCAAGCTCGAGACACCTCACCGCATCTAATGCTACCTGATCATATTTGCATTAATTAATTGTAAAACCATGCTGCATACAATCTACTGAAAGATTTATTCTTAAAGCTTACATTATGGGACGCACAACTGTATTGACCTTTGACCTCTGTTTAGTACAGCTCAAGAGATTGTAAATATTTTCATATAACTTGGTACTGTGATGCAGGTGATGGTTTCCTGACTGCAATGCAGGTTACTTGGATTAGACTTTTAGCCCCAGCATTGGAAGAATCAGGCAGGGAGCAGGAGGAGTCATAGGTCATGGCCTGCTTGCCTGCCCTGGGGAGGTAAGGCTGGGTCTGTGTGCACTTGATGTCCTAATGGGCAGTGCTAAGTTCCAGATGGTGACTGGGGATCTCACTGCTTGTAACTCAGGAGGGATGGGGCAGGATGTTTGAAGGTAATGCCCTTGTGAAAGTGAGGGAATGGACTCCACTGTCATCCCATTGCACACCCTTCCTCTACACCTTCTTGAGTGTGTGCATTAGGAGCAGGGGAAACCTTAAACCACCCTTGATGGATGTCTGAATGATGGCCTCTCCTGGTTGACCCTTGCCCCAGGGAACAAATGGACCTTTTGTCTTTGGAAGGGGATGATGATCGAAAGACAGTGGGGCAAAGAGAGCAAAAAATATTGTTTATTTACTGCTTATTTATGTTGTCATAAATTTCATATTTCTCTAAACATCTCAACAACCAAGCACCACAGACAGAACGGCATGGCCTTATGTGCAAAGTCACAGCTGGCTGAATAAAATGCTGTTGATAGTATGTGTGTGGCTTGAGACATTACCAAAATGTTCTACGTCATTTACAAAACATTAACAAAAAGTGAAATTTACTGCATTTATTCTGACTCACAAAATCCATTTTAATACCTAGAATCTAAGGAATGCTACTACCACTGTAAATAATGATTGTGCTCAACAGGTTGCCATTTACAGTTCTGCAGTAAAATGTGTGGTTGTAGGTATATTAAAATTTGTACAAACTGTGAAGATATAACTTGATTTTGTCAAAATGACTAGGATGTAGCCATTGAAAGTTAAGAGTACAAATTTCTAGAGCTCCATTGGAGGGAATAAGTTAAAAGGATACTGCAGTTAAAAAAGGCAGTTTAGTGAATACATGTTTTTTTTGCAAAATATTCATTGCACTGAAATGGATGATGTTTTTATTTTAAACCATGTACAAGTATGAAACATCATGGCTTTATAATTAAAAAGGAAAAAAAAGACAGTAGGTCAAAATGATGACAACAACAATTCAAATTCAAATTCCTAGTGCTCAAACAAATCACCCCATTCATAAGGGACACACACATACTTTTGGAAGTTAAAGAATTAAAATGGCAACTCCTAATAGAAGCTGATGCCTCCCCCAAGGATGAACTAAAACCTCAACTTAAAATGTGCACACCGATGGTACAGATAGCCCTCTCTAACGGTGCATTTTCATTGGCCACCATCAACTTCCCCATTTTTGGCAGGCTCCCTCTGTCAATCCCCATTGCCCTTCAAACTCTCACATTATTTGCATACTCAGTTTTCCATAATCACAATTGGCTGCCTGTACTATGCACCAAGAACTGCTAATTCTATAAATTGTAACGTAAGTCTTTTATTCATTTATTTCTGAAGAAGTTCTACAATAAAGAGAACAAAAGTGCTAAACCTACCAGATCTAGTCATTGCCTCCACCTAATTTGTCTATTTTGTTTTTTATTTTATTAATTTTTGATGATAGCTAGGGTAATATTTAACAGAGGAATGAAAGGGAACCACTATGTGTATTTATATTTTTTACAGTAAAATATAAAATGGGTAATGACAGTCTCCTTTACACCTGCAAATGTCAAAAAGACATTCTAGTATTTGTAGATAGCATCATCTGGTAGATACCCGAGTTACATAATGTCTATTTTAGATTGCAGGCTATGTGAAGTCATAGCATGAGGTTGATTTCAAAAGCAAAGTAGCTAAGGAAGTCCATTTAAGGCATTTCCTTACTATAGCATACTGAGTTCTTATAGAACTAAAAATAAAATAGACAGGTACAGGATGTGGACCGGTACAATAAAACTGTGAAATATAGAATAAATAAAAGGTACCGAGCCTACATGGCTAAAAGTAACAACTCTTTAATAGAAAATATGAAGATAAGCTGTATAAAAAATAAAACAAGGTAAGCACTTTCGCGATTGCCACATCGCTTTTTCAGACAAACTCAGCTAAAACTTAACAACATTTAAATAAGATCAACTAACCAATCAACTGTTGTAATAAATTAAGTAACCCCAGTCACTACATACTTTAAAATCAACAGCAATTAAAGTTAAAAATACAAACTGACAAAACATTTAGTGCTTTAAAGGACATGCTTTTAGGAAAGGTTTTAATGTAAATACCCCATTTAAACCTAGGGGTTGTTCTGCATTAAATAACAAAATCCATTTTTGTTCAGCTGCTTCCATACGATTTGGTAAATCTCCACCCCTCAAACCTGCATCTAAAACCTGAAGTACAAAAACTTTAAAGACGTGCAGAATCATGATGCACAACATGTAAAGCTAAAGCATTATTTTCTTTCTGGTTTCTGATATCTCTATGATGCTCGAGGATCCTCTCTTTAAAAGATCTGTTTGTTTTGCCTTTGTAAAATACATGGCACAACTGGCAGAAAGCAAAATAGACAATATTATCAGTCTTGCAATCTGCATAAAAGTCTAAGTTAATTGTAAAACCTATGTCGGGGTGTGTATATGATGGGCTGGTGTAAATGTACTTACAAGCTGAACAATTCCTGCAAAGAAATGTTCCTGTTATACTGGACTCAATTCCCCTAGTGTATGAACTAGATTTGTAACAGAGATGTTTTTAGAAGCTTATTATTCCTGAAGGAGAAGTGTAGTGTCTCCCCAATCTTATCTGTTAGCTCTGGTATCTTTTCAGAATTTTCCAATTACTCTTAATGATGTTACAATAACTATTAATATTACTAGAGTACTGTAGTGAAACCCTAAAAGTATCAACATTGTCGTGTTGTGTTTGTACACTATCCAAAACTGCCGTCTCTCTAAAATAAGGCCTGTGTGTCCATGCTTCTGAAATGCATACATTTATCTCTGGCTCATTATAACCCCTCTCCAAAAATTCTTGTTTAAGAGAGGAGAGAGCTGTGTATATACTTGAATCATCATTGTGTAACCACATCAGTCTGTAGACCTGTCCCTTTAATACGTTATGTCTAGGGTGCATGCTGCCTTTGTGTAAAAGGGCATTCTTCCTAGTGGGTTTCCTGTTTATGCTGGTAGAAAGATGTTCCAAATCAGATTTTCTAAGCTTTACGTCTAAAAAGTCTAACTCCTCAAAGGAGTATTTATATATAAACCTTAGGAAGTTGGTGATATTCTTTAAGTTGGTCTACATTACCTTGCCACAACAGAAAAATGTCATCTACAAAACAAACATACCAGATTATGTACTTGAGATATTTGTTGCTACGTGACAATAAGTTGGTGTTTTCCCTTTGTACTAATGCTAGGTTGGCATAGCTACTGAAACAAGCAGTGCTTATAGCCACATCAACACTCTGAAGAAAAAAACTCTTGTTCAAAGATACAGACATTATTTTCTAAAACTATGTCTAATAATGAACATATAAGCTTAACTTTATCATCTGTAACGCAAGTTCTCTCGGTTAGAAAGGTTCTGATGCTTTCAATGCCCCATTCGTTTGGAATTATAGTAAACAGCGATTCAGTGTCAAATTTAACAAACATGTAGTCATTAACCACATCCAACAATAGAGTCTCTCCAAAAAAGATTTAGTGTCCTTCAAAACTGTCACATTCATCTAATAAAGGATATAATGTATTTTCTATATAAATCAAAAACGGCTTTGTACACCATCCCTTTCCCGACACTATAGGCCAAATAGGTGGAAGTTCCTGGTCTTTATGGATTTTAGGAAGGCCATAAATAGTAGGGATAAATGGGTGTTCAACGTTAAAAAATTCAAAAAGATCCTTATTTATAAGTCCAGTCATAAGAAGATCAAAAATTAAGAAAGAAACTTTTTCCATTATGCCATTGACAATAACTCTAGAGACACATTGATAAGCATTTACATTGTATAAAAGTACTCTCATCTGTCTCATATATAAATCCCTGTCAAGAAGTACAATGCCTCCTTCCTTGTCAGCAGAACTAATTTCCAGAAAATGCATATTTTTCAATTTGGTTAATGCTAACTGATCATTGAGAGACATATTACAAAAAAACAGCCCTAGTACCTTGCTGAAATAGTTCTCTAAATTGGCTTTCACATAAATCAATAAATGCTTATATCATTGGATGCGACAAAGGTATAAATGTGCTAGGTTTTTTAAAACAATTCATTGCATTAAGGTTGTTACTAGTGAACATCGTTTTGAGTGTCAAAGACCTACCCAATAGCCTTAAGTCCTTAAGCAGCTCAGCCTGGTCTGCTCATTTTGCAGGAATGAGCCTCAGTCCCTTGTTTAACAAAGAAACTTGGGCTGGTGTAAGTTGGAAAGAAGAAATGTTAAAGGCCAAACCTGTATTTGAAAGTGGCGTTTATTCACTGCTTGTTGCATCAAGTCCATACTTTGTGGCCGCTGCAACCTTCCTTTCCTCCCCATACTTCATGACCTGCTACTGATGGGTAAAGGGCTCTGTAGAGAAAAATTTGCTGCAGCTGATTTGTTCACTAAAAAATCACTATTAGTAGAATTATTGCCATCAGCAGCAATTTGTAATGCATATAATGCTAGTCCAGTATCTGTAATGCCATTCCCTTGGTCCCCCTGAAGGTTGTGAACCTTTAAATCTCGAGTTCGAAAAGGTGGAAACAATATTGATGTCCTGTGGCTGAATAGCTTTGATTGATCTTACTCCTGACTTATCACACGAGGTTCCTGCTTCTATGGACCCCAAGGAAGTGCCTTTCATCTCAGGAAGATTGTTCATTGATTCACAAGGTGGCCAAGTGACATTCATAGCTGCCAATGAAGTAGAATGCTCTTTTGGCCAAGCAAAAAACACATTATTATGAAAATCATGAACATCTCATTGCAATTTCTTAACTTTGGCAGACTGTAAATGTTTGTCATATGCAACAATGCTGTCATGTAATAAATCCAGCTTATCGGCAATCACTTCTTGTGAAAATTTAACAATAATGTCATTCTTCTCTATCACAATTTCAGCAAATAGTTCTTTTTCCATGGGTAGAAAAAAGTCAATCAACAAATTAATATATTCAGTACTGAATTTTAAGTTAAGTAACTGCCATCTCCTCAACAGCTCCAGGTAGGCATCCCCATAGCTAGGCATATTCAATATCCGGAGGCCTCTGGGTGTCACTTTATGCTTCAATGAAGCTTCCAGGTGTAGCCGTTGCCACTGCAGGCATTTATATTTGTAAAGTTTGTTTTCTAAATCCTTGTAGCAATACATAAAGTCCAAATATTGTTCACCTTCATTAGTTGTTTGCTGGATATGCAATGAAAGCAGCATCTAAAAGTGAATTACTATTAATGTTTAAAATTTGACTCAGACGATTGCAACTAATGCCAGCTGCTTGAAATTGCTCTAATGTATATGGAAGTTCCAGATTAACACTCTCAGCCATGTTCCTGCCCTGAATAAAGATTAGAACATTAAAAATAAAATAGACAAGTACAGGATGCGGACTCGTACAATAAAACTGTGAAATATAGAATAAATAAAATGTACCGAGCCTACAGGGCTAAAAGTAACAACTCTTTAATACAAAATATCAAGATAAGATGTATAAAAAATAAAAGAAGGTAAGTGCTTTTGCGATTGTCACATCGCTTCTTCAGACAAACTCAGCTAAAACCTAACAACTTTTAAATAAGATCTACTAACCAATCAACCTTTTGAAATTCCCAAAGTGAGATCCTTTATGGGATTGAGAGATTTTGCAAGACCAGCTGTACCTGCAGCTAGTGCAAATGATTGGACTTTACATTTTTGTCAAAATAAAAGCCACTCCTGAAGAATTTCAATTTGCTTTTATTTCATAAAATACTGAGATGTTTCTGATATAAAATAATTATTTTATGCAAATACCAGACTAAACTTGGAAAATATTTCTGTCTAAGGACATTTGATATTTTTAATGTTTTTTTTTCAGGATTTTTTAAGTGCTCATTTACAGACTATCCTGCATAAAGATGGGCAAGTTGTAGCCCCTGATGGTACTCTTAGAAAAATAGAAGATCCCTATTTTAAAATGAATTCCCATTGAAAGTTTTTGGGGATAAGTATGTCCCTCAGAAAAGCAAAAGTGCAGTTAGCGGAATGGATGCTAGCAATGAAGTTGCTGTATTTCAGAGAACTCCTTCTATGAGGAACAGTGATCTAAGGTACTAGTTCTAAGTGGTGATGGTATGGGATGAACCAGTTCCTGTATCTGGCTGGTTCAGTACTTAAATTTCCAACAGCATACTAGGTTGCTTAAGGCTAGACTAAACAAACCGCTGTCTGTGCTAAAGAAAATGCTGTCAACAGTCTCCTGAAACAAGGTCAGCAATAGGCAAATTTGCCCATTACATGTCATAAAGTATCAGATAGAAACTGTAAAACTACAAAAATGCAATATTTGGTAAAGAGATATATCTACTTTCCTTGCAGCCAGCGTGTTTTGTGTAATCTCATACAGACTCAAGTAGTTTTATAAATACTTGGTTGTTTTGGTCACATTTAGCCAACTTGTAAGTTAACAATACCTTACTAATCTTCAGTCACTAGTAATTATTCATTCCTATTCTTGGTTGATGCTTACTCTGCAGTGTGTAGCTCAGCCTTGTCTTCTGATAACACTCCAGAGGCCTGCAATGAATGCACTCATTGTTTGACTATATGCTATATTTTTAAAACTGGAGAAAAAGCCAGGAAAGTGCTACCTACCTAGTACACTGCCTGCCTTAACCTGGCCAAGGCATTTGACACAATACCCCACTTGGGCATTATCGACAAACTCAAGAGGTTAGGTACAAACCCATATGTCACACAATGGATAGCCAACTGGCTCACAGACAGGACCCAAGAAGTTAAAATTGGGGAGTCTATCTCTACAAAGAGGCCAGTCACAAGTGGAGTCCATCAGGGATCAGTCCTTGGACCACTCCTTTTTAGCATTTACTTCTCTGAAATCAAGGCCAATATCAATGGTCTCTGGCTGACTAAATATGCAGATGATTGCAAATTAGGAGCTGTCATTGAATCCCACACTGACACAAATGTTCTCCAGGAAGTGCTGACACAAACAAACAACTGGTGTCAGAGCCATGGACTAAAACTAAATGCCAAGAAATGAATAATAGTATTCTTCAGAAAATCATCCACTCCAGTAACTATCATATAGACAACACACCCCTTAGAGCCGACTCAGTAGTGAGGGACCTGGGGACACAGATAGATAGTAATCTAGCCTTTGACCAATACATGTCTACAGCAGTGAGGAAATCATTCTGTGTTGCACAACTTATAAACAAAGGTATGTCATCTAGGTCCAAGGAAGTCATTGTTCCACTGCATTCATCAGACCTATCATTGAGTACAGTGCCCCCTTTGGTATCTACCTAACCAGCATATCTAATAAATGGAACGTCCACAAATGTTTCTCACAAAAAGAATACAGGCATAAGCAACATGTCCTATGCAGACTGCCTCAATGTCCTATCCCTGTATTCTGTGTTCTGCAGGCTGTTGAGGGGAGATCTATGCCTGGCATATAGGGCATTGTCAGACCCCAGTCTGATGGACCTCCTGCTTATCAGCAAAACAAACAGAACCAAAATTACCCACTTTAAAGACTTAAACCTTGCCTGTGATATAAATAGGACTTGCTGGAGAGACAGGTATGTATCAGAGAGACTAACCATTCTCTGGAACAAGCTCCCCATCCATGTGAAGCGGAATTCCTCCCTAACCCAATTCAAGTGTAACTTGGACAATTGGATGGGGAACAGGAAATTCATTCCTGGTTTGGCACCTTTGTTTCTAATGGACACAGGCAACCTGTAAATGGTTCATCTCCCAGGTCCCTGCTTCCAAATGTTTCATCTCCCAAGTCCCTGCTTACACTTATCAAGGGTACTAGAACTTGTCAGAGATTTTGGATGCATGGCTAGGCTTAAAAAGGCCCTTGTGGTCATTAGCCTAGTAAACACATATGAAGCTATATTTCTTAACTGATATAACAATTTAGAGCTGATTTCTGTATTGTTTGATCGTGTTTCTGCATTTTCTTTCTGGTTTGAGTAAATCTGCACTTTATTTTCTACTCTGAGTAATCTGTTTGGCCTGGTGTTTTGTTCAGCTTTGATTTAAGTAGTGATTTGATCTAAGTGAGAGACAAAGAAATTACTGCAGGCCTTTGGTAGTTTATGCACTTGGGCTTCAAATTTCACTTGTTTTTCATTGGCTATTTTGTTTTCTTGATTGATACTTACAGTTTAGAGTATATCTCACAACTGCCTTCTAATAAAAGGCTCCAGAAGCTTGTAACACATGCACTGAATGTTGCACTATTTGCTGGATTTTTACAGTTGAAGGCAACATGAAGTACTTTTTTCTTTTTTTGTGTGTCCATACTTAAGTTACCAAGCTGATATAACCATTTAACATTGGCTTATACTATTTCTGCATTTTTCTGCTTAGTGTAAACCTGCATTATATTTTATGCTCTGAGTAATCTGTAAGGAATAGTATATTGTCTGTCTTGGATTTAAGTGGTGATTTGATCTAAATGTGAGACAGACAAATTACTGCAGGTTTTAGGTAGTTTATAGCAATTAGGCTTCAGATTTAGCTTGTTTTAATTAGTTATTTTGTATTCTTGACTGATACTTACTCAAAAAGTGTATAGTTCAGACTTATCTACTGATAACAATCAGGAGGACTGCAATGTGTGCTCATTGCCTGAGTATCTGCTGGATTTTTAAAATCGGAGAAGAAGTCAAGAAAGTACTTTTTTATTGTGCCTGCACTTAGGCTGCCTAACTGACATAACAATTTAGAGTTGCTTTTGCATTGCCCAGTACTGTTTCTGCATTTTTTTTCTGCTTTGGGTAAATCTACATTTTATTTTTTGCTTTGAGTAATCTGTTTGGCCTGGGTTATTGGCCATGTTGGATGAAAGAAGTGATTTTATCTAAGTGAGAGACAGACAAATTACTGCTGGTCTTTGGTAGCTTATAACACTCAGGCTTCATATTTCACTTGCTTTTCATTGGTTATTTTACTTTCTTGTACTGCATAGAGTTGTGTTGAACATAGCACAGCTGGAGTTCTATTTACATAGTGGATAGTGCATATAAGTAAATTCTCTCATCTTGTACTGTTGAAAAGGTACGTTTTTCTAACCCCTGTGAGTGAATTATCCCATTCTTCTCCATCAAAACACCTTTTGCTGGTCTGTGTGAGGTGAGCTGACTTGCACCACTTTCTGCAGTCCTTCTCTTAGCTGTGCATTTCTGTGTTTCTCCAGCCTAACAAGCTTTCTCCTGTATTATTTAATCTGCACTTCTTTAGGCCTCACTAACTTTCATCAAATGGCAGCACTTGTCATCAAAGGAAAACAGTGGACTGATTCTCCTTCTATTACCATCCATGTAGCACATAGCATCCTCTGACATCATAAGAACTGACTCATGTTCATAGAAATATCCACCAGGGTGGAGATAACTGACAAACATGGCTGCTTTGCATTTTTCCTGTCTTCTTGTTGCTTCTGTATATTGGCCAAAAACTTTTCCTCCACCTTTAAATAATGTTAGTCTCTTTAAATTAATTACATATCCAATCAAAGTCATAATAATTTTAAGGCGCACTGCTCAATGCTAGAAGACTTAACAATAAATTGCACTCCTTACAGGCATCCTTAACCCTGAAAAATATACATATATGCATAGTTACTGAAATCATCATCATATTTTCAGCTGTTCCTGTTAGGGGTCGCCACAGCGGATCATCTGTTTCCATTTCTTCCTGACCTCTACATCTTGCTCTGTCACACCAACCACCTGCATGTCCTCTCTCACCACATCCATAAACCTTATCTTAGGCCTTCCTCTTTTCCTGTTACCTGGTAGCTTCATCCTTAGCATCTTTTTCCCAATATATACTCAGCATCCCTCCTCAGCACATGTCCAAACCAACGTAATCTTGCTTCTCTGGCTTTGTCTCCAAACCTTCCAACCTGGGCTGACCCTCTAATATATTTATTCCTAATCCTGTCCACCTTCGTCACACCCAGTGCAAATCTTAACACCTTTAACTCTGCCACATCCAGCTCTAACTCCTGCCTTTTTGTCAATGCCACTGTCTCCAACCCATATAACATAGCTGGTCTCACTATCCTCTTGTAGACCTTCCCTTTCACTCTTACTGGTACTCGACTGTCACAAATCACTCCTGACACTCTTCTCCACCCACTCCATCCTGCCTGTACTCTCTTCTTCACCTCTCTTCCACACTCACCATTACTCTGAACTATTGATCCCGAGTATTTAAACTCATCCACTTTCACCACCTCTACTCCTTGCATCCTCACTATTCCTCTATCCTCCCTCTCATTCACACACATATATTCTGTCTTAGTCCTGCTGACCTTCATTCCTCTTCTCTCTAGAGCATATCTCCATCTCTCCAGGGTCTCCTCCACCTGTTCTCTACTCTTCCTACAGATCACAATGTCATCTGCAAACATCATAGTCCACTGGGACTCCTGTCTGATCTCGTCTGTCAATCTGTCCATCACCATTGCAAATACGAAAGGGCTCAGAGCTGATCTATATATGTATAGTTACTGAAATATGGTTTCAGAAACTTGATAGCATACCTGCAGTAAAAGGATTTAATGCCTACAATTTCTTCAGATGCAATGCCAAATTGGACAGTGTAGTTGGAGGGGTAGTATCTGTGTTGCTAAGAAACCATTTAATCTCTGCAATCGCAATGGAGAACAAAAACTTGAATTCCTCTACATCCTTCTTAAGATAAAGAAAATGTAGTTCCATATCATTGCCAACTACCTTCCCCCTGATCCCATCAAATCATACAGCATACCTAAACAAATTAGCCCTCACTACAGAGACCAGCACTATCCTCTTGGATGACTTCAACTACTCCTCCATAAATTGGGAAAACTATACTACCAGAAATACATATGCACAAAGATTCCTGGACTTCAGTAATACCAACTCATAGACTGCTCCAAGGCAAATCTTCTTCAACTTACTGATAATATGATGAAATTCAAACACCCTCCATACCCCAATGATCCCACAACACACATGCCCTTATTCACAGATTAGTTCTATGCCCACCTCCAGGCTTGCATTTAGACCTTGGTCTCCATAAGGCATAAATACAGTTCCAAATTTAAGAACAAATCCCTTTGGTTGAACCCCAGTATTAAAAATAAGATGAAAAAACTCATAGCCTGTAAAAGCAAAATTAGTATCCTTTCTGTTACAGAACATTTCAGAAAGATTAACAAACAACTTAAAAATAATATCAAATTCTTCAAAAACAAGTATGAACTGATAATTGACACCCATGCAAAATATAACCACAAAACCTTCTTTAGTTATGGAAGGAATCTCAGAAGTAATACTCAACAATGCTCTGAATTAATATAAAATAACACCACATATATATCCCCTGAGGACATAGCCAGCATATTAGCAGAAAAATTCTGCTCAAGCTTTACTCCTTTATATCCACCTAGTTATCAGCAGCACATCAGTATGCCTGCGACACCATCCCATCTTTTCTGAGGAAGTCTGAAGTGTTCTCTTTTTCTCTAAGGCAAAGAGCACCAGCTCCACGGGCCTGGATAATGTTCCAGGCTGTCTTCTTATCACCATCAAACATTGCCTGGCTGATTCGTCATGATGTCTATTCAGCATCAGCCTTTCCACTGGATTCATGCCAGAGGTAAGGATGAATGCTATAGTCATTCAACTCCACAAAGGTAGACCCACTACTTGTCCAGAAACCATAGACCCATAAGACTCACCATCCATCTCTGTAAAGTAATGGAGTACATAATTATGGAATTCATTAACAAAGACATTATCAGTCTTCAGTCCATGGACCCAGACCAGTTTGAGTTTGTTAAAGGCACATTCTGCCTCCTAAAACTGGAGGACTTTTTTGCACAAACCACTGAGGCATTCGAATAATGCAGTCAGTTCAAACATGGACTTGGTCAATGCCATTAATACCATTCCACACTCTGTCATCACTGACAAGTAAATAAATAAATGTAAACCCCTATGTTACTCACTGGATATCAACTTGGCTCACCGACATAACCAAGTCTATTAGCTTTGGAGGCACATTCTCAACTAAAAGAGTAGTTAGTAGTGGTGAACCACAGGGATATGTATGTAGGACAGCACCTCCACTTTGGTATCTACTTTTCTGATGTCTAGACCAACACCAAGTCCTTGTGGCCAATAAAGTTTACTGAGAACAATAAACTGGGTGCTATCTTAAGCATTTCCACTGACTACTAGATTCTCCTGGATGGCCTAACACACACCAAAGGCGATGCTTAGACTACAACCTCAAAATAAATGCCAAGAAATGTTGCATTGTGTCCTTTGGGAAACCCAGGCACCCATGTCCATATCACATAGAAAGCATTCCCCCATAAAATTTGATTTGGTCATTATTAACTTGGGCACTTTCATTAGCAATGAACTATCCTTTGACCGCCATGTTACCACTGTTGTTAGGAAGCCCATCTATGTAGCCAGACTGATCACCTGGGATACATCTTTTGGATCCAAATAATTCATTATCTCTCTCTACTCCTCCCTTATCAGACCAGTTATAGAGTATAATGCCTCCTCTGTATGTACGTATCTAAGCATATGACACAGCTGGAGACCACATCATTTTCTTACTTAGTCAGCCAAGGGTATGTACACATTGGGGTACTCTGACCACCTTAAGGCATTCTCATTCTTTTGCATGCCCTATAGACTTCTTAGAAGGGACCTCTGACAAGCCTACAGAGCCTCAAAGTATCTGGTCTTATGCAACCAGCTTCACATCCACAAAACTAATAATACTCTTAAACACCCATACAAGATATCTAAACTTCCACTACAGTATAAACATGTAGGTAGTGTGATATCCATCATGGAGAATACTTTGTTTATGAAATACACTCTGTCTTTCTGGGTGTAAAGCATAGTAGTTGTCTGGTCCTTTTTTAAGTGAAACCTGGGTGACTGGATGAGCAATCATAAGTACATCCCTGGTCTGGCCCCTCAAGCCCTTATGGAAAAGGGGATATTTAGGTCCAAAGTAATTCAAACTTGTTAGGGGTCTTGCCTGGTCCCTCATTCCCTTATGGAAAGTGGGTGTAACTAGGTCCAAAGTAATTCATCGTGTTAGGGGGGTGGTATTAATTTCATGTCTTGGTAAATTCAATGTGAGTTCATGTGGCCAGGCTAGAAATGGTCCACTGGATCAACAGCCCAGTACGAACCCATGTGTCAAGGCTTGTTGTTATCAACATTTGCTATTTCTGTATATTTATTGATTTATATGGTATTTGTCAATTATATGTCGATTCTTCTTCACTACTACTCTGTTCTATATCTATATCTATATCTATATCTATATCTATATCTATATCTATATCTATATCTATATCTATATCTATAGCTGTTGCTATAAATATCTATATCTGTCTATTTAATATCTGTCTATAAACAAAAGGAATGACTTATGTAGAGTAAAGTTAAGTGTTTAAGCTTTTGTCCTACAATACAGGAAGATGGTGAAGACACAAACCACTATATTTAAAGTATATGAATTACATTTTTACTAAAACAAATTCAAAGGCAGTCTGCATGCTTAAAACTGGGTGACATTGTACAGTTCACTTAACCAGACAGCACTGTGAGGATGCCCTCAAAAGAGGCACAAATTGCTTACTGGATTTATTTATCTAACAAATACATTTTAAAATGGTGCTACAAGCAAATACATCAATTTCATGTCAAACAAGCAAGAAAATACAGTTGTGTACACTTACCATAAATGTAGATGTTCGAGTGTATTCACTGTTGCAGTCATTACATTTGGGTAATCTGCTGGCAGGTTGCCCTCAGTCGGCCTGATTAACAAAGTCTTGGGTCCTGCGTCAGTTGCTGTCCCTTCTTCCATGATGTCAGGGGTATAAAACATGCAACCAACGCCATTACATCCGTTTTTCTTGCCCCAGATGTCAGGTGCCCCCCCCAAATGGAGAGCCAAATATTTAAGTAATTAAAAACACAAAAATATACCTTCAAACAAAAGCAAATACACCAAAAAGACTTTTAAGCCTAGTAAAGGAAAGTAGAGGTATAGTAAGAGAAAAACAGGGGGTTGGAGGGAGGGTAACCAGGACTGCAGCAGTGAATACACTTGAGCATCTACATTTATGGTAAGTGTACACAACTGTGCAATGTTCTTCGTGTTTCACTGTTGCAGTCATTACATTTGGGTAGATTCCCAAAGCTATGGTTGGGAGGATGGATTTATACAGCCTTAGGACCAGCTATAAGGCCCTGCAGGACAGCAGTGGCAAAACCAGCTCTGGATTTATAGAAGAAAGGTAAATGGTAATATTTGGTGAACGTATGAACTGAGCTCCAGGCAGCAGCTTCTAGAATGTCTCTGGTAGGAACACCTCTGAGAAAGGCTGTAGAAGTAGATGCAGCCCTGGTGGAATGAGATCTGATCCCCTGGGGGATAGTTTTACCATGGTGCATATAGCAGAAATGAATACAATGGCTTATCCATTTGGAAATAGTCTGCTTTAAAATAGCCTTTCCCTCTGCCCCTGCAGCAAATGCCACCAGTAGTTCAGATTTTCTTAAGAGATTTTGTCCTGTTTAAGTAAAATCTAAGTTGTCTGTGTACATCCAGTGAATGCAGAATCTGCTCCCCCTTGTTCTGTGGATTGGGAAAGAAAGTTGGCAAATGAACGGTCTGATTAGGAGCCACACTGGATACCACCTTAGGCATGAAGGATGGATTGGTCCTGAGACACACCCTGTCTGCATGAAAAATAATGAAAGGCTCCACTGTCATAAGAGCCTGTAACTTGGAAATCCTTCTTGCTGAAGTGACTGCTAAAAGGACAGCTGTTTTCCAGGAGAGAAATTTTAAGTCTGCAGTAGCAACTGGCTCGAAAGGAGGGAGAGTGAGTTTTTCCAATACAAAATTGAGGTCCCAGACAGGGGTTGGAGCTCTCCTGGGTGGTCTTAAGTTTTTGGCCCCTCTGAGATGCTGCTTTAGCAGAGGATGAGAGAAGAGGGGAGGTCCTGTGTTGTAATGAGCTGAAATGGTTGAGGCATGGATTTTTATGGAAGAAAAGGACAGGCCCTTGTGAAGCATCTCAGTTAAGTATTGTACAATCTGAGGAATATTGGGCACTGCTGTGCTTATTCCTTGTGATTGATTCCAGGCACAGAATCTTTTCCATTTGTCAGCATAATATTTTCTAATACTAGGCCTTCTTGCCTCCAAAATGACATCCATCACAGGTTTGCTGAGGGATGCTAAGGGTGAATTTAGGTGATTAGCCATGCTGCAAGATTCAAAGTTTGGAGCTGAGTGCAGAATTTGGTTATTCTGCTGAGACAGTAAGTAAGGTGCCTGAGGCAGGTGCCACGGTGGAAGGTGTGACACATTGCGCAGGAGTGGGTACCAGTGCTGGCGAGGCCAGTCTGGAGCAATCAAAATCATTTTTGGTTTGTCCTGTTTGATTTCTAGTAGAACTTTGGTGAGCAGAGGCAGAGAGGGGAAAAGCATAAACTGATAGGTTTTTCCAGCTGAATGATAGAGCATGCACTTTCCAGGCTTTTCTGTGATGTTGAAAGCCCGTGGTTCCAATTTCCATTCATGTGGGTCCATGATATTTCTGCTTAGTTCATCTGCCAGAGTATTCAGCTTTCCTGGCAGGAATTGAGATGTAGTTGTATTTGATAGGTCAAGGCCGTGTTCCACAATGCCATGGCTAGTCTGAAAAGGGGGTAGGAGTGTGCACCCCCCTGCTTGTTTACGTATCACATAACTGTGGTGTTGTCTGTCTTTATCATTAATTGTCCTGGGTGAAGATAGGCCTTGAAGGCTGTCAGTGCATTTTGTACAGCTATCATCTCTTTTTGATTGATATGAAAGTGCATTTGATTTGGGCTCCATTTGCCCTGAATGCACTTCCCTGCCAGATGAGCCCCCCCAAGCATAGTCTGATGCGTCTGTAGTTAGGGTTTGGGTGGCAGGGGGAGGAGTGAATGGCAGTCCCTTGTTTTGGTAGCAGGCCTCTGCCCACCATAGGAACTCTAGTTGCAGGCAAGGTATGATAGGAATCATTGTTTCCAGGCTGTGACAATGTTGACTACATAAACCTTTTAAGTACCACTGAAGTTCCCTCATATGCAGTCTTGCATATGGAATTAAAAGAATGCAGGAGGCCATGAACCCCAAGGCTTGCAGAATTTGTCTTGCAGATAGCAGGGTTTTTGTGGCCACCGAAGTAAGTTACCAAATGAATTTGCTTTTCTGGCATAAGGTAAGCCATCTGGGCAGTTGTATTCAAGCTTGCAGCCAGGAATGTAATTTTTTGAGAGGGTACCGGTTGTGATTTCTTTTCATTTATGGTGTCCCTAGACAAGTTAGAACCCTTTTTACAAATGCCAGATGTTTTAGAAGAATGTCCTTGTTTTCTGCCTGAATTAGACAATCGTCCAGGTATGGATATATTTGAATATTTCTTTGCCTGCAAAATGCAATTACTGTAGCCAGACACTTTGTGAAGACCCTGGGCGCAGTAGATAAGCCAAAGGGCAGTGCAGAGAACTGGTAATGCAAGTAGCCTGCTTTGAAGTGGAGGTATCTTCTGCAAGATTCCCTGATTGGGATATGCAGGTAAGCCTCTTTTAAGTCTAGAGTTACCAACCAGGCATCTTTGCCTAGCATAGGAAGTAACTGTTGAAGAGTCAGCATCTTGAATTTTGGAATGTCCAGAAATGTGGAGTAGATAAGTCCAGAATTGGACGCCGTGATTTGTCTTTTCTGGGTAACAGGAAAAGCCTTGAATAGAAACCTTGTCCCTTTTCCTCTTCTGGTACTGGTTGAATATCCCTCATGTTCATGACTGACAGTACTTGTTTCTGGGCCTCTGCCCACTGATTTGGGGGCAGGTCTGGCTATCCGTTTGGGATTGGCAATGTGTGGAAATGAAATATGTATCCCTGGGATACTATATTTAAAACCCATTTGTCCTGGGTTATAAGTTGCCAGTTTCTTGCATGAAGTGCCAGTTTTCCCCCCAAAGGAGCGGCTAAAAGGTAAGTGCTTGGTAGGTGTAAAAGGAAGTCATTGAGACTGCTTACCATAGGGAGGTGCCTTGTTGTTTCCAGATTTAGAGGAGGAGGCACCCCATTGTTGACTGAAACCTGGAGCCTTTGGAATGTCTGGGTTTGACTTGAGTGGCTCTCGAAGGGACTGGAAAGGACCAGTTCTTAGTAGGCCAGTGCCTACTGAATCTTGGAGGTTGCACTTGTAAGAAATCTTTCACAGTTTGCATAGATTTAGCTTTATCTTCCATCTTTTTTAAAACTTCTTCAGCCTTATTACCAAAGAGACAATCCTGTTGTAAAGAAGCATCCAACAATTTTGCTTTAACATGATCAGGCGGAGTTTGCTCTTTGAGCCAAGCATGCCTTCTTAACACAGACCCAGTTACAGCAGCCCTGCAAGAGGCCTCCAAAGAATCAAAACCACATTGCAAAGTATGTTTTCCAACTTGTTCAGCTGAATGCAATAAATCCTGTAAATCTTTATTTTCCACACAGTCAGAAATTAACATCATTTTCTATTTAAGCAGTCCCATGATATGCTGTTGATATTTAAGCATATGAAATTGACAGTTTAAAGCCCTGATTGCCAAGGTTGCAGAAGTGTAAACCTTCTTACCCCATCTTTCCAGCGCCCTGTAATCTCTATCAGAAGGGGTAGGAGTTTTAGCAGTAGAGGCCTTAATACCCTTGGGACCCTGAGAAATGGTTTCAGGATCTGCAATAGGATTTTTGAAAAGGAATTTGTGGGAGTCAGGAACCCTGTAGTATCTGTCTGGCTTACAAGGAGCCGGAGGCAGAGAATCAAGAGCCGTACTAGATTCTGAAAAAACATCATCAACAATGTCTAGAACAGGAGGTATTAGCCAAAGGCCTATGCTGAGGAAGAAGAAGAAAATCCCTAAGTCTCTTTTTAGATTCAGAGAAATCCTGGCTTTCCCAGTGTAAATGTTCCCGTAAGGTATGTAAAGTTTCCCCAAAAGAAAAATCCTTAGGGGGAGAGGCAGAAGGAATGGAATCTTCTGCATCAGAGTCCTCATAAGTAGTTATAGACAAATCCTGTTCATTAGAAGAGTCAGAAGAAATAGAATCCTGTTCAGAAGATTCATAATCAATGTCTTGCCTAGGCCTCTTAGAAGGGGGGGGGGGGTTGGCTACCCCTGATCAGAGTAATTAAATCTTCAGCCATTTTGATCATTTGTTTTTTAGGCATAGGGGCCTGCACATGTGGCCCAGGCGTCAGTTTTTTAGACATAGATTTAGATTTTGACCTTAGTTTTGAAGATGGCGTCGGTCTAATGTACAAATCTGTAGGCCTGAAAACACCCTCAGAAGCCGGTGTCTGCACAGCGGCTCTGGACCCATCTAAGGTAGAAATATCCGTGGGTTCCATAATTGAAGCATCTCACAGCATACCAGACTCCGAATGGGTCTCAGTAGAGGCCTGTGAATCAGAAGTAGCGGGTATCAGGGGCTGTGAAAGCACCTCACTGAGTACCGGCAAACTGGTGACTGGCTTAGGAGAACTGTCGTCATCAGTTTTGGATCTTGACGGCCTGTCTCTGTCTTTTTCTTTGCAATTTTTAGGTATTCCGGTAGACGGATTGCTTACTGACGACATTTCTGGATAATTAAAGCGTGAGCCAAAATATTTAATAGCAAAAATATACTGACGGTTAATATTGCGTTGATTAAATTTAGCACAAAACCGACAGCAAGGTACGTTGTGGTCAGGGCCTAGGCAAGGAATACAGTACAAATGAAAATGCTTATGAGGTATTTGCTTCCCACAAGTAATACAATTATTAACTTTTACTGACATCAGTAAGGAGCAAGAAAAAGCTTCCCCAACGGGGTACTTAGCTTTTTAGTTGAAGACTTCGGTTCTGAAACTCGAAAACAAAAATTTCAGGAGTCGGCCGACCAGCACTTGCGAACTGCTTCTGCTTTGGGTACCGCGCGGCAAGAAAGACTGATGTAATGGCATTGGCTGCATGTTTTATACCCCTGATGACCTGACGTCACTGAAGAAGGGACAGCAACCAATGCAGGACCCAAGACTTTCTTAATCAGGCTGACTGAGGGCAACCTGCAAGCAGATTACCCAAATGTAATGACTGCAACAGTGAAACACGAAGAACATCTAGTAAGTTAAGAATTTGTCAGTTCAGGTGAAGGGTCCATTTAGTCTAGGAATGTAAGCATTTTTGTTTGTAATGTACTTACTGATTCTTTAAAATATCTTACTTTTTTGACAGTTGTATTTCGATTATTCTGTAAATTAAGACCAGTCAAATTATGAGCAGAAGACAAGGGATGGTGGTTGTGGACCAGAAAATGTAAAGTTGATGAATTAGCAGTTGCACTGCAAAATGGTAAATGAAGTTTTGATGCTCACTCACGCTCTTCTCTGCACTATAGGTGATCACTGCCTTGTAGACTGCTTCATATCCAGAGCAATTTTTCATTCATCAGCTTAGATGATGCAGTCTAAAAACTCTCCTAAATTACAGGACAGAACCTTAAGGTCTGGTCTAGCAAGCACTTTCCTCACACTTTTAGTCTTGCGGTAGCTGGTTCCACTATTTATGATGCATTTCACTGTTCCTTTTTTTTGGATTACAGGGTGAGCTTGTACCAGTCACTGTGCTAGTAAATGTCTTAGCCATGCAACATTCCTTTTAAAAGTCAAAAGAAAGTATATGCACACACGTGTATATTTACACAATGATTTATTCATTACACATGGCAAAATATAGGTATATGTGATTCTAGTGCAAAATACACATCAAGCAAAACAAATATGTGTGTGGGGGAAAAAGAAGGAAAAAAAAATCTTTATGCAAGTTCTGAAGGATTATAAAAGTCTAGAAGCATATCAGAAAATCTGAGGCAGAAACACTCAGCTGTTACCCTTCCTTTCAATGTTAGGCTTATAATGTATGTCAGAAGCTCCACCGGAGTGTACTACAGTGTATGCAACATTTAACATGTAGTTTACCAATCCTGATTAATGTTTTATCTGTGCACTCAGACTGTGCCTGCTCAAACTAAAATTTTCAAATGATAATAAGGTTATGTATCCTCCCTTCTACTTCAAAGTGATCAAAGAGCCTGGAGGTATAATATTTCTTAAAATGGAATGCCTCCTAGCCCTATGATGGGAAACATTGACCATTGATGGACTCAGAGGTAAAGAAGTGGCTGGGAAAAAGACCTAAGCATCCCGAAGACAGGCAGCACTATCTTGTCCTCTGACATTGATCATGGTGGGCCAAGCCAGTTCAAATGGTTAGAATTAGCAGACATCCAACAACTAGTGTGGCAGCTTCTGTAGTGCTTAATGTCACCATACATCGACACTTTTACCACACAAACAGTGCACAGAAAACTCTGACCAGCAAAATATGTTTGCTGCACCACAATCTCTGCTTTTGTAAGTAAATAGAGGGGAGGGCAGCTGATGTTGAATGTTGAGGGCCAAATAAAAAGAAGTAAAATAAAAAAAATGTAAAAGATGAATTCTTCTTGACATGCATGCACTCCAGCCAAAAGAAGGCTTGCCAAGACTCAGACAGAATATTCCTGTCATGACAAATGACAGCAGACACTAGCTTGAGGGTACCGGGGACAGTTCTCTGCATACCTCTCAACCTCTTGGTGTAAGAATTCTGGATAAAGACAAAACTAATGGGGGACAAAGGCCAAATATCAGGGAGATATTTTAATTACTGGGTTTATAAACTTAAAAAAGGTGTTAGGATAACAAGCTGTGCAGCAGCATACCTTTTCTGATAGATATGAAATCTGAAACTGAAATGTCTGCCATTATTTAAAGACTTCAATCCTTGATGATTAGCCAGAAAATTATATATTTCATAAGGACTAAACCAAAAATATGAACCTTTTGCAAAATTCTGGATTTTGACAGGTATATTTCTCTGTTCTGCATGCTAACACTTGTAAGGAATCCACACCATAGTGCTAACCCGGCTGAGACTCTAAGAAGAGTATGCTAGTCCCCCATCCCCCCTGCTTATCCATCTTCTATAATCCCAAGGAATGGCATTTGCTTTGAATTATGGACTGTATCTTATGTACTAACTTCAGTTTAGGTGGTGGTGGTACTTTCAGCACAGATGGACTACTGTTGGTACCCCTCATATATTTATTGCTTTGAGAAAAAACTGTAACTTAGAATCACAGTAAATGTCAGCATGACTATGATTAATTCTTCATGGATGTTTTTCTTTTCCAGATGGATAAGCATAAAGATTGAGACAATAGGGATGGTCTCACAGTGGGCATTTAATTGTACTGAGTTAAAAAGGCTTCCATAACTAGAATAGCAGTGAATATGCTGCTCTTTTTTCTGAATGTGTGTTTGAATATGCTCATGTGCATTGTTCTGCTTGAGCCACGAATAATTGTTGTACATTAGTTCAGTTTTCCACAGTGAGACATCCTTTTGCACCCAGTATTGTTCTCTACAGGGACATGCTTGTATTTTATTTATTTTATTTTAATTTTGGTTATCAGGGTAGAGCACTGATCAAACTTGACTAATTGCAGGCTGAGCCCAGGTCACAAACATAGTAGAAACAGCAAAGTGAAGTTAATATTACTTACAGCATGTGCAGTAAAAACAGTAAAATCAGGATATAAGTAACAATGCACATGCAGCAAAGAAAACATCTACACATTTACAAAAAGTGGTTGCAGCACTTTACAAAGAAGTGGAACAGAAGTATGCAGTGAATAAATGTGGCACACAATTTTTTACATACAGCTTTGCTGCATAGTAAAAATAGCCCTTGTGGCATAATATGTTATGTAGCTGTGATCCAGCAAAATGAACAGGTATTGAGTAAACAAGTGTGGTGGGATCATACTGCAAGGTAAGGCAATAAATCATTAATAAAGAGAACAGAGTGTAAAGGATAGTATGAGGTATGAGTGATAAAAATAAAGCTTAAAAAGAGAAGTGGATATTGGAAAGAAGGGAGGAAACAGAATGGATAGAGAAGCAGTGAGCATATGTTTACATGCCTGAAAGTTTTGAGAACAGGCAGTAAAGGCTCTGCATGGGAGACTAGAGAGTTAGGTGTTGTTCCTTCTAAACACATTATTCGTAATGCCTTAGTCTGCTAAAAACTTATGAGACACTGTTATTGAACACTTCACTGGGGCATGTTTACTGCCCTAGTCTAAATCAGTTATAAAGGTTTTGAAGCCAACAGTTATGTTATGTTTTCAGAACAATGCTGGGGGTAAAGGTTAAGTTAAGTAACAGTCCTCTTGGTGAATTACCTGGATTTGTACTGCTTTAAAGATGTTTAAATTCCTTTGGACAAATTAGCATTGCGGCATACAGTTTCCTGAAGTCTTACTCAGCTGTGCTTGTCTGTTCTGTGTACTAAATCCACATGCTGGCTGCTGTGGTACAGGTCTTGGAATGGACTAGCAAAATCAAGGGAATTCCCAGTAAAGTGCACACACCAAAAACTAAATAACTAAAACTACATGTACAGAGCAGGAGCCAAAGGTGTAACTCCAAAAATAAGCAGCCTTCAAAAGTCACCAAAGAAAAGTTTATTACTCACTGAATGTGACTTAATAATAAACTTTTCTTTGGTGACTTTTGGGAGGCTGCTTACTTTTTGGGTTTCATCTTCGGTTCCTGCTCTGTCTGTCTGTGCATGTAGTTTGGGAGTGAACTAATTATTTGGAGTAGTACTGTTGGCATGGACTTTGATATGATTTACAAATGAAAAGCTGATTTCCTAAGGCAGCATTTCTACCTTTGGTGGCATCTTCGGAGTAAGCATGGAAAACAGGGCTTTAATTGAACTAATACAAAAAAGATATAGGATGTTGGAGATGTAAATTAAATGTTAAAGCTGACTGGCAACATAGTTTTTTTTATTGTATAATGCTTAAGCCATATTGGGATAATATATATTTATAAATATATTTTTCAGGCTGTTTTCAATGATAAATTTATGTTAACTAAATCTCTCATTTTATTTAATGTACCTATTCCTGATTGTGTTACGAGAATAAAATATAATCATTTATGGAGCATCTTGACAATAGCAAGAAATGTTATTACCAAAAATTGGAAAAAATGAGTCTACTTGTACTATAAAAGAATTTGTAAACATTGCAGCTGAAGTATGTCAACTTCAACTTATTACGATCAAGACAAGAGCATCTAGAGTCACCTCTTCATATGATATTTGGTTGAAATTCAAAGAACTGCTGGATAAACAGACTTTAATAATTAAATAATTACAGTTATTGTTTGATTTTGCTTTTCTTTTTTTTTTTTTTACAGTTTTTGTTGAATAGTAGACACCTTTGTAAATAGTTGTTTTAGTTGTTTTTTTATATTTGTTTTATTGTTGTTCTCTTAGTCATGTAACTTTTTATATTTCTAATGTTATTCATTACTAACCAAATGAAAAGGCACACAGGTCAGCATACAGCAGAATACTGAACTTCTTTTTAGTGTTTGCCCAAAGTAGATAGAACTCCGCAGTCCAAATAAATGGCTTTATTGTGATAAAAACAGGTATGGGGCTTCTTCAGAACAATAAAACAATTATGAAAAGCTTTATATAGATAAGCAATGCTTGTTAAATGTCATGTGATACTTATTTGCTCATTAAAAGCATTCTAACCATAAAAGGAAGTAGCAATTTAAAAATAATGATCAGTAAATAATGTGATTGTTACTTGTTAAACCTATAAAACCAATCAAACTAAAGCACTGTGAAATTTTTGGGAGCTTAAAGCAGAGCTAAAATAATAATGGTCTTTCGGCTTTTCCCGGTTAGGGGTTGCCACAGCGGAACTCCGGTCTGCTGATGATTGGCAGTGGATTTTTACGGTGCCGAGTTGCCAGCCCGATGCCCAACCTTCAAAGAAGGCACAGCCATTTATGCATGCACCTACCTGCATGTCTTTCAAATGTCACTCGTCTGTGGGGAGGACATGCAGACTCCACACAGAAGACACTCCGGCCGAGAATCGAACAGGAGAACCTCTTGTTGTGAGGCGACAACACTAACCGCTGCACTACCGTGGCCTTAAAGCAGAGCTAAAATATTAGTTAGGCATTTGTTTTAGTTTGTTTAAAGCAGAGCTAAAATAAACAAACTAAAACAAATGCCTAACTAATATACCGAAACTTAAATATGTAGAGGATTCTCACCTATTCATGTAAACTAATTAATTGATAATACAAAAATCCTAAATCACCCTTTACAAATCTTGGGGTTTCATCTTCAAAACAGGGAGACTGAATACATTTTCATTTGCCAGGGGGCATAGTGGCATTTAATTTTGTTTGCCACTATAACTCTCTTCTTTCAATTTCTAACTCCCACCATCCTCCGCTGGGGTTTCTTTGAATATTATCTAGGATGCCAAATCTAAATTTTGTGAATCCCTGACAAACCAAGATGTGCTTAAAGAGAGCGTCGTTCAGATTTTGTTTAGTTATGGCATAAAGATATTCATAAATTCTTTTTCTCAACTGTCTCAACATTTTGTCGACATAAAATAATTCACATTTATTAAAAATGGTGATGTAAATAATGCCCTTAGTAGCACAATTACCTTTTTTCAAAAAAATGTCAAAAGGTAAGTTCTGTAAGTAAACAGTGGGTCCTTCCAAAATGTAAGAACATTGTTTACATGTTCCACAAATAGTAGTTCCATTAGTGTAAGGAAATAATGATGGTTTAACATGTTCACATAAAATTTGTTTTAGTATCTGATCACGTTCCTGTCTGGCAAAGAGTCCAGAGCTTTGGATAGGTATGGTAAGAGACTATAGCCCTGCGTTACATGGGGCTTAGGACCATCAATTACTTATTGCACATGCTTGCATTCTAATCTCATTTAGTGGGTACTTGAAAGCTTTAGAACTGCCCTAAGTCTTTGCTTGAAGAGGGCCTTATGGAGATGAGCTTTTGTATACAACTTTGATTGTGTGGATACTTTGACAATGGCTACAGGTTTAGGTATGTGCCTCTGCAGGATGGCATAACTGAGACTGGCCTCATTTAAACAGGCACATAAGAACAACATCTTGGATATGTAATTCAAGGGACATAAGTTCTTTTCTCAGTCCACTGAAGACTCAATTAATAACACTGTCATGGGGAATCAGGTCCTAAGCAGTGCGGGGGGCCTGCATGATCCATCATCTTCTTCTTCCAGGTGTAACCAACTCCAGAGAAAAAAAATGCATTGCTACCTAAGGAATGATCTAAAATGTTACACAGTCTTATCCTCCTTCTGTGTTAGCTAAGATGGTCACACTGGCTGTGCCATACCAGTCCTGACTCTGCTCTAAGACTTCTAGCATGGGACAGCTCCTTGAATTTTCTCTGTCTTGAATATATATCACAATTGACCAGTGGGTTCTGGACATGGTCTCACATGATAATATCTTGAAGATCTCAGGTCCTTTCCCGAAAGGGCGCTGCTGGTCGACTTATTCACTTCAGCAGAGTTGTTAAGGACAGACCTGGATACTAATGTTGAAAGAGGCAATTGTGGAGGCTGTCTTGGTTTTAGAATGATGACAGAGACTTTGCAGTCATCAGTCCAAAGAGAATTAATGTTTTTATGCCTGATTATGAATTTCACATTCTTCAAAAAGTACATCTGATATGTTTTGTTCCTGATGGCAAAAACCTTTCAGGGGGGTATGTGAGTTCCATTTAAGGCACTCTCTGCTTTGATCTGAGTTGGCATAACTTTTAGTACAAAATCTTTCTTTTTGAAATTTCTTTAGCACCCAGACATCATGCAAATGAATAATCCCAATGTGCTCCTCTGCATGGATTAAAGAAGTCTGGTAACCCTACACAGGGACTGCTTGGAAACTTCCTTGCCATGAGTGCTGCTGTAGTTTCAGTCATTGATGGGCACTCCAACTTACTGGATAGCCTTTGTGGACATGGAGCTGAACACTCTCCAATTCTGGATGTTCCTACCAATGGAAAAAGGTACAGGAGGTCGCAACTTTGGCTTTCCAGGTGAGGCTACAATGCAGGGTCTAGGCATAAACTTTGTTGTGACTTCTAGGCTTAATTTCACCAACAATACTAATGGTGCTACTTGCATACTTGAAGATGTAGGTTCTGCAGTAGACTCTGAAGTGTCAGTAGTTGCAGGCCCAGCACACATTCACAGACCTTCTCCTGGTGTCTGAACCCTGTTGCTAGCCTTAGCATAGTTGACCATCTAGATCACTCTTGTGGTAGGTTTTCCATTTTGGAAATCAAATTTATTATCATTTCTGATAACAGACACTTTGCAGGGTGGAGATCTTACCTAGGCCCCATATGGTGCAAAGATTATGGTACCCCCTGGAAAGGGACTCCACATTAACCATTTCAAACTTAGAGTAGTTTTTCTTGCCATAGAGCAATTATAAATTGTGATGCTCAAGAGATACAGTCTCATGACCAGCCGCTCTGTCCAGAATAATATAAAAGGAGTGATTAGCCTTAAGAGCATATAAAAATGCCCAGTTAGACTATAAGAAAAATGTACACTGATGCCTTGGGTTTGGCAAACATCTGCCACACCTAAATAAGCCTTACACCGAACAGTTGCATTGCAGACCTATATCATTATTCGCTTCCCAAGATCACCCCTTTGCTCTTAGCCCAGTTTCTTCCCGTGCAATCTTACCAATAGTAAGTAAAATCTGTTTGAAATTATTTTGCATAGACATGCACAGTGTTTCCCAGGAGAAGATTATGGTACTTGTTTCTAGTTATAGTACCCCTTTTCATGCCTTTATGGTAAAATGCTGCTATAGCTAGACCAGTGTTGAGCATGACTAAGGGAGTCAGGCTTCCTTTAGAAAATAACAGGATTCAGCCTTCTGAGCTCCATCTTTGTGAGGTTCTGCAATTCTTTCCACCTTGGTAGTTACTGCTTGGAATTTCTCCCATCTAAGGATCTGTCAAGGACTGGCACCCTCTGGATTCAGTCTCATTCTCCCTTATTATAAGCAATCTCCCATATGAATTATCCATCCTATTACTCTTCTCCAAAATGACTTTGTATGCTAGTCACCTGCTTCTCTTTAAACCAGAAAAGACAGATATGAGAGTGAAACAGAAGCTCACAACTGGCCTTCTGCAAAATCTAGGCATATCATAATAGTTTTACAGTTAGTACTAATAAAAGTACCTGCAAGCTTTTGTTTTTGTAACCCATGAAACATGAAAGGATATGGCTCATTTAACTCTCTGCGATCCTCCAGATTACTCACATTTCTCAAGTGTTGGTTCAATAAATACCTTAGGTAGTGATTTGATACCACACTGCCATTCAACTAGTACGTGGAACTCTGTGTTGACAAAGTAGTAACGTAGGGCAGATGCTGCTACAGAGTTCTCAGCCATCTCATCTGGGATATCAGCACAACTACTGGCATCAGTTTACTTATTCTTAAACTCAAATATTACCTGTTGGTTGTTGTCCTTAATTCTTGTCACATCACCAGTATCCTTCAGGTAGCTGTAAACAAAATGTTCCATGTGATCTCTCTTTTCAGAAACATTGAACATCACCGTAGCTCCATCACAAACACCAAATGGATATCAATTACAGCTCATGCCTCCTTACTGTTGGCCCAATGACCTTTGGGTTACTACATTTCAATTTTGGCCCACTGTTTCCCCCAAAAGTAACAATTAGATTTTGTTTCTAATATTTCCATTCTTAAAAATATTGTCCTCCGACTGGAAATGGCTTTACAATAAAGAAAAAACATCTAGGTTAGGCATAGAAACAGAACCACTTCCCACCGGAGATACATAATGACTTACATCTAGCCAAAACCTAAAACTGTCACCACTCAGGGGTTATAGTTAAATAGACATAATGATGTATATAATTTATTTAGTCCATCATTGTTTTTGAGGGAAATTCTGAAAAAGTCTAAATTAGAATTATGTACAATTTATTTAGCTTGTGATTGTTTTAACAACTTGTATTTTAAACTTTTTTAAAGTGGCATATTTTTTTACTCCTCAACAATCTTTTTTTTACTTTAAGGTTCATAGGTGAGCAATATCATCACTGTAAGGGTCATTTGTACATATTCTGCATACCATAAATTAATTTCTGTTTTACATTGTCTTTTCTTGTTAACTGTTTTCTCACTGCTTTTTCATTGTATTTTATTGCCTTTGGGCCTGGGTATAGCTGAAAAGCAACCTTGGACCAGTTCATCTGCCAAGTTAATGTAAAAGTGTCTTCAGTGTTAGGTATAGGTGGTCTACATGTTAGTTGATCTGTGATAGGACCCTCCTTCATGAAGTTATACCCTCACTCCCTCCCCTATGTATGGGTGTCTCCCTCAGGTAGCTTTTAGCTTTGTTATTTCTTAATTTCCAGAAAGGTTTTTGCTAGTGTGAGTATGTTGTACTTGGCTAATGTTATCATGGTTTATATCAGAGCAAGCATGCCTACATCCCTGAGAATGGGAGCTTACTGAAGATGATGGCTATAAAGTTTAAACTAGCCAAGGACCCATCAAAAACGGTTATCTCATAGATAAATTAAAACAGTAAATGTGCATCCATTATGTTCAAAAGTAGCTATTTTGTAAAGCAGCATTACTGTCTCACTCTGAGAACAGGGGGAATGGGTCCCCATTTCTCATATAAACATTCTCCTACTACACACTTTAATCTTAAAACTCTATCACCAAGACCACCCACTGTCACTAGCAAGACCTTTAATGCTAAAGCCCTAAAAAAGAACCCTTTGTTCATCCTTGTTCTCTCATCTGTTTCATGATATGCCGCATACTCCATAGAATGATGCATAAAGGCATTCACCAGCTTTGGGCTTAGACTATGGAATATTTGCCTCTTAAGGTCAAAAACATAACAACCATTACAAACTTTAATTTCACATTGGGAGGTTATTTATTTAAAGATGTACATTGCAGATGTAATACAGATGTAATGTAGCTGTTGTACATATACAGGTTTGATACATTCCCTTTATTACATATGTAAGTCAGGAAGGATCTAGTAACCATTAAGGCAGCCTAGTGGCTCAGTGCTTAAGGGAAGCATAGTGGTTAAGATGTGTGTCTCACATAGGTTGGTACTAGGCTATCGGCCCTAGGGTCTATACAAGTCTAGCCATAACAATTCCCTGGATATTTCTTCCGCAATATTTACTTCTCCGGAACCCTGACTAGCAGGGCGACTGACATGATCCCCGGGGTGAATTTCCTATCTCCCATCCAATCATCAAGGTTCCTTTTGAAGAGGGCGAAGGAGGCGCTCTGCTTGACATGTATGGGCAGTCTATTCCAGAGTATAGGGAGTCTCTGGGTCAGGAACCTATCCCTCCAGAATATTTTGTTCATTGTGATGACAAGGTTTAGATTCCTGGAGCGTGTGGCTCTGAGGGATTGGGATTTCTTTAAGTGGAGCATGTCCAACAGCTCAGGGTTTGACATGGCCTTGTATGTTAAGCAGAGATTGCCTCTGAGTAGACGATATGACACAGAGTATAGCTGGAGTTTTTTTAGATGGTCAGCGTATGGCATCTGCTTTAGGCCTGTGATTCTTTTAGTAAGGTATTTCTGTGGCCTTTCCAGCTGTTGCAGATGTCTTGTGAGGTACATACCAAATGGGGCATTATACTCTATAATGGGTCTAATGAGGGATGAGTACAGTGGGACAATGACCTCCTTTTTTCTGGATAAAAGCCCTTAGTGATGAGGTGTGCCACATAGAAAGATTTCCTGACTGTTGTGGCGATGTGGTTATCGAAAGTGAGACCACTGTCCACCTGTGTCCCTAAGTCTCTCATCACACTTTCGATGTTTAGTGTACTGCCACCTATGTGGTAATTCATGGGTACATGTTTTTTTCCAAAGGGGATAACTATACATTTCTTGGCATTAAACTTGAGCCCATGGCTCTGGCACCAGGCATCTGTTTCTGTAAGGCCCTTGTGTAGAATACCACATCATTTGGGGATTCAATAATGGCTCCCAGTTTGCCATCATCTGCGAACTTTGTTAGCCAGAGTCCCTTAGTGTTGGCCTTTACTTCAGAGAAGTAGATGCCAAACAAGAGTGGTCCCAGGACTGAACCCTGAGGTACTCCACTTGTCACTTGTCTGGAGCTGGATTTGGAGTCAGCTACTTTTACAGTCTGGGTTCTGTCAGTAAGCCAGTTGACAACCCATCGAGTGATGTAGAGATTTATGCCCAGCTTAGTAAGTTTATCTATGATTCCAAAGTGGGGGATGATGTCAAAGGCCTTGGCGAGGTCCAGATAGGTTGTGTGGTCTGCCTTACCCTCGTCCACAGCTCTAGAGACTGATTCGAAGAAGTCAATCAGATTCAGGAGACAAGATCGGCCCTTCACAAACCCAAACTGGGTGGGGTCCAGTGTTTGAAGGTTGCCAATGTCTTTGTTTATAAGTTCCATAATAATGCGTTGCATGCCCTTGCAGATCAGGCTTGTCAGACTGATGGGACGGTAGTTCCCGCGATCCAAGATGGATCCCCCCTTGTGGAGTGGGATAACTATAGCTGTGCGCCACTCAGTGGGCACAAAGCCTGAGGTGAGGCTATGATTAAACATGACACTTAGGTGAGGTGCCAGTTCATTTTGTAGTTCATGTAGTACACAGTCTGGGATGTCATCTGGTCCCATGGATGCTGTATTCTTAGCTTTGGAGAGTGCGGTTTCTACCTGTGTGGCTGTGATTACCGGAATTTGGCAATCTTTTGGTATTGAGATGGGCCCTTGAGGGGGTGAAGTTGGCACTAAATCGATCTGCCCAGGATATTGGCATTATCCTTGGGATGCCATTCTGTTGTAGTTCAGAGCAGATCTGAGCATTGCCATTTAGATTCTTGACATAACTATAGAATGCCTTGTGGTTGTCTTTGGAATCTTTGGCAATCTTATTTTTGTAACTAGCTTTTGAGGATTTTATAAGGGATCTCAGCTTCTTACTGAGGCATCCTGGGATTTTCCTCTTTTCTGCAACAGTTTCTTCCTTCTGTTGTATAGTTTGTTTATAGCAGAGGACCACCAGATTGGCTTCCTTTTTGGAGAAGAGCATCTTGGTTCTATTTGGTATGGCATGATTCATGCACAAGTGGATGTGCTCGTACATTGCCTTAGTGTAGGATTCTGCAGTTGAACTTTCAGATATCGTCTGCATGGGTGTCATGAAGTTTGTCACTTCTGACTTCAGTAGCATGAAGTTGGCTTTGGAGAAGTTTTTTTTAAAGAGGTTTCCTTACTGGGGGGTGGGGGTGGGATGTGGTTGTCAAGGGTGATTTGCTTATGGTCAGACCTGAACAATGAGGGGGTGACCACCGGTGTGGAGCATCTATCTCCCATGTTGGTAATGACCAGGTCTAGGATATTGGAGCCCCTGGTGGGACAATGGATTAGTTGATCCATGGCATTGGAATTTATGAATTCTAAGAACCGTTGGGAAAAGGAGTTGGTACCCGAGTAGTTTTCCCAATTAATGGCAGGGTAGTTGAAATCACCCAGTATTAGGGTGTTTGGTTGTATCTTAATATTTTCCAGTATGTTTAAAAAGGTGTAGTGAGAATCTTGGGGCAGGGTGGGGGATCTGTAGCAAGCTACAGTTTGGATTGCAGTCTTACCTAGTGTTAGTTGCACCTGGAGAATTTCGGATGCATTGTGTTGGGCAACTAGCCTGGAGGTGTGAATATCCCTGGTGAATATGGACACTCCTCCACCTTTAGTGTTTTGGTCTTGGTTTTGTGGCCAAAAAATGTGGTAAGAGTTGTAGCCTGGTATTGCAGGTATTCCCATGATTCTCTGGATACTATCCACATGGAGTCTGCATATTCTGTATGTGTTTTGCTGAGGTAATCTTTTTGTGAAACAATAACAAAATTTGAAAAAAAAAACAGTCTTAGCATCCAAAAGCTAGGCCATATCCAACTAGATTTATTTTAACTTTAAATTCATTAGGGTAACTGAACTGGTTCCTGGACCTTTTCACCCACAAGCCTGCAAGTTGCATGGATAAGCAAAGAGGTATTTATGTAATCAAATAGTCCTATATTCTAATATTTATCAATAAAAATGAGATTCAAAGACAGCTTAGGGCAAAATAAGAAAAAAAATATTCACATCCAAAGACTAGGTCATATTTAGCAAGATTTAATACAATTTTTAATGTATTAGTTAACTGGATAGTAAAACTGATTATTGGATCATCTCTAACAATGAGCCAGGCCATAAGGGCAAGTATTAAGGCAATATATGGACAGTTTTGAATAGTCAGTAAAACATCATGTTTTGGGAAGGTATAAGGAAACTACTGCTACATATTATTCTTAGTGTCTGCAAAAATTGAAAGTGGAAATAGGCTATGGTGCCTGGATCTGCCCTTCTGCCCTCTGATAAAATTGTCTTTAATCTTATCTTACCGTATGAGTTTTAAAGATGATGGTACCAGAGGTATGCTTTCAAATCATACCAGATAGACTAAACAGATTAAATTATAAAAAGGGCACATGAATATGAATCACTAAGTAATTTCCCTAAGTGCAGCTTGGCTTCAAGAGCATACAGGAAGTATGCAGTGCTCTCCCAGGTATGAGCTTACATCATCCACTCCAAGGATAGGCTTCACACTGAACATCCCACCAAGCAGACTCTTTGGTCTTGCTCCACATACCCTTTGCTCACCACTCTGTTTCTGAGTTCAGTGCCTTCCACTGCTTACTTACTCACAGCAACCTCACTTTGAGTAAACACATTCTCTCCCCACCTCCCACAAACACATTTACATTAATTTCCAGGGAAGACTGGTAATGTTCTCCAACTACAGCCTTTTGTCCTGGTCTACGTAAACTGCCGCTACCCTAGATTACTACTAAGGGGACCTCCAAGTTACTTTTATTACTCTGCCAAATAATTATAAATGCAAATTGAGGTGAGCAGCAGAGAAGTGTAGCAAGTTAGAGATGGATACCAGCAGCCTGTCACCAATAGATTTCAGGTTATCAGCTAATGAATAAGTAAATACATGGCCAGCTGCAAACTTTTTAAACGTGAATAAATAAAATAATTTACTTAATAAAGAATGAGCCAAGCAGGATAGTCTGCAGGTAAATATAGAGAGAAATATTAACTTCACAGGAGAATAGAAAATAATCCTTATGAACAAATTAATAGAGAAGGAAAAACATCTTTGTGTATCTAGACATTTTCCTAGCCACTTTCTGAATGAAAAGAATTACCAAGCTAAGCTACATTAGTTGAATTTTCTAGTAGAGACAATTTCAGAAAACAATGCTCACAGGTCCTAAGCCAAAGGTAGTATTTTTTTTCTTTCTGACAGTTTTTCATTCTGCTGTGTGGTTTATATCTTTCCATACAGAAACCACAGATGAAGATAAACTACGTTTCACATTTCACTGCAGTGAGTTTGTTGTTTTCATGCTCCTGGCTAGTTATCTCCTTAACAGAAATGACTAATTGCTCTTTTACAGCTCTTTAGCTTTCTGACCCTTTAATAGTCATAGATCTTGTAGGATCATATGAAGTTACTAGGCTAATGGCCCTGTGGCCCTTAAAAGCCTAGCCAAATTCTACCCTTATTTCTATGATCAGCACCTAATTCCTGTGTCCAAGAGGGATACAGTTAGAACCCCCAGGGTGAATTTAAAGTTAGCCATCTAATCGTCCAGATTGTGTTTGAAGAGGGCCAATGAGGTGCTCTGTTTGACATGAAGCAGGAGTCTGTTCTAAAAGTGTGATAACCTCTGAGATACAAATCTGTCCCTCCAGCAATTTCTATTAATGTCACATACCAGGTTAAAGTCTTTAGAGCGAGCAACCCATGTGCCATTTGATTTGCGGATATGCAGCATTTCCAATAAAGCTGGGTCAGAGATTGCCTTACATGCAAGGCAGAGATCACCTCTGAGTAGTCTGTATGAAACAGAATAAAGTGGCAGTGATTTCAGATGATCCACATAGGACAGATGTTGAAGACCTTGAATTTTCCTTGTGAGGAACCTTTGTGGTTTCTCCAGTTGCTGCAGGTGCTTGGAAAGGTGCATACCAAAAGGGGCATTGTACTCCATTACTGGCCTGATGAGGGAAGAGTACAGGGAGGTTATAACTTCTGTTTTTTTGGAGGCAATGCCCTTACTTATGAGATGAGCAATATAGAATGTCCTTCTTACCACTGTGGAGACAAGGTGATCAAAGGTAACATTGCTGTCAACCTGTGCGTCCAGGTCTCTCACCACTGAGTGCATACATAGGGTGTTGCTACTGATATGGTAGTTAGCAGGAACATTGCTCTTACTGAAAGGAATAACTATGCATTTTTTTGCATTGAGTTTAAGGCCATGACTTTGGCACCAATCATTTGTTTGTGTAAGACCCTCTTGTAGGATGCTGACATCATTTGAAGATTCTATGACTGCTGCCAGTTTGCAGTCATCAGCAAACTTTGTCAGCCACAGACCTTTAATTTTTGCTTGTACTTCAGAAAAATATATTCCAAGCAGGTCCCAAGACTAATCCCTGTGGAACACCACTGGTTCAGGTCTGCTGTTGGAGATGGATTCCCCTATTTTGACTATATGTGTTCTATCCGTGAGCCAGTTAAGAAACCCATCTAATGATATAAGGGTTAATACCTAACTGGGTGAGTATGTCAATGATATCTGAGCAGGGGATAGTGTCTAAAGCCTTGGCTAAGTCTAGGTAGGCTGTATGCACAGATTTCCCCTTGCCCAAGGCCTGAGTGACTGTCTTGAAGAAGTCCACCAGGTTTAACAGGCATGATCTCCCTTTGATAAAGCCAAACTGAGTAGGGTCAAGTGTTTGGAGATGATTCACTCCATGGCCTTGCAATCAGGTTAACAGGTCTATAGTTCCTGGGATCAATGGAAGCACCACCTTTGTGCAAGAGAATAACGGTGGCCATTTTCCATTCAGCTGGGATGAAGCCAGTGCTTAGACTATGGTTGAAAAGAGTACCCAATGGTGTTGCTAATTCTTGTTGGAGCCCATGTAGGACACAGCCTAGGATGTTATCAGGTCCCATAGATGCTGTGTTTGTGCCATTAGAGAGGGCATTTATGACCTGCTGTTTAGAGATACAAGGTAGGTAACAGGTGGTAGGGATGTCATGGGGTATATGTGGTGGGAACAGGGGAGTAAAGTTTTGACAGAACCTGTCAGCTAACAGGTTAGGTATGTCCACAGGCTCAGTATATGTAGTATCATTAACTACCAGTTTGGCACAGATCTTGGCCTTTCCTTTTATGTTACAGATGTAACTAAAGAATGTCTTGCGGTTGTCCTTAGTTGAGGAAGCTAATTTGGATTCGTAGTTTGCTTCGGAGGACTCACAAGACATTTTATTTGCTTGTTTAAGCTGAGGAGGGAGTTTCCAGTTTAGAGCTCGCTCCCTCTTACTCTTAGACAGCAATTTCTTCCTCTTATTGTAAAGCCTATTAATGTCAGTTTTCCACCAGGCAGGTTTGCTCTTCCTTGAGGAGCTTGTTTTGGTCCTACCAGGTATGGCCATTTGTACAGATGTTTGTATAAAGCACTGGTGAAGAACTTGGCATAGTTAGAAATTCCATCTGAGGGGGGGGGGGGGTGCAGTGAAGCTATTTATTCCAGCCTGTAAGAGGTTGTAATCTGCTTTGGAGAAGTTTTTTAGTTTAGTTGCTGCATGGGGGGGGCGGGGTCAGGTGTAGTAGTTACTTTGAATGAGACTGATTTGTGGTCAGATCTCACCAGGGAAGACCTACAGTGGTCCCCCATATTGGTAAGCACCAGATCCAGGATTTTGGCACCCCTTGTTTGTAATCAAAGGGCAAACCAGTTGCAATTCCTAACATATGTTTACTATACATTTCACATCATATGTGTAATTGTTAAATTTTCCAAATGAATGCAGTTACAAACTTCTGTTACTTTTCTATATATATTACATAGACAAAGATCACAAGTTCACATGTCTGTTCATCGATCCATCCTCAACCCCTTTTCCCATTTTTTACACCTGGGGTCAGGGTGTCACTTCAGCAGTGACAATTCTCTCAAGCCAAGGTTTACACTGCTGGGTGGCTAGCCCTAGCACTGGAGTTCATCTGTACCACTCATTCACACACACACACTCACTCCTAGGGCCAATTTAGAGTGTCCAATCCACCTGCTGCATGTCTTTGGAGTGTGGGAGGAAACTGGAGCATCCAGTGGAAACCCATGTGACTGCAGGGAGGACATGCAGACACTGCACAGAAGGTACCCCAGATGAGAATTGAACTGGAGAACCTCTTGCTGTGAGGCGACAGTACTAACCACTGCACTACCGAGGCCACCCTCATTTGGAGATATATTTTCCACAGAAAAGTGTCACAGATGTTCACATATTTTCATGAGACTGAAAAATACATATATTGCAGATTAAATTGCATTGTTTTAGTTTACTTGCTGGAGGTTTAAGTGCAGCTCATATTTCTGTTACCGTCTAAACTCAGACAAGAATGGTGGATTTACTCTCAGACATCACACTGTCTCATTCATTATCTGTTAAGCTCATGGCTGACAAACAGCTTATTTAGTCTAATTCAGCTACTAAATAAAAATGAGGACAAAGAAACCAATATGGTTCATTATGGAGTTAAAAATGGCTATTATTAAGACAATGGTAAAAAAATAGATGGTTTAAAATTGTGAAAAAAAATAAAGAAGTATTCAGTTGTTATTGTTTCTACAACAGAACCAATGAAATGATGACAATCATGCTTTATGGGCTCTGAGCTGAGTGGTTAAATACAGTGTTAAACATACATGTCCGTAATCTCAAAGGTAGCTCCCAGATCTGTTCAAAACTGGTGGTCAAGTACACCACATATACAAATGCCATAGATATAGCAAACTTGCTGGCTGACAGATTCAGCGAAAACTTCACCCTTCTGTCCCCCCATCAGTAAATCAGGACATTCCCAGTACCTGCCCCCTTCCCCTTATATCTAGGGATCAGGTCATCATTCCTCTCTCAAAGGCAAAAAATACAGCCTCCATGGGACCCAATAACATCCCAGGCTGCATCCTACATGAACTCAGGCAGGAACTTGCAGCACCATTAGGCGCCCTATTCAACCAAAGCCTGAGTACCAGTTATGTCACAGCTGAGTGGAGGACAGCCACTGTTATCCCTTTACACAAAGGTGGAGCGCTCACTGATCCAAGAAATTATAGACCCATCAGCCTAACTAGCCTGATCTGCAAGGCCATGGAATGGATTATCATGGACCTCATTAACAAGGACATTGGCAACCTCCAAACACTCGATCCCACACAGTTTGGCTTCATCAATAGGAGGTCATGTCTGTTAAATTTGGTCGACTTTCTTGAGACAGTCACCAAAGCCATAGATGAGGGGAAGACAGTGCACACTGCCTACCTTGACCTGGCTAAAGCCTTCAACACTATTCCCCACTCAGGCATAATAGATAAACTCTCTCAACTAGGCATCAATCCATATGTTACCAGATGGGTAGTCAACTGGCTCACTGATAGAACAAACCTAGTTAAAATAGGGGAAGCCACCTCAAGCAGTATACTCATATTGAGTGGCGTACCCCAGGGTTTGGTCTTGGGGCTTCTGTTATTTGAGATATACTTTTTGAGGTACAAGCCAAAACCAGTGGACTATGGCTGACCAAGTTTGCAGATGACTGCAAGTTGGGAGCTGTCATCAATTCCACTAGTGATGTGGACATCCTCCAAGAGGGTCTCACCCAAACAAATGACTGGTGCCAGAAACATGGCCTCAAGCTGAATGCAAAAAAATGCATCATCATCCCCTTTGGGGAGAGACCTGTCCCCACAAATTATCACATTAATAATAACTTTCTAAGCACACAGTCAACCTTGAGGGATATGGGCACCCAGACTGATAGCAGCTTGATTTTGACGACCATGTTGCTTCCATTGTACGGAAAGCCTTCTACATGACCCACCTCATAAGTAAGGGTATCTCATCCAGGGACAAGGAGGTCATAACATCCCTGTATTCTTCCCTTATAAGACCCATTATTGAGTACAACACCCCATTTGGCATGTACCTCACAAAGGACATGCAGCAGCTGGAGAGACCACAGAGGTTCCTCACCAGGAGAGTCCAGGACAAAAAAATCTACCATACACAGATAGGCTAAAAACCCTATCCCTCTACTCTGTTTCATACAGACTCCTCAGAGGTGACCTCTGTCTGGCATACAAGGAGATCTCGGACCCCGCCTTGATGGGACTGCTGCATATCTGCAAGTCAAGCTCCAATTGAGTAACCTGCACACGTGGCCTCAACCTGGTCTGTGGCATCAATAGGACTTGCTGGTGAGACAGATTTGTATCCCAGAGACTCACCCATCTGTGGAATAGACTCCCTGTCCACGTCAAGCAGATACCTCTTTTGCTGTATCTGGGACTGTTTGTAAGCTTCTGAGCCCCCCAAGCCTTTCTGTGTTAGAAGGAAGCCTTCCAGCTTATCAGTGGGAGTGGTAAGCACTAGGTAGCCTCTCTACCAGAAGGGGAGTGGTTTCTGGCCCAGAAATTGTAGTTTATTGGCTGTTTGGGCAGTTTTGTCCATCTCTTTCAACCTTCTGGTTTAAAAGCCTGCATTTGCATTTGTTTCTAGCCTTTCCTGTAACTAGTCTAGTCCAGATACAGATTTGCTGTATCCAGGACTGTCTGTAAGCTTCTGAGACCCCAAGCCTTTCTGTGCTGGAGGGACGTCTTTTAGCTTATCAGTGGGAGTGGTAAGCACTAGGTAGCCTATCTACCACAAGAGGAGTGGGTTCTGGCCCAAAAAATTTAGTTTATTGGCTGTTTGGGCAGTTTTTCTATCTCTTTCAACTTTCTGGTTTAAAAGCCTGCATTTGCACTTGTTTCCCACCTTTCCTGTAACTAATCTAGCCAAGGAATAGATTTGCTGTATCCAGGACTGTTTGTAAGCTTCTGAGCCCCCCCCCCAAGTTTTTCTGTGTTGGAGGCAAGCCTTCTAGCTTATCAGTGGGAGTGGTAAGCACTAGTTAGCCTATCTACCACAAGAGAAGTAGTTTCTGGCCCAGAAATTGTAGTTTATTGGCCATTTGGGCAGTTTTTTCTATCTCTTTCAACTTTCTGGTTTAAAAGCCTGCATTTGTGCTTGTTTCCCACCTTTCCTTTAACTAGTCTAGTCCAGATACAGACAGTTTGTAAGCTTCTGAGTCCCCAAGCCTTTCTGTGCTGGAGGGAAGTCTTTTAGCTTATCAGTGGGAGTGGTAAGCACTAGGTAGCCTATCTACCACAAGAGGAGTGGGTTCTGGCCCAAAAATTCTAGTTTATTGGTCATTTGGGCAGTTTTTTCCATCTCTTTCAATTTTCTGGTTTAAAAGCCTACATTTGTGCTTGTTTCTCACCTTTCCTCTTACTAGTCTAGTCCAGATACAGATTTGCTGTATCCAGGACTGTTTGTAAGCTTCTGAGTGGTGCCAAAAAGCCTGCGCTTCAATTTTTCCCTTGGATCTGTTAGTTCTATCCTCTTCTGCACTTTTACTGGCTTATTAGTCTAACACTTTACCAGACTTCTTGTAGCAATTATTGTAGCTCACAAAATTGCTACCAGCACTAAACGTTCTACAAGGAAACAGCTCCAGTACTTATTATTAATGCCCACCCGACCAGGCATGTCTAAAGGTCAGTTTCCTGTGCTTTCTTCTATTAACTTGGTGAACTTGGGCATCCTGAGGCAATGTAGCAACTGCCTCATGTACACTGACAACCCTCTCCTCTTACCTCCCAACACTCAGACTTGAGAGAGATGCACTTATATATCCAAATTGGAAGCCACATACTCTACAACCAGGACCGGAATAGTTGGTCAAGAGGAGAAGGTCAACATTTGCACCACACCACATGGAACACATAGTCCTCCAGAACACACACCAGCACTGCCTTCACATAAAAACACAAACCACACACCCACCTTCGTGGAGGCTCTCAATAAAAATCTACCCAAACAGCAGAGACATCCAAGGCAGAAACATACTTGACCACCACAACACAGCACAAACCGCAGGATACATAGCTCACCTCTACAGTGTGCCACTCAACCAAAGCCCCTAAGGCAAAACAGCATGCCCAACACACTAGTCATAGGTGACTCAATAGTAAGGCACACTGATGGCCCACTCACTAGGTTGAATAAGGAGTAAGTAACATCAGCTGCCTGTCAGGTGCCAGGATCCACCACATAATGCATGCATTCAGTTCCCTCAACAACAGGTCAAATATGACTCTGTCATTGTATATTGTACTTCAGGTGCAGCTAACATTGGGTAAGACAGCGATTCAGGTCGTAGCCTGCTATAGGTCCCCAGGCATGTCCCAAGACTCACACTCCATGTTGCTAAGCACCCAGGAGAATATTAGGGTCTAACCTAACACTGTCATACTGGGTGACTTCAATTACCCCTCCATTAAACAGGAAAACTACTCATATACCAATACACTTTCCCAACATTTCCTGGAATTAATTCCAATATCCTGGACAAGCTCATTCTTACCCCGACTAGAGGTTACAACATCCTTGACCAGGTCATTGCTAATATAGGCAACCATTGCTCTACACCAATAGTCAACTCCTCCCTGGTTAGATGTGACCACAAACTAAACACCTTGGAAATCCACATCCCTCCTACCCCCCACCCCCCCTGCAAAGGTAACCACCATGAAAAACTTCTCCAAAGCTAACTTTGGGCTCCTAAAAACAGAGTTGGCTGACTTCAAAGCAGAGGATGAAAGGAGTCTCTGAACCACACCAAATGTAAATGTAAATCATGATCCAAGTGCAAATCCAAGTTTATTCAAACCAAAAACACCATAGGACATAAAAGCCATAAGCTCTTTCATCCCGTACCACCAGAACTTCATCAGACAATAAAAAATGGGATGACTACAAGCTTTTAAACACAGTCACAAATATCCTAATTGCTTCTATCCACGTCCCCTTAAAGCTATAAGATCAAGTTCAATATAAATATATTTTTTTAAACATAAATATATATAAATACATATAAATACACAAACATACATGTTTTAAAATCATAAAACATCTACATATTTATATATATATATGATTATATATTGATTTTATGTACTTTTTATCTTCTTAAAGCCTTTAAATTGAATAGGGAACTAATAGAAACTTTTTCATTCAAACCTGGCCAGTTAGTAGAATCTAATAACAACTGCCAGTACAGTTCCCTTCTTTCCAGTAAGGTAGACCAAGCACCACCCTTAACATCTGTTGTAATGTTATCTATTTAAAAAAAACAAAACAAAAGGAATGTCCTTTATTCTCCAAAATGTGCTTGCATAATGCATTTGTTTCCTTCTTCATTTTTATATCGTATAAGTGCTCATAAACACGTCTTTTTAACTTTCTGTCTGTTTTACCAATGTAAAAACAATTACACTGGTTACATAAAGCATAATATACTATTCTTTCTGAATCACAATTGTATTTACAACTTATATAGATAGTAATATTATTAATATTGAATACCCCTCCCTCTTTTACATATTTACAAAACCGGAACATTCCACACTTTTTCATTTGCCCATTCTTATTGTCATTATTCATACGAAATTTTCTTTCATATGAACTCTTTAGGTTCCTACCCCTTTTAAGTATCATGGATGGTCTCTCATCTATATATGATTTAATAGCTCTATTCTGACTCAGGATACACCAATTTTTATTTAAAATGTTCTTTATGTCCATACTGTCAATTGTGTATACAGTAATGAGCGAGGTTTTATAATCCCTATTCATGGTCTCATTATTATCAGGAATTCCACCCATCATATACCCATCCTGTGATGATGTTTCAGATAAAAGGGGAACATAAAATTCTCTTTCCCTTTTATTAACAACTTCCAAAAGGACATCAATAACTAATTTCATGGGGTAACCTCTCATTAAAAACATAGCGTTCAAGCATTCACATTCTTCCAGAAATTCTTCAGAGCTTGATACCATATGGGCAGCATGGACAAATTGCCCTTTTATTATTGCTTTTTTTCTGTTTTAGTGGATGGGTGCTAGTATAATGTAGCAATGAACTGGAGTATGTCTCCTTTCTATATATTCTGGATGTAAATCTTTTTGTATAATAATCTTTACTTAACATAATGTCTAAAAATGCTATTTTTTGTTGATCAAAATTATGTGTAAACTTCAAGAACTGGGTTGGGGAACCAATATATGCATAAATTCATTGATTAATGCATATGGTCCATCCCATAAAACAAAAATATCATCCAGAAAATGAGTATAATATCTTACATAATTAAAAAAATCAGAAAGAAATAAATACTTCTTCTCCCACTGCATTACTACTATATTGACATACAAACCCCCATATGCTGACCCCATAGCAAACCCCTCTTGCTGTAGACAAATTTAATTATTAAACAAAATGAAATTGTTTTCCAAGATAATTTCCATAAATTGTGTATACATTACTACATTAAAATGTTCAACCTTTTTCTCATATAGGTACTCTTTAAACCACTCTAAGCCATCATTGTGAGGGATCACTGAATGCAAGTCTTTTATATCTGTTGTTAAAAACGTATAAGTATCCTTAAATGGAATTTCATTAATAGCCCTCAAGAAGCTCCACGAATCCTTACAAATATGGGCCTCATTATAAGCAAAATGCTTTAACTTAGAATCTAAATATTTTGCAAGTGGTTGTGTAATGGAACCCTTAGAGTCAACTATGGGGCGCATGGGGGTTGTAAAAGATTTTTGTGTAGTTTGGGAAGACCAAACGTCACTGATACCCTAGGATGTATAACTGTTAAGTAGTTCAGGACATCTATGGTTATAAAACCATCAATGAATAAATCCTGCAGTTCATTTTTAATTTTAGATATGCTCTATTCAACTCGCTTATAGATGATTTAGCATAGGTTTCTCCATTAAGTATAAACAACATTTTTTTATTATAGTCATCCAAATTCATTACTACAATTCCCCCTCCCTTATTTGGTTTCATGATCCTTATTTTGTCTAATAAACCATTAATCTCTTTAATAATGGCTCCTTCCTTAAGGTTCATGTCATCAATCCATCTATTTTTAGACATTAAATTCCGTATATCAAGTTCACATATTTTTTCAAATAATAAAACCATTGGGTGTAATTGGGGGGTTATATGTGCTAGATACTGTCAGGGGGTTGATGAACTGCTCCGTGAATGAATTCTGAAACAGCACTCTAAAATTAAATTTCCATGTGTATAATTTCAAGTCCATTAAAGTATTGGCCAAATTACTATGCTGCCAAGGTACATAGGTAAAACCTTTTGCAAACATATCGCAATGTTCAGTACTAAAATACATATTTGAAAAATTATACACCTTAAAGTCACCCAACCTGTTTGTAGTGACATTACATGTTGGTAAAATGTAATCCCTATTCTCCATAATGGGTGAAGTCACTATTAACTCATCACTGTTTTCATCAGGATGAATTAACACTATTTCCTGTTGTTCCACCCTCTGTTGTAAAAATTCCTCCTTCCCCTGCTGTTGTTCATACCCCATTCCCCCTGTTCCACTGATTGTTCGAATATTGATGGGTTGAATAATTCTCTGTTCTCATATTGTCATGTTGGGGAGCCCTGTTTTTCAGGTGTTCTGAACGTCTCAGAGGGGGGTATTCTTCCATGTCTAAAAAAGGTACTTCCTCCCCTTCATGTACAAAATTAACCTGGGAAGCAATATTAACACTTTCTCTGTAGGTAACATTATTATTGTTAAACTTAATCCCCCTTTCTTGAAAGGGTGGAAGATTGGGGTATGCACTTCCTTTACCACATTCAGTAATATCCCTATTCAATTTTTTTTCATTTTACAAGCTTTAATTTCATTGGTAAGCTGATCAACACTGTTAAAAATTCTAAAATGCTCACTTCTAAAATCGTTATACTTTCTATGTGCGCAAATAACATGATCTAAATCAGTCACTGTTTCTATTAATTCGTTAATAGGTTGATCATTATTTTTTACTATTAAATTCATGTAATCAAAACCATGCTGATCAAACAAAGCGGTTAATTCATGAAAAAATGCAGAACCAGCTTTTAAACCATTAGGGTACTTCCACACACGTAACCCTTTTGGAACAACTTTTTCTTTTAAACATTCAAGAAAATATGCATTATCTAATTGCAAACGTTTTATTTTTGATAAATAGTATTCAAATTCCTCTAATAAATAATGTAGGCTTTTATTACCAGCCCCAATCCTATTTGTTTGTCCATTTTGTAGGGAAATAGTTGTTGCCAACCAGTCTTTTAATTGTGGAATGTTAGTGGAATTCTGCGAGCACAGTTCTCCATAATTAAAACATCCCCATGTAATTGAGCTACCAGTGGTAGCAGTAATGTTAATATTCAGCTCCAAAGTTGAATTACCACTTGCCATACCAGGCTGGAAAGGATTTTGCAAATTAAAATTGTTTAGAGTGTTCCGTAGGCTAGAAGACGCCATTTCTCCTTCCCCCACTGTGCTCGTCGTATGTGTTATGTCACCAGATGGCGTGGTAACCAAAGATTCCACCTTTTGTGTTAAGTTCTGAACGATGTTCGTCAAATCCAATACTGCTTTTTGTAGAGCACTAAATTCAGTGCTTTTAACTAGAGGTTCATTGGAGGCTCCCAAACAATCCTCATTCGCCATGACAAACCAAGAAAAGGCAAAAGACTCCTTTCATCCTCTGCTGCAGTTTGCATGGTCAGCGGTTTTGTGTGTTTTGTTTGCCTTTTCTTGGTTTGTCATGGCAGATGAGGATTGTTTGGGAGCCTCCAATGAGCCTCTAGTTAAAAGCACTGAATTTAGTGCTCTACAAAAAGCAGTACTGGATTTGACGAACATCGTTCAGAACTTAACACAAAAGGTGGAATCTTTGGTTACCACGCCCCCTGGTGACATAAGATGTACAACAAACACAGTGGGAGAAGGAGAAATGGCATCTTCTAGCCTATGGAACACTTTAATTATTTTAATTTGCACAATCCTTCCCAGCCTGTTATGGCAAGCGGTAATTCAACTTTGGAGCCAGTTATTAACATTACCACTACCGCTAGTAGCTCAATTACATGTGGACAACATTTTAATGATGGAGAACTGTGCTCGCAGAATTCCACTGACGTTCCACAACTAAAAGACTGGTTGGCAACAACTATTTCCCTACAGAATGGACAAACAAATAGGACTGGGGCTGGTAATAAAAGCCTACATTATTTATTAGAGTAATTTGAATACTATTTATCAAAAATAAAACGTTTGCAATTAGATAATGCATATTTTCTTGAACATTAAAAAAAAAAGTTGTTTCAAAAGGTTTACATATGTGGAAGTAGCCTAATGGTTTAAAAGCTGGTTCTGCATTTTTTCATGAATTAAACGCTTTGTTTGATCAGCATGGTTTCGATTACATGAATTTAATAGTAAAAAATAATGATCAACCTATTAACGAATTAATAGAAACAGTGACTGATTTAGATCATGTTATTTGTGCACATAGAAAGTATAATGATTTTAGAAGTGAGCATTTTAGAATTTTTAACAGTGTTGATCAGCTTACCAATGAAATTAAAGCTCTCCAAATGAAAAAATTGAATAGGGATATTACTTAATATGGTAAAGGAAGTGCATACCCCAATCCTCCACCTTGTCAAGAATGCGGGAATAAGTTTAACAATAATAATGTTACCTATGGAGAAACTGTTAATAATGCTTCCCAGGTTAATTTTGTACATGAAGAGGAGGAAGAACCTTTTATAGACATGGAAGAATACCCCCCTCTGAGATGTTCAGAATGCCTGAAAAGCAGGGCTCCCCAACAGGACAATATGAGAATAGAGAATTATTCAACCCATAAATATTCGAACAATCAGTGGAACAGGGGGAGGGGGGTATGAACAACAGCAGGGGAGGGAGGAATTTTTACAACAGAGGGTGGAACAACAGGAAATAGTGTTAATTCACCCTGATGAAAACAGTGATGAGTTAATAGTGACTTCACCCATTATGGAGAATAGGGATTACATTTTATCAACATGTAATGTCACTACAAACAGGTTGGGTGACTTTAAGGTGTATAATTTTTCAAATATGTATTTTAGTACTGAACATTGCGATGTGTTTGCAAAAGGTTTTACCTATGAACCTTGGCAGTGTAGTAATTTGGCCAATACTTTAATGGACTTGAAATTATACACACAAAAATTGAATTTTAGAGTGTTGTTTCAGAATTCATTCATTGAGCAGTTCATCAACCCCCTGACAGTATCTAGCACATATAATCCCCCATTACACCCAGTAATTTTATTATTTGAAAAAATATGTGAACTTGATATACGGAATTTAATGTCTAAACATAGATGGATTGATGACATGAACCTTAAGGAAGGAGCCATTATTAAAGAGATTAAAGGTTTATTAGACAAAATAAGGATCATGAAACCGGATAAGGGAGGGGGAATTGTAGTAATGAATTTGGATGAGTATAATAAAAAAGTGTTGTTTATACATAATGGAGAAACCAATGTTAAATCGTCTCTAAGCGAGTTGAATAGAGCATATCTAAAAATTAAAAATGAACTGCAGGATTTATTCATTGATGGTTTTATAACCATAGATGTCCTGAACTACTTAGCAGTTATACATCCTAGGGTATCAGTGATGTTTGGTCTTCCCAAACTACACAAAAATCTTTTACAACCCCCATGCGCTCCACAGTTGACTCTAAGGGTTCCATTGCACAACCACATGCAAAATATTTAGATTATAAATTTAGATTCTAAGTTAAAGCATTTTGTTTATAATGAGGCCCATATTTGTAAGGATTTGTGGAGCTTCTTGAGGGCTATTAATGAAATTCCATTTAAGGATACTTATACATTTTTAACAATAGATATAAAAGACTTGTATTCAGTGATCCCTCACAACGATGGCTTAGAGTGGTTTAATGGGTACCTATATGAGAAAAAGGTTGAGCATTTTAATGTAGTAATGTATACACAACTTATGGAAATTATCTTGAAAACACTTTCATTTTGTTTAATAATGAAATTTATCTACAGCAAGAAGGGGTTGCTATGGGGTCAGCATGTGGGGGGTTGTATGCCAATATAGTAGTAATGCAGTGGGAGAAGAAGTATTTATTTCCTTCTGATTTTTTTAATTATGTAAGATATTATACTCATTTTCTGGATGATATTTTTGTTTTATGGGATGGACCATATGCATTAATCAATGAATTTATGCATATATTGGTTCCCCAACCCAGTTCTTGAAGTTTACACATAATTTTGATCAACAAAAAATAGCATTTTTAGACATTATGTTAAGTAAAGATTATTATACAAAAAGATTTACATCCAGAATATATAGAAAGGAGACATACTCCAGTTCATTGCTACATTATACTAGCACCCATCCACTAAAACAGAAAAAAGCAATAATAAAAGGACAATTTGTCCATGCTGCCCATATGGTATCAAGCTCTGAAGAATTTCTGGAAGAATGTGAATGCTTGAACGCTATGTTTTTAATGAGAGATTACCCCATGAAATTAGTTATTGATGTCCTTTTGGAAGTTGTTAATAAAAGGGAAAGAGAATTTTATGTCCCCCTTTTATAGGAAACATCATCACAGGATGGGTATATGATGGGTGGAATTCCTGATAATAATGAGACCATGAATAGGGATTATAATACCTCGCTCATTACTGTATGCACAATTGACAGTATGGACATAAAGAACATTTTAAATAAAAATTGGTGTATCCTGAGTCAGGATAGAACTATTAAATCATATATAGATGAGAGACCATCCATGATACTTAAAAGGGGTAGGAACCTAAAGAGTTCATATGAAAGAAAATTTTGTATGAATAATGACAATAAGAATGGGCAGATGAAAAAGTGTGGAATCTTCCGGTTTTGTAAATATGTAAAAGAGGGAGGGGTATTCAATATTAATAATATTACTATCTATATAAGGTGTAAATACAATTGTGATTCAGAAAGAATAGTATATTGTGCTTTATGTACCCAGTGTAATTGTTTTTACATTGGTAAAACGGACAGAAAGTTAAAAAGACATATTTATGAGCACTTATACGATATAAAAATGAAGAAGGAGATAAATGCATTATGCAAGCACATTTTGAAGAATAAAGGACATTCCTTTTGTTTTTTTTTTATAATAGATAACATTACAACAGATATTAGGGGTGGTGCTTGGTCTATCTTACTGGAAAGAAGGGAACTGTACTGGCAGTTGTTATTAGATTCTACTAACTGGCCAGGTTTGAACAAAAAAGTTTCTATTAGTTCCCTATTGAATTTAAAGGCTTTAAGAAGATAAAAAGTACATAAAATCAATATATAATCATATATATAAAAATATGTAGAAGTTTTATGATTTTAAAACATGTATGTTTGTGTATTTATATGTATTTATATATATTTATTTAAAAAAAAGTATTTATTTTGAACTTGATCTTATAGCTTTAAGGGGGCATGGATAGAAGCAATTAGGATATTTGTGACTGTGTTTAAAAGCTTGTAGTAATCCCATTTTAATTGTCTGATGAAGTTCTGTTGGTACGGGACGAAAGCGCTTACGGCTTTTATGTCCTATAGTGTTTTGGTTTGAGTAAACTTGGATCGTGATTTACATTTACATTTGGTTTGGTTCTGAGATTGCTTTCATCCTCTGCTGCAGTTTGCATGGTCAGCAGTTTTGTGTGTTTTGTTTGCCTCAACTTCACAGCACCTATGCAAATGGAGAATAGTTGCATGACCGTTGAATCATGCACCAGTGCACTGTACGAACACATGCACAAATGCATGGATCTCGCCATACCCAATAGAACCAAGATACTCTCCTCCAAAAAAAGGAAGCCAATCTGGTGGTCCCTAAACAAACTCTACAACAGAAGGAGGAAACTGATGCAGAATAAGGTGAAGTCCCAAAACTGGAAAAACTCCCTTATCAGCCTCAACAAAAAGTTGAGATCTCTCTTCAAAGCCTCTAAAGTTAGCTATGAAAACAGAATTGCAGTAGACAGTAAAAACAACCACAAGGCCTTCAATAGTTATGTAAAGAATCTTCACTGCAATACCCAGATTTACCCTGAACTACTGCACAAAGGTACCTCCTATACCGAGCCAACAGATATCACCAATATACTGCCCGACAGATTCAGTGCCAACATTACCCCCCCAAAGGACCCATCACAATACCAGTAGATTGCCAGGCACCCAGTATTACTGCTGCACAGGTTAAAACAGCACTGTCCAAGGCCAAGAATACAGCTTCTATGGGAACTGACAATATCCCTGGCTGTGCTCTACATGAACTACAGAGTGAACTGGCACCTCACCTGTGTGCCCTGTTCAAACACAGCCTCACCTCAGGCTTTGTCCCTACCAAATGGCGCACTGCTACAGTCATCCCTCTTAACAAAGGAGGAGTGACTACAGACCCTGGGAACTATCACCCCATTACCCTGATGAGTCTGATATGCAAAGCTATGGAACACATCATCACAGACCTAATAAACAAGGATATAGGGAATCTTTAAACTCTGGATCCCACACAGTTTGGTTTTTTTGAAGGGTAGATCATGCCTGCTCAAACTGGTTGATTTCTTTGAGTCATTCAGCAGAGCTGTGGATGAAGGCAAGGTGGTTCATACAGCCTACCTTGATCTGGCCAAGGCCTTTGATATCATTCCTCACTCAGGGATCATAGAAAAACTCACTAAGCTAGGCATCAACCCCTACATCAGTAGGTGGGTTGCAAACTGGCTCACAGATAGAACACACAGTGTGAAAGTAGCTGACTCCAAGTCAGACAGCCGACCAGTCACGAGTGGAGTCCTACAGGGTTCGGTCCTGGGTCCTCTCCTGTTTGGTATCTACTTCTCTGAAGTCCAGGCCAACATGAAGGGACTATGGCTGACAAAGTTTGCAGATGATTGCAAGTTGGGAGCTATTATTAACTCCCCAAGTGATGCTGACATCCTACAGAAAGGCCTCACTGAGACCAACACATGGTGTCAGAACCATGACCTTAAGCTCAATGCCAAAAAATGTGTTATCATCCCCTTTGGGAAAAACCCGGTTCCCATGAATTAGCACATCGATGGTAGTCCACTGAACACAGAAGGCGTTATAAGAGATCTGGGAACACAGGTTGACAGCAACCTCTCTTTTGATCACCACATTTCCACTGTGGTCAGAAAGTCCTTCTATGTGGCACATCTCATTACTAAGGGTTTTGCATCCAGGAAGAAAGAGTTCATTGTCTCCCTCTGCTCTTACCTCATTAGGCCAATCATCGAGTACAATGCCCCATTTGGCATGTACCTCACCAGACACCAGCAACAACTGCAGAGGCTGTAAAAGTACCTCATTAAGAGGATTCTAGGCCTTAAACACGTCCTATATGGACAGACTCAAAAAACTCCCAACTATTCTCTGTCTCATATCGCCTACTTAGAGGCAGTCTCTGCTTGACTTACAAATCCATGTCTGACCCAGCTCTCTTAGAAATGCTACATCTAAAGAAATCTCAATCCCTCCGCACCACGTGCTCCAGAGACCTCAACCTCATTACCACAATCAACAGAGCATGCTGGGGGACAGGTTCATAACCTAGAGAATGCCCATGCAATGGAATAGACTTCTCATACATGTCAAACAAAGAATCTCACTGGCCCTCTTCAAGACAAATCTTGATGAGTGGATGGGAAATAGAAAATTCAGCTCGAGGATCACTCCAGTTGCTTTACTTGACAGAAGCACTGGGAACTAAGTTCAGGTGGCACGATCCAGTATAATCCTCTGGGCTAGGCTTGTAAAGGCTCCAGGGCAATTAGCCTAGTACACACCTATGAACCTATGAACCCCTTTTTAAGTGCAATCTGGATAACTGGATAGGAAATAGAAAATACATCCCTGGGATTCCACCCGTGTCCCTACTGGACAGGGGCATCGAGTGCTGATTTGTCTATGCATGGGCTAAACTCTTGGCTAGGCTTATAAGGGCCTCAGGGCCAATAGTCTAGTAACTTCCTATGATCCTATGATAAAAATGAACAGTTGGAGCATATGCCTAACATTGTGTAGTTTGAAAAGGGGAGTTGTGAAACATGTAGGCCAGCCAAAATGCTATTGTTTATTTGGCTGAGGGACATTTAAGTGTGACTTTGGGAAAGAGGTATAATAAATATGGAGAAATGGAACATATTGCTACAAACTGCCCAATACATTGCACGGTGTGGCCTAATGGAGCATTACTGGTCCGGATGTAATGCAGAGGATTATGGCTGAGTCTCTGATTATAAAGACATTGTCATACGTTTGAGAAACAGATGTCAAAAACTTCAACTTGAGAACAGAGTGAAGTGAAGCTTGAAAAGTGATTCAGCAGCCATTTTGAGAACATATAACTAATGGGTTATGATCAGGGAGGACAGATTATAATTCTTTACCTGCTCCAAGTACTTCCAGTTACAAAGAAAGGGTAAAAAAGGATTATGAGAGCCAAGTGTTTTGCAGCTTTGAAAAACACAGTAAGTTGTATATGGATGAAGCAAACAAGTCTTTATTTCTTCCATTGGAACTGGCGGCTTGGGTTGTTTACTTTAGCCACATTCAGTTCTTTTTTTGTGAAGTATAATTCTTGTTTGTAAACTGTGAAGTCTAAACTTGGGCGTGTATAATTTTATGCTGTAAAATCTGCAATGTACACAGTGCTACAGTAAGAGGCTATGATGTTCATGGAGCTGTAGCTGCTCCGATTTGCTATAACAACGAGGAAGAAAGGAAAAATAGAAGAAAGGAAAGTTTTTACAGCTTTGAAATCTGTAGCACAGTTAGTGCTGCCTCACAGACAGTTGTTGGAAGCAAATTGTATCTGATTCTGTGACAACTTTACAAATTGTAATAGATTTCTCTGCCACACTGAGAGAGAGAGAGAGATAGAGAGAGAGAGAGAGAGAGAGAGAGAGAGAGATTCGACTGAAGCTGAGATTAGAATTGAGTTGTTAAAGTAGTGTAGTTAGAAGAAGACTAAGAAAAAGAAAATGTATGGGATGAATGCAATAAATTTGAGACAGTACAGGGACAAGCTAAACAGCCACCTTAATAATAACAACTAATGAGGTACTGTTATTAATAATTCTGAATGTAAGCAGAAATGTAGAATTTTATATTGGTGCAGGGAGCCCAGATGCTGGTGTATTATATTTGCAAGATATCAGAAAATGTATTTATTTATTTACATTTGTTGACCGGGAAAATCCGACTGGACACAGGTCCTTTTTCAGCAGAGGCCCAGGGAGAAAAGCTCCAGAATAAAAACAATTAAAAACAACAATTAATTACAAGTTACAAGAAATATTGGTAGGTTTTGCTTAACAATAGTAGTAAACAGTTATAGTTCAAAATAAAATTATTTAGTTAAATGGTACAACACTTATATCATTGGTGCCATAAAGACTAACAAGTATTTTAATAGCTGAACTAGCAGCTATTACCCTTGAATAACAGTGGCTAAGATTACAGCTGAGATATAGGTTTACAAGCAATGTATTTGGCTGCAATCTGAGGTAGTTAGAGGTGTGGAAGAAAGGGGTTAGAGAGGTTGGGGTAGAGATGTTAGAGGTTTGTTACAGGGGCATGTCTAGTGCTCTTTTAGATGAGATTTTAGAGCAGCTTTGAAGTTAGTGTGTGATGACACAAATGTTATAGTGTGAGGAAGGGTATTCCATAATTTTGTTATGGAGTAGGAGAAGAGAGCTTCTCCAGCAGAGTTCCTGGTTTTAGTTACCTGTAATTGATTTTTGTTGCTGGAGCATAGTGGTCTGGTGGTATGATAGGGTTGGAGTAGATTTTGAAGGGAGGGGACTTTTAGAGGATGATTTAGTAGTTTGTGGGTGAGTGAGAGTTGGTACCATTGAAGGAGGTGAGGGAGTTCTAGCCAGCCTAGTTCAGTAAGTGAGGTGCAGTGGTGGCTATGGTAGTTTGCACCAGTGGCAAACTTTGCTATTTTGTTGTAGCAAGCTTTGAGTTTACCTAACTCACTTTGCCTTAGGTTGGTAAATGTTGGAGAGGCGTAGAGTAGGGTGAAGATAAGGTGGCTATTTGCAACTGAAATCTTGGCTGTTTTGGTGAGGAATTGCTTATTTCTGTATAAAGCTCCTAGTTTATTGTGTACTTTTTTATGGTTAACGAGATGTGGATGTCAAACTTGAGGTTATTGTCAATTTCAACTCTAAGTAGTTTGATGTTGTCTGTTGGGCGGATAATGGTGTTGTCATTGGCTTTAATATTAAATTGGTGGGTGTTTAGATTGTGTTTGGTGGGTTAAAAGATAAGGAGTTTTGTTTTTCTTGGGTTAAGTATTAACTGTGCATCTGAAAGCCAAGTTTCAACTGAGGAAAAGGCTTCCTGTGTGGTCTTTTGAAGTTCAGGTAGGGAGTGGGCTGAGCAGATGATGGTGGAATCATCTGTGTACTGTACAAGAGTGGCTTGTTTGGTAGCAGAGGCTAGATTATTAGTGAATATGGAGAAGAGTAAGAGTCCAAAGATGGATCCTTGGGGAACACCTACTGAGACAGGGAGTTGGGAGGATATATCATTATGCCAAACAATGGATTGATGGCTGTCAGCCAGGTAGCTCTGGAACCAGTTTGTGACAGACTGAGAGAAGGATAGAGTATTGAGGACAGTGATAAGTTGTTTATGAGAGACCATGTCAAATGCTTTAGATAGGTCTAGGAAAGTTGCAGAGCTGAAATAACCATTGTTTTTATGTTGAAGGATTGTATTAGTGAAAGCAAGTAAGGCAGTGGTTGTGCTGTGGTGTGGTCGGAAACCATGCTGTGTGTTAGATAAGAGGTTGTTAGCAAGGAGGCAGCCTACAACCTGAGAGTGAATGCATCTCTCAAGTATTTTTGATAGAGGAGACAGAATTGCTATGGGCCGGTAGTTGGTGAATTCTGTGGAGGGTCCACCTTTGTGGAGGGGGATAATGTGGGATATTTTCCATTGTGAAGGGACATAGCTTTCAGATAAAGATCGGTTAATCAGGATTGTAACTGGGTAGACTAGGGCTTCAGCTGCAATTTTAAGTTACTCAGCTGGGAGGTTGTCAGCTGCTAGTTTTGTGGGCTTTAGTTTTGATAAGAGTTTTTTTATGTTGGAGGTAGGGATAGGCGAGAAAGTGAATGCAGTGGGCAGGTTACTAGGTGTAGTTTGGAGGGGGTAGGGGAGAGGGGTTGTTTTGTTTTGCTAGTGATAGAACAGATTATGTGAAGTGAGTGTTGAAAGAGGTGGCAATGTTTTCAGAGGAGTTTTTTTGTTTGGTGGAAGGGTTCCTACTTTTCCTGGGTGGAGGATGGAGTTGATGGTTGACCAGAATTGTTTAGGGTTGTTTCGGGTGGAGTTCAGGGCAGACTGGTAATATAGGATTTTATCCTGTTTTATTAATGTTTTGACTTTGTTACATAATTCACAGAATTTTTGACTATCAGAAGGGCTTTTTGTCTTGCGCCAGTGATTCCAGGCTCTATCTCGGATTTTCATTTCTGATCTAGTGGGTTGTTGTAGCCATGGGGAGGACTGGGCTTTAACTCTAGTAAATCTTGTGGGCGCATGGGTGTTTAGGACTTTAAGGAAGGTGGTATTGAAAAATTGGACAGCGTCATCAAGGTTGAGGTATTGTAGTGAAGTACAGTTGCAGTTTTTTAGGGCTGAGATGAAGTTGTCAGGGTTAAAGTTTACTTTATTACGTATTTGCTGATAGGTAATGGGTTTAGCCTGATATGTGTTTTTTGAGTAGGAAAGTTGGGGTTTGATCACTGAGGCTATCCGGTAGGCAGCCAGCGGTGTATGATTGGGGGCTCTTGCTGACTAGTATCCAGTCAAGTGTAGAATGCTTGTTGGAATTCTTATTAATTCTGGTGGGTGTCTGGATAAGTTGGAAAAAAAACATGAAGATTCAGATGGTGGGCTGGATGGTGGTTGGAACAGGATAGCCAGTATATATTAAAATCATGTAATATTATGGTTTCTTGTGGAAGGTGATGATTTACCCAGCTGAGGAGGTTTTCTAGTGGAGGGATATTGTTGCCAGGTGGGAAGTAGCATCCTATTATGTTAATGGTCTTGTCTTTCTTGTCTTGGTTTACTTTTAGGTTGGTATAGATTATTTCTTCTATGTCGATTGGGGGGGTTGATAAGTTCAGGATGTGAATATTAAGATTCTGTTTATACATTACAGCTACACCACCCTCTTTTTTGTGCAACTGATCTTGTCTTAGGATATTGTAGCCTGAAGGGAGAATTTGCTCATTGGTAATGTGAGGTTTGAGCCAGGTTTCTGTTAGAATGATAATATCAGGGGAGTATAAGTCTATGGTAGCATGGAGTTCATGGATTTTATTGGTTATACTTCTCATATTCAGGCTTAAGATAAGGAGGTCAGTTGGGTTCCTATTGGATGTAATTTGAGGGTGGGTAAGGTTGTTAGGCTGACTATCAGTGGAGGAGTTGTGGGGTCCAGGGTTTGGGTGGATGTCCCTGCTGAGGGCAAGTATTGTTATGGCTGAGGATGTTAGTTTTAGTAATGAGAGAATTAGTTTAAGTTTTGGGGTAGCTTTTTGTTTGGGTGAAGTGGGTAATAGATAAAGTAGGTTGAGGGATAGTTTGTAAGGCATTAGGGATGCTTTTTGTTTGTGTGGTGGAGTTGATAGCTTAAGTGGGTTGTGCATTGGGGTGTATTTGTTGTGAGAGGTGTAGGAGTAGTGTGATGGTGTGACATGAGGGGTGGTGACTGTAGTTGTGCAGTGGAAGTTGTTTGGTGGGGGTATAAAGGTAATTTGGTAAGATGTAATGTGTGCAAGAAGTGTGCATGTAAAGAGTATAGGTAGTGTGTCTCAGATCATGGTACTCAAGGTAGGAAGTTAATGGTAGGCTGGAGGTGTAGTTAGAGTTGGTATTGCAGGTGTGGTTGGTTGTGACTGTAATGGGAGGGACATTTGGCTAGAATAAGTGAAGGTGTGCTGGGGTCGGGTGGGATATGGAGGCAGGGGAGGGGAGCAGAGCAAGAGGAACGGGCAGAAACTATTGGTTGAACATATCAGAGGGAACCAATCAATAGGCTAATACAACTCACATGCGTCACAATTATAGTAGAGGCTTATGCAGATAATGGTATAAAAATGACTTGTGCCTTTAGAATTAAACTGCTGGGTTAGAGTACACTAGCAATGGGACACAGGCTGTAAAGGAAAGGGGAAGGGGAGGTTGAGTGAACAGAAATGATTCCTGAAAACCTTGAGGCAGCTTGCCAGACCACAGTAGAAAATCAGTTAAAGTGTTAGAGTGTGCCTCAAGACAGTGGAGCAGTTAAGAGTAGCAATTCCTAGAGATAAGAAATGTACGCATCTAATAGCAACCTAACACATGCTGCTTTATTAGGGCTGCATAGTTTGCAGCTCTTGATATTAGCAGTTGCTAAAAAGAGAGAAGAATGGAGAGATAAAGTTCAGGGGAATCCAACACTATTTATGGGGGATTACTACAAAAGACAACCAAATGAAAATTTTTGGAGAGATAATATGGTCACTACACCTTGAAAGATGTGTGTGTATATATATATATATATATATATATATATATATATATATATATATATATATATATGTGTGTGTGTGTGTGTGTGTGTGTGTGTGTGTGTGTATGTATATATATATTATTAACTATAGTAAAAGATGTGCATAATACCAGTAGACTATGGTATATAGATTTACAAAATGAAAATAAAATAGTAAGGATTTTTGCTATTTATGTTTTGACTAATGCTACTAGAAGAAAGGAGCATTTTGATGCACGTAGGGCCCGTGTTTAGGAAATATGACTGTTACATGTGCAGAGGGTTTCAGATGTAAAATAGTGAGAAAGAATGACAGCAGCAGCATATTTTTTAACAATGATTACATGATGCTTGCTTAAAGAAACAGTACTCATCAAAGTATCCCTATCTGAAGGGTGTGCAAGAGACAAACATTGATTATGTGATCACTAAAGTATGTTGTACAGTGCTGACTGAAATCATGATGCTACACCACATAGTATTACATAAGACAGGGCAGGCTAATAAACATATGATAGGGCCTGTAATATTAAACAAACATGAAATTATACAAAGAAGTAAGAGGTTTTTTCAGTTATGGAAAGACCATCAGGAAATGCTGAATTATTTTAAATGCAAAACAAAGTAAGTGGTGGTTGTATTTGAAAACCAAGATAATAAAGACTATAAATATATGTGTGAAAAGGAAGGTATAAAAATCAATCAGGAATGTAAAATGTTGTTAGAAGAATAATACAATGAGAGAGACCATATGATTGAGTTTCCAAAAATTCGAACATCAAACCTCCCCCCACAAAAATCTACCTTATTTAAATTTTTGCAGGGGAGGAAGCCCTCCTGCACCTGCCATACCTCCTACAAGTTATATATATCAACTCCGAGATTGCATTACAGTAAGGAAAAGTGTAACTTTCCTGATATTTCCTGAACCACGATCTCCATTAAAAAGTTTCAAGTTTTCAAAAACTCTATCATATGGTCTCGAACAAATGGAGTTTGAGTTTCTGAAAACTCTATCAACTGATAAGGACCCATGAACACAGAATATACCAAGAAAGCATCAGGAAGTATTTGAATATAATATGAAAAGAATGAACATATATTTAAAAACAGAAAAATGAAATTAACTGAAATAACATTTTGGACCTTTCTGACAAAGAGAAATAAGAAGTATCTAGCGTATATGGAGGAAGTAGCAGATAAAGAATGGGATAAAAGATGTGACCAGGAAGAGAAATTTAAAGTATAAGAATAATATTTTACAGAGAAGCTGAAGGTTGTACTAGAAGAACAAGAGTGCACTAAAATGTGTTTAAATAAGGAAATGGATAAAAATGGCACAGCATAAGAGCTTAAAACAATGATAAAATCTGCTAGTAAGTATTAACAGCGCATGGATGGACTTGGGCAGAAGATTTATAAATAATTCGAGGACTGGAATATACCCGATTAGATGGAGATATATCAGGAACGGTGGCAAAGATACAGAGGAAGGAAACGGTATTTGTGAAGGTGTGATGACAATGTTGTGGAAAAAAAGGAAGACAAAAGTGATATAGGTACCCGGATAGCCATAATGTTACTAAACCATGAGAATAATATAATGGCAAAAATAATGTGTAACAGTTTACATTACATTCAGTTATAGTATGATGAAGTAAATACATAGAGAGATATTATGGTTAATAAGAGAGACAGAAAAGACAATAAAAACAAAGAACATGACTGGCATATCTTGAAAAAAAGGCCTTTGATGCAGCTAAACCTAATGATTTCCTGAAAATAATGCATACATATAAACTGGAATATAGATTTGGACCATTGTATAAAGAGCACCTCTGTTGCTGTTTTTTTTAAAACTATATAGAAAAATCAAAAATGTTATGAGGGACAGCATAAAAATACAAAGAAAGTCAGGTATGTTTGTGTTTCTTTAGTTTTGCAGAATGTACCTGATTTTTCAAGAAATGACTGTTAGATTACTGTGCAACTGTATGCCTGAAGGATAATTGATTTCAGGTGATACTTTGAGAAGTATCTTCTTAAGTAGCTAAGAGCAAATGAATGTAAGAAGATTGATCATAATAAAGAGAGTTTACAAATGCTGGATTTACTATGATGTGTGCTTTTTGGAAATCATATTTAACTGAATATTGTATTGTCCCATTAATACTGCAGAATATGTTGTGTCTTTTGGCTTTTCCCAGTTAGGGGTCACCAAAGCGAAACTCCGGTCCGCTAATGATTGGCAGTAGATTTTTACATGCCGAGTTGCCGGCCCTGGTGCACAACCTTCAGCAAAGGTATGCCCATTCACGCATGTCTCCACACAGAAGATGCTCTAGCTGAGAATCGAACAGGACAACGTCTTACTGTGAGGCGACAACGCTACCGCAGCACCACCACCGCAGTTATATCAGCAAAGAGGATTTACTATAATTTTGCTATGGATTTTTTAAATGAACTTTGCAAACACTGCATGTGGAAGAATGGTCAGTAATTTGTTATACTACAGCACCAGTTCATATGCTTTCTGGCCTGTACTGTATGGACCAAGTCCGAAACAGAAACAGTGGTTCCTTTTATAAAACCTTTTGATTAAGTCCATATGAACAGAGAGTTCAGTCAAAGAACACTTGTATGACCAGCTTTTGAAAAGGAGCCCTTGCAGTCATGTCAAACACTGCAGATCAGGAGGTTGTCTGGCACACATTTCTTCTCCTCTCGATATCCCTAAAATGTGTGTGTCTTCTTTAGAAAAGAATATGGAGAGAGAAGATATAAAGTCATTCTGCTGGTATGTTTATGCTCACTTTTTGTTTGTGAGATGGCTCTTCTTGTTGACCACTGAGCTAAATAAAGAAATAGTGTGAGACATACTTGCAAGCTATGAGCTGTAGTGTTTCAGAGTTTGTTCCCACGGTTTAGCACCTGACACTCAGAAAGTATCACAATTCATATCAGAAATGCAGTGTGTCAGCATCCAAGTGTCAGTAATTCATATGTTTCCATGCAGTACCAGAATAGAAGTTGCTAGAAATCTCATAAGGCCAGTCACCCTTCTCTTTTTAGATTTTTTTTCAGTGCTTATAGTAGAAAATTAATGTAAAATTTTCACAAGTGAGAAATACAATTTTACAGGGATAAGAAAGTTATAGTAGACTACTTATTAGATATAAATATAAGAAAAGACACTGTCCGGTAACCACCTATCTCTCTATAGCTAGTTAGCTAGGTATCTGCCTGTCTTAACTAGCCAGTTATTTATCTTTGTGTCTTTCTATGCAATTTGCTGTTGACTGTCTAATTTCTTCTGAGCTGAAAACCCTTTTACAGAGGTGACTCAGTGAAGAAGCTCTATAAAGAAACAAATAAGCACTAAAGTTCCACAGTTGTACACACTGACAGCATTAATGCTTAAAAAGGATATTATAGTTTGCTGTATTTTAAGCAATATACAATTATATGATCCTGATTCTTTATATTTATAGGTGCTATTTATTAATTGTAGCACAGAGAAATAAGTTATAATGTACTAGTGCCTCTGACAGACTCTGCTATATTTTACTTCTGACATATAGCTAAATAAAAGGCAGCATACAGTATATTTATGTTACTGTGGGGCATGCATTTTTTGTCTCTGATTTTATTTTGGAACTAACCATATGATAGGAGCAAAAGTGAAGGATGGACATGGTGAAAGGGGCAGCTGCCCTGTGCACCAACTTGGAGGGGGTGCAAAATTCACCAAAATACTTTTAGTTTTATTTTCTTCCTTAAGCAAAGGCAAAGCATCATTTTGCTTACTTTTTTTAGTTTTTACTTTCCTGCCTGCTTCCTACCCCCCTTTCATCTTCATATTGGCAGTACATTTGCTCATCCTTATATTTTCCGTAAGAGATGAGCCTCGCAAACCACCCCAAATGTTTCTGATTGTGTTGCTGGGTGGATTGGATGGAGAAATGTAGGCAGGTTAATGGTGATTTCTACTTGCACCCACAACGGCAGCAGCAACTAGGAGTATAAAAGTAAATTATATCAATGACATTTTCTTTAGATTTAATGCCTTAAAAAGTATACTTTTTGGAGTGCTAAAAAATAAACAATACTAATGATTAACATTATTCACTTTACTTTGTTTCTTTTTACTGGGATTGTTGGATGGGCTCAGGGTCCAGGTGCCTGGAGGGACTTTGTTGCCTGCTACCTGGTGCAGTCAAAAAAATGAAAGAACAAAAGCTTTGCTGGATGGACTGAAGACCAGAGTGACAGTGGAATGACTCACTAAGATAAGATTAAAAATATATAAATAAATAAAAAAGAGGCAAACTAGGCAAGCCTTCTTAACCCCTAAGCCATTTGACTTGACCTTGGTCACCCAGCCACCACAGTGCAAGCGAGGAATGATTACTCCTGCATTATATAATTGTCTAGCTAACAACCTTCTACCTTGACCATTGTAAGTGCTCAGTATCTGATGAGCTTTGCCTTCATTTGCTATGTTTATCAGTTATATGGCACCAAGTATACAGACAGCTACAGAATTACGCAGAAGAGTCATGCCTGTCATCTTCTTAATACAAAACTTCTAGGTAAAACCAGAACAGATGCCCAAAAATAAGGGACAGATTTTAAATACTGCTCTTTTAAACTTAGAAGATTGCTTGAATAACAGGTTTTACATTAGCATACATTTTCTGAAGGATATAAAATCTGAAACCTCAAATGTCTGTTATTATTTAATGACTTCAGTCCTTGATGATTTATCAGAAATTCAAATTTTTATAAGATATAAAAGAAAATATGAGGCAAAAATCTGGACATTCTGTGAAACACTGGACAATTGACAGTTATAATTTTAGCTTATGTATTGTTCTATTTGTTCAGCTGTAAATATAGGGCTTAAGTTGGCTTTTAGGGGGATGCCATATGAGGGTCTCATCCTGGGTTCCAAATGGTCTAGCTATACCACTAGGTAGGAGATAGTAGCTCTAGGCTCAGTAGGTACTATTTTGATATGCTTTGGAACTATACCTCTCACCCTTTTAGAGCAAGAAATCTGGACAAAGCCATAAAATAAAAGTGGAACAAAGGCCCAAAAATAGGGACACTTTTTAAATATTACTCTTACAAGCTTAGAAAGTTAATAGAATAACAGGTTTTGCATTAGCATGAATTTTCTGAAGGGTATGAAGTCTTAAACTCAAATGTCTGACATTATTTTCTAACTTCAGCCTTTAATGATTTGCCATTAATTTGCCAGAAAAACACAATTTTATGAAAAACAGACCAAAAATATATAGCAAAAATCTGGACACTCTACGAATTCTGTACAGGTGAGAGATATGTTAGGATGTACAAAACAGAAAGCATTGCCATCTGTTCTCCCAATCTGTTATGAACCACCAGCAGGCGCTAACCCAAGATTCAGAGTTCCTTGAATGACTCTTTTTCCAAATTTAAAGTGGTCTTGTGTTTGCAAGACTTAGCTGCAACACCTGTAGGCAGATTTAAGATGTTGCTCAGCTGTTAGTAGTTAAAGGCCGAGCCAGAGATGGAAGGAATGAGCTTTAGTGAGATCATGAAGTTTATATTTGTCAGCACCAAGGGTCAGTCTTGTAGGTCTGTGTTAGACAACCATCACTTTCTCCTACTCACTTTACAATTTGAGAGTTTAATTCAGAGGATTAAGCCTATGAACTGCTCATTAACTATATCCTCTTGTTCTAGGTTTGAAACCCTAAGTCTCCATTTGTCTGCACTGTAGCTGTAAACAATTAGCCAGGTCACCCTGAAAACAAGAACTTGTGCCTAGTCAATTTACCCGATTAACATGTAACTAAAAGTAAAATAAGAAAAGAAGACAGTCAAACACTACCTTGCAGAAGTATCACTTAAGAGCAATGCATTAATTAGCCTATTTTTATTGCATGTGTCAAGCAGTCTTTTTGGTGTAGTAAGTCCAGCCTTTTAGACTTGGAGGTCCCATTTGTAACATCACTGACACAGCTCAAGAGATGATCCAGCTGTAGTCTAATGCATTTCTAGTAGGATAGTACCACTACTAGTTTCTCAGATGTAGTTTTGAATGTTAGAGCTTTTATTCTTCTCTACATCAAATAAAACAGAATTACGTTTGGTGATGCTCCTTCTCTAAGCCACTATGAAGAGTTTCACTCATAGAAAGGGACAGTCGTTCAAGCCAATCTTTTTTTGGGGGGTACCCAGAAAATGGAAACATAAAGTTACATGTTCATCTTCTTATAAAGCAGATAAGGAGGATTAGCTGGAATTTGCTAAATGTTTATTTATAGCCTTTCATTCTTTACATGCTGAGTCTACCCCTTGTTTAAAAGGGAAAATATTTTCCTCCCTCTCAGATTCTGATTTTCAGTCTGTGGAACAAAAACTAGATTCAGATGTTTTTTAAGGTTCCTACTCCACAGAATGGGGAATGTGACTCTTAAGTAAAGTTATTCTTCAGATTCTCCTCCTGAAGAATTGTCTTTTTCAGGTATTGTTGCTAGAATGAAGGCATTGCTCTCAACTGTCCAGATTTTCACAAAATGTCCAAATTTTTGCCTCTTGTTTTTTGATTGTTCCTCATAAAATTTGTGGTTTTCTGACAAATCATTGAGGATTGAAGTCACTAAATAATATTAAATATTGTCAGACATTTGAGTTTCAGACTTTATATCCTTCAGAAAATATACAATGATGCAAAATCTGTCATTCTAGCAACTTTCTAAGTTTATGGGAACAATATTTAAAATCTGTCCCTATTTTTGGGCCTTAGTCCCCCTATTATTTCTGGCTTTGTCCAGATTTCTTGTGCTGAGAAGTTGAGAGGTATGAATGAATAACTTGTTTCAGTGGGAACAAAAAGAAATACCAGAATTCCAGCAAAGATTTTCTGATTTGTTAAAGGTAGATATTCCTCATCCTGCAGCTGTTTCTCTTGTATTGACAGTCTTAGAATATGCTTTCTCTGTAGCCAGCAATTTGTCTGACAGTCATCCTTCTGCTCCCAAAATGCCTGATAAATTATATAAGGTGCCCTGGTCCCAAAAATTCCTTTTCTCTAACCTCAGGTCGGATCATGCAGTAATTTCTTTCTCAGTATCAGCTTCTACCAAACTCCTTATGACAGCTAGCCCTATTCTTTCTGACAAGCTAGGTAAAGCTTCCGATAGGTTTGGGAATGTAGTTTATAATTCTGCCTTAGCCTTCACTATAGTGGCTTGTCAAGCTCATATGGTTTAAGTTTTTCTGGATTCCTGTGACAATATGGGAAAGTTAATTGCTGACCTCTGTTCTTTAGCAACTAGGGCATCTCTGAATTCTTTAGCATCTTCTGTGTCTCAGGTAGTCATTCTCCAAACATGTTTATAACACTGCTGATGCTATTTCTAGAGCAGCTGCCACTGGGTAAGTGATAAAATATAACACTGCAAAGGATACTTTAATATTTCCTGTGATTTCTAGCAATAAAATAAAAAGAAGAGGCAGCTTAACTATGGAAATATTAGAAAGGGGACGGTGGTTGATAAAAAATATGTTGTGATATGTTAGCAGTAGAGCAACTATGAAAATTTTATAGGTTCATAGTTTCATAGGTAGGTACTAGTATATTGACCCTAGGGCCTATATAAGCCTAGCCAAAAAGGTACCCTGGCTTTCGCCACCCAAGAAAATTATTTTCCTGTGCCCCTGTCGAGCAGAGCCACAGAAGTGATCCCTGGGATGAATTTCCTATCTCCCATCCAATCATCAAGATTTTTCTTGAAGAGTGCTAATGAGGAGCTTTGTTTGATATAGATAGGTAGTTTGTTCCAGAGTATGGGAAGTCTCTGGGACAGGAATCTATCCCTCCAGCATGTTCTGTTTGTTCTGGTGACAAGGTTTAGGTCCCTAGAGTGTATAGCTTGGAGGGGTTGGGATTTCTTTAAGTGAAGCGTGTCCAACAGCTCTGGGTTTGACATAGCTTTGTATGTTAGGCAGAGATCACCTCTGAGTAGGCGATATGCGATGGAGTAAAGCTGGAGTTTTTTGAGACGGTATGCATAGGGCATCTGTTCTGAGGCTGGTAATCCTCTTTGTGAGGTATTTCTGTGGCCTTTCCAGTTGTTGTAGAAGTCTTGTGAGGAACATACCAAAAGGGGTGCTGTATTCTATAATGGGTCTAATGAGTGACGAGTAGAGGGGAACAATGACCTCTTTTTTCCTGGATGAGAAACCTTTTATGATGTGGTGTGCCACATAGAAGGATTTCCTGACTACTGTGGCAATGTGATTATCAAAGGAGAGACTACTGTCCACCTGTGTCCCAAGGTCTCTTATCACACTTTTGGTGTTAAGTAGACTACTGCCTATGTGGTAGTTCATGGGTACAGAGTTTTTACCAAAAGGGATGACAATGCACTTTTTGGCATTGAGCTTGAGGCCATGGCTTTGTCACCAGGCATTTGGTTCAGTGAGGCCCTTTTATAGGATGTCCACATCGTTAGGAGTTTCGATTATGGCTCCTAGTTTGCAGTCATCTGCAAACTTCGTTAGCCAAAGACCTTCTGTGTTAGCCTGTACTTCAGAGTAGTAGATACCATACAGGAGAGGACCCAGGACTGAACCCTGTGGTAATCCACTTGTCACTGGTCTGAAGTCGGATTTGGAGTCTGCTACTTTCACAGTGTAGGTTCTGTCAGTGAGCCAGTTGGCAACCCATCTGGTGACACAGGGATTTATACCTAGTTTAGTGAGTTTATCTATAATTCCAGAGTAGGGGGTGGTGTCAGAAGCCTTGGCGAGATCTAGATAGGCTGTGTGAACCACCTTACCCTCATCTATGGCTTTGGTGACTGCTTCAAAGAAGTCTATCAGGTTTAGGAGACATGATCTGCCTTTTACAAACCCGAACTGGGTGAGGTCCAGAGTTTGGAGATTACCAATGTTATTGTTTATAAGTTCTATGATGATACATTCCATAGCTTTGCAGACCAGGCTCATCAGGCTAATGGGGCAGTAGTTCCCGGGGTCCGTGGTGGCTCCCCCTTTGTGGAGTGGGATAACCGTCGCTGTGCACCATTCAGTGGGCACAAAGCCTGTGGTAAGGCTATGATTGAACATGGTACTTAGGTGGGGTGCCAGTTCATTTTTGTAGTTCATGTAGAATGCAGCCTGGGATGTTGTCAGGTCCCATGGTTTCTGTGTTCTTGGATTTGGAGAATGTGTTTTTTATCTGTGCAACCGTAATTACAGGAATGTTGCCTTCTTCTGGTATATAACTGGGCCCTTTAGGGGGTGAGAGGCGGGTAAAGTTAGCACTGAACCTATCTGCCAGGATGTTGCCAATATTAGTTGGTTCTGTGTATTTAGTGCGATTGTGCTTTAACTCAGAGCAGATCTGAGTGTTGCCATTGAGATTCTTGACATAGCTATGGAATGCTTTGTGGTTATCTTTAGAATCAGTGGCAATTTTGATTTCCTAACTAGCTTTGGAGGATTTTATGAGGGATCTCAGCTTCTTACTGATGCTGACCAGGGAGTTCCTCCAATCATGGGATTTTACTCTTTTTTGTAACAGTTTCTTTCTTTTGTTGTAGAGTTTGTTTATGGCTGGGGACCACCAGATTGGCCTCCCTTTTTTGGAGGATAGCATCTTGGTTCTGTTAGGGATTGCATGATCCATGCACTTGTGTAAGTGCTTATAAAGTGCATTTGTGTAGGATTCAGCAGTCGTACCTCTATTGTCTGTCTGCATGGGTGTTGTGAAGTTTGCCTCTTCTGTCGTAAGAAGCATGAAGTTGGCTTTGGATAAATTTTTTATGGTGGTTCCTCTAATGGGGGTGGGTGGGATGTGGATGTCTAGGGTGATTGGCTTGTGGTTGGATCTGACCAACAAGGAATTGACCTGTGGTGTGGAACACCGCTTGCCCATATTGGTAATGACCAGGTCTAGGATATTGCTGCCCTTGGTGGGGGGTGTCGATAAGTTGATCTAAGGCATTAGAAGTTATGTGGTGGATCCTGGCACCTGACAGGCAACTGACAGTAACTTTCTCCTTGTTTAGCCTGGTGAGTGGAACATCAGTGTGCCTGACTATAGAGTCATCTATGACTAGAGTGTTGAGTACGTTGTTATGCCTTATGAGCTGTGGAACACTGAGTTTGTGGGCTATGTGTCATTTGGGTTGTGTTGGGGGGGGGGTGGAGGCTGCTTGCATTTCTGCTTTGGATGTCCCTGTTGCTTGGACAGATTTTTATTGAGAGCCTCCGTGAAAGTAGGTGTGTGTTTTGTGTTTCTATGTGTGTGTTTTGGTGGTGTAGGTTTTGAGGGACTGTGTGATGACTGTGGTGTGGTGCAAGTGTTTACCTTCTCCTCTTGACTGTCTAGTCCAGTCTTGGGTAAAGAGAGCTTTGCTTTCAGTTTGGCTATATAAGTGCATCTCTCACAGGTTGTAGTGTTGGGTGGTAGGAGGAGAGGGTTGTCTGTGTACATGAGGCAATTGCTGCATTGCCCCAAGATGCCCAGATTCATTGGGTAGACAGGAGAAAACATCGGGAGCTGACCCTTAGACATGCCTGGATAGGTGCTTATTTATTAAGTACTAAAAACTGTTTTCCTCTAGACAAGTGAAGAAAGTTGAGTGCTGTAGTAATTTGTAGCTTATTTAGTGCTTACAAGTTCTGAACAAGTGCTGAGCTCAAAGAAACAGATTTGATTGTTAAAACTAAAAAAAACTGGCTACTTCTAAGGGAAAATTCGAAGAACAGACTTTATGGTGCTGGCAATAGTTTAACCCTAGCTAAGCGGTGATGCGTAAAGTGTTTTTTTTTTTTTGGTTTTTTTTTTTTAGATAAACTATCTAGTGCTTACCACTCCCGCTGATAAGCTAGAAGGCTTCCCTCCAACACAGAAAGGCTTGGGGGCTCAGAAACTTACAAACAGTCCTAGATACAGCAAATCTGTATCTGGACTAGACTACTTACAGGAAAGGCAGGAAACAAGCTTAGAAATTTCTCTTTTTTTTTTTTGTAAAGTGGAAAGGGAGAAAGGAGGAGCAGAAGATAATTCAAGGCTAAGAAACTAAGTGGGTTGGCCTTCTCAAATGTTCTCCCTGTATTAGGTAGAATGAGGTAATGACACTAGATGGGGAGGAGTGTCCCAAATCAAATTTACAGTAGGAGTAGGCAACTGCAAAGCCACCAAGTATAAGAATAGGATACCAATAGGCAGAGAGGATGAGAAACAAAAATCAGAACAAACAAACCCAAACAAATGTGTAACAAATGTAGAAAATCTCCAGTTAATACCTCACACATAGTGAGACTAGCTAGAAAAGTATGCAGCAGACAATAAAAGTGCTATAAATAACTCATAAATATAAGCAAAAAAACAGGATACATAATGTTATATATCACAGATCAGTTTGCTCAGTGCTCTTGCTCAGATTAGCTCAATGTGAAATGACAAAAACACTCACAAGTTAATTTCTTAAGTAACAGAAAGTTGAAACCTGAAACAACTTTTAAAAAAGCTTGAAAGAACCAATGAGGTGTTTACTCCAAGCCATAGTCCAGGTAACACCAATCAGCCAATGACCATAAACACTTCCCTCTCACTGAAATGCAAGAATGGCTTTGCCTAAACTAAGAGGGCCTGGAACATGTGCTCAGACACACAGCCTCTACCAACAAAAAACTAAGCCCAAAACACAAGTCTGAATATGGACAATGTTACAACTACCCACATTACTTAGGTAGAAAAAAAACTGCAGAAATGTTTATCACAGCAGAAAAGTAGCAGTGAACCTTTAAATGAAAGTTTCAAACAGATAAAGGAGCAAGGGGACTCTAGAGAATGCTTTTAATTGCAAACAATATATCTAAGATTGGGAAGTAAAGTAATTAGGAAAGTGAGAAAGGTTGGGGCTACTTGTTTGGTTATAAGGAATATTAGTTTTGGGCAGATGAGGAGAAACAGTGATGAAACAGTGACTGGAGGGGTGGACAGTGAGATAGTGGTTGATCTAATTAGAGAGAAGAAGAGACTGAGATTGAGTTATAGATGCTGTTTTTGCAGATCTAAGAGGGAAAGAAGTTTATTCAGGAATCATTTTGGAACCAAAGAAAGACGGAACCTGGAGACCTGTCCCAAAGTTCAAAATGCTTTCTCTGTATTCTGTTACCTCGCATTCTACCTCTCATTTTTCTAGTAACTCTGGATCCAAAAGATGCTTATTATCACATTCCAGTTATTGTTTTCAGATGCTTTTTATGTTTTTCTGTGTCTGGTTTACATTTTCAGCTTTCTGCTTTGCCCTTATATTTGTCAACAACTCCAAGAGTATTTGCAAAGTGCCTGTTTCCTGTAGCAGCCCATTATAGGTTGCAAGGCAATCAGCCTTTTCCATATTTAGATGACTCTTGTTTTTAAAGATTCTTTCACAACTTATCAAGAATCTGTGGCTTGGATGAAAAAAAAAAGCTTTTTCTCAACCTGGGCTTTCAGATGAACACAGAGAAATATTGTTTCATCCCATCTCACAGGATAGTGTTTCTGAGGTGTTTACTGGACATATCTGTCATGATGGCTTCTTGTCCTCAGGACAAAATGAAATGCTATGAGGAACAGTTTCTGACATTTTCCATCCAGACTTTGGCATCTGCCAGGGAATATCACAGAATTTTAGGTTTCATGGCCTCTACAATTTTCTTGATTCCTTTGGCCAGACTTCACATGAGGAAATGCAATGTTTCATCAAATCAGTTTGGGCCCAATAACAACACACCCTTTTATTTTAGATTCCAGTGTTGAGATTTATGAAAAAGGCATTACTCTGGTGGCAGAATCAGTCATCTCTCAAGCCAGGTCTCCCTTTTTCCTTCCAGACCCTGCTCAATCTATAATCACAGCTGCATCAGACTTTGCTTGAGGAGTTGTGTACAACTGGGTGAACAAGCAAGACAAATCAAACACATAAATGTTAAAGAAAAAAATGGCATAAATAAATGCTCTTAAATCTCTAAACCATCTTTGTACTCCAGATCCTCTGCTAGTAATCAAAGAGAACACCACAGTGATGTGCTGCATAAACAACTGGGGGGAGGGAGCCAGGTACTACCCCCTTTCCAGACCAGCTATGGTAGCTTGAGAACTAGTGACTCAGCACAATATGTCCCCTTTTGGCTACCTACATTTCATCAGAGAAAAACATTTTTGCAGATGAGCTGGGCAGTACCTGAATAGATCCTTACAAAGTGAAGTTGCACTTGGGAGTCTTCCTGGAATTGATCTATTGTTGGGAACACCTCAAGTATATGTATTTGCTTATAGCAACAGAAGACATTTAAAGAAGTTATGCTCCAGAATGTCTTGCATACAGGCATGGAGGATAGATACATTTTCATTCCCATGGACAAGAATGTTCCTGTATTCACTGTTCTGACTTCTGAAAGAAGAGTATCTGAGTTACAAACTCTTAGGGCAAGCCATTCCTGTCTCATTTTTCATAGATAGGATAACCTTGAGAAGAAATCCTTCCTTTGTGCCTACTCTTGTTCCAGGTGTTACAATGAGCCAGACAATTCATCTCCCTGTTTTCTTTCTGAAACTTAAAAATCAAGGAGAAACCAGTTTACACATGCTGGATATCTACAAGTAGCTCAGACACTGCATTAAAAGGACAAAAATCTTCAGGACTTTTCATCAACTGTTTCTTGCCTATGATGGTAAGAAAAAGGGACAATCCCTGTCATAAAGATAATTTCTAAATGGTTGCCTCATGCTATTATGTTTTGTTATTCTCACCATAGCAAGTCACTTCCATGCAAATTCAGGGCCAACTCTGCCAGCATTCTGGCTACCTCTGTGGCTTTTTGGAAAGGGTTGGACTCAGAAATCTGCTAGAAGCAGCAACTTTGTGATCTGTACTTACCTCTGCTAAGCAGTGCAAACTAGATCCTTCTCTAGGTGCAGACCAGACTTTGCTAGGACTATTCTCCAGGAGCTTCTGGACTCTGACTCATCTTCCTGTACTAAGCAGTGTAAACTAGATTCCTTCTCTAGGGGCAGACCAGGCTTTGCTAGGACTATTCTCCACTAGCTCCTGGACTCTGACTCATCTTCCTCTACTAAGCAGTGCAAACTAGATTCCTTCTCTAGGGGCAGACCAGGCTTTGCTAGGACTATTCTCCTGGAGCTCCTGGACTCTGACCCATCTTCCTCTACTAAGCAGTGCAAACTAGATTCTTTCTCTAGGGGCAGACCAGGCTTTGCTAGGACTATTCTCCACTAGCTCCTGGACTCTGACTCATCTTCCTATACTAAGCAGTGCAAACTAGATTCCTTCTCTAGGGGCAGACCAGGCTTTGCTAGGACTATTTTCAGAAGCTCCTGGACTCTGACCCATCTTCCTCTACTAAGCAGTGCAAACCAGATTCCTTCTCTAGGGGCAGACCAGGCTTTGCTAGGACTATTCTCCAGGAGCTCCTGGACTCTGACCCAGCTTCCTCTACTAAGCAGTGCAAACTAGATTCCTTCTCTAGGGGCAGACCAGGCTTTGCTAGGACTATTCTCCCGGAGCTCCTGGACTCTGACCCATCTTCCTCTACTAAGCAGTGCAAACTAGATTCCTTCTCTAGGGCAGACCAGGCTTTGCTAGGACTATTCTCCAGGAGCTCCTGGACTCTGACCCATCTTCCTCTACTAAGCAGTGCAAACTAGATTCCTTCTCTAGGGGCAGACCAGGCCTTGCTAGGACTATTCTCCAGGAGCTCCTGGACTCTGACCCATCTTCCTCTTCTAAGCAGTGCAAACTAGATTCCTTCTCTAGGGGCAGACTAGACTTTGCTAGGACTATTCTCCAGAAGCCCCTGTACTCTAACCCATCATCCTCTCCTTCTTTCTAGGCACGTATAGTTAGGCTACTGCAACAATGATCTAATGATGAACATAGTACAGTTGTGTAAGAAGACTTGTCATAGCAGTAGATGTTCAAATGGATCACCATTTCAGTACTTTTGCCCATCCTCCAGCTCCCTTTTTTTGCTATTTTTATGCCAGGGCGTGAGAGTTTGTCTGGCAGAGCTTTAGCCACCCCCCCACCCCCCCCCCCTTCTGAGGCAAGAAAACCCTGAAGCTTTGGCAACCTAACCACTGATTTTATAATAGTCTGCTTGAGCTGTACAATGGCTAGAGCACATTGAAAGTGTCCTAAATCTTTGGAAGCTGGATGGCAGGTGTGATCCTTTGAAGGATGTCCCATGTAGCTTAGGGTACTGCAGCAGTGATCCATTTGAACATCTACTGTTATGATAAGTATACTTGTGCAGCTAAATACATCCCAGTGATTACTTTTACTGGAGAAAATATAGCCATCAACCACCTGACTCTCTGTGTTTTGGTATGTAGGCAGTTACAAAATTACATATTTGCATCACTGCTTTATTTCATTGTTTCCAGCCTCTGCTGGTAAACTATAATGCTCAACCATTATCAACAGCCAGTGACTGGTCTGTGAGAGCAGCTCCTGCAGCCTGTCTCTCTCCCATTCTTGTTAAAGTATAACTGTTGAATTTTATTAAGACTTTCTATGGGGAACATTTGATCTGACTGTGGTTCTAAAATCACAGTCAGTAACATGAATGCATGAACTGCTATGTGCAGTATATGTGAAAGTCACAATTAAATGTAGTTGCTGAGTAGGTGTTTTAAAAGCTTGGTTTGTCATGTATTTACTACCTCTCTCATCGTTTTTACATATTGTAGTATTTTTCCATGTTTCCTTTGTGAAATTACATTTAAAGTGTCCCAGCACCACAACAGACATATTTACCATGACATAACTTTGAAATTAATCAAACATTTTGCTTTCATTTACGTTTGTATATGTAGACACTACTACTGTTCTAAATACCTTCTGCCCTTTCTTACATCATACACTAAAACTCTCCCTGCCGCCACCACCATTATCTCTAATATTTTAGTATCTTGTTTTTTTAAAGCTACAATATCTGAACGTATCACTCCCTACAGTCCATACCACTTTTCTTTTCCACAGCATTACAAATTCCACTCTTTTCTTTTTATCTGTACAGCTTGTATCAAGCAAACAGATTACCTCTGCATTTATTTTTTACATCATTCAATCACTATCATTCTTCTAATATCACTTTTCATGCTATTCACATTAAGTGATGCTACATTTACATTAACCTTTTAACCTTTTTGCATTTTTCCAATTCACATTTCAGACTCCTTTTTTCTCCTCTTCCCCCTTCCCCCAATAGAACCTTTGCCCTTTTTTTCCTGAGCTCACATCTTCCTCATCTTCTTCCTTTGTTTCTAATACCCCAAATCAGTTTTCCATCTCTATAGGCATTCATTTTTCATTTATTAGTTTCTGGACTTTAATGCATCTTTTTCGATATGTTTACCTGTTATTTTCTCACCCTTTACCCTCATCCTTCCATCATTCTCTTCCACCCTTTCTTGCACAAAAAGAACTTATCCCCCCAATTTTATCACTTAGCCTTTCTTCTTTAATTAGTGGGCAATCAATCCAAAAATACTCCTCACTTCCACATTTCCCACAATATGATTTAAGAGGTTTTTTTCTGAAATGTCCAAACTCCCCATGTTGCCCACATCTTTTTTGTACAATCATATATTAAATGTATTTCATCCACAGAGAAAAAAAAACATGCTTTTGGGTGCCCCCAGTACTTAGCAGACTCTTTTTTCACATTTATTAGTATCATATTAGGTACAGGCTACAACTTATTTTCTAACTTTAAAGTTACATAAGCTCCCCATTCTCCAGTACACACTTTTCTGTCATCCAAAACATTTTAATGTCATGCACATCCTGACATAAGCTTAGAAAAAAACATTTTAATTCATTCTCTTCTGTCTCAGTAAGTCTAAACTGTAACAACAGTGTTCTTTTTAAGTGTACCCTTAAATGTTGGTAAACATAGTCCTTCCAAGAAGATACATTACTTCTCATTTCACATTCATTCAACAAATGATATCCTTCCATTTCACTGTTGCAGTATTCTTTACAATTGGGATCCCCTGTCAAGGGTAGCCCAATATCTGGCCAGTATACCAAAGCCTTTAGGATGCGTACATCATAGGCCATAAAGGTGACATCCAGATGTACCATCTTCAGAACTTCTTTGCCAGCAGTCCGAATACCATCTTTGATTTTCGGTCTGAACGCTCACTTCATTTGCTGGTTCACCGTGCTGTTTTTCAGATAAGTGCCCTACTGGGGTTTTGTTCTTATCTTTTTTCCTTTGTTTTTGTTGCTTTTGGGGTTCATGTCAACCAGAAAGAGTAAATGCCAATGCTGGAGATAGATTCCCCATAAAGATCATCACAAGCAGTGTTTATTTTGTCTAGGTGCTTCCCAAGACCATATGTCATGTTCTATTTGCCAGGCTTTTGTCCCAAAGACACTGCATAGTCAACTTTTCTCTTTGGCCATATATTTAAAAAACTGATGTCTTAAGCTTTTGGCAAAAGATGCCATAGAAAGAATTTCCCATTATTAGGGTCAGCTGTCCATAAAGAAGAAGGCAAAGAAAGTTAGGTCTGATTCTTTGACTGTGTTAACTCCACTGGACATCTCTCGAGAGAGTAATGAAAGCCCAGAAGATCACTCACCCCCTTCTTTGGATTCCTCTCCCATGACTGCTTCAGAGGCCGGCATGGATCTAGCTTCACACATGTCCCTGAATGCCTTCCAGATGTGCATTTTAGATATTCAGGGTTGAACTGTGGCTGATTACTACCAAAGGGTCTAGGGGTGTTCCTCAGGTTTTGGTTAGGGAAGAGGTACTAGCTATGACTATAGAGTATCATATGGGGTCTGAGCCTTCTAAATTTTAAAAGGATGATGTCCCTTTAATGAAGAAACAAAAAACTAAACACTTTTCTCCTGCTCCTAAGGACCCTCAGGGTGAAAGGCAGAATTTCACTCAAGGTTTGTTTAATACCTTTATGGGCTTTGAAGCCTCCTCAAGGGGTTTCTGTTCCAGCCCCCCTTGCTCTTCTACTCCTCTTAAGAGGCCTAGGGAGTAAAGATTCCTCTGAGGAGGAGGTGGAGGAATCCCTTGCCTATTCTTCCCAGATTCCTTCTCCCTTAGACTATGGTTCTGAGGAAGTGGAGTCCACTAGTCCTGACTCTCCATTTGCGGGGAGTCCTTTTGGGGACACAATTTCCAGAATGATGGAATTTTTCAAATGGGATTGTGCCCAGGTGTCTGAGGTTCAGAGGACGTATTACAAGTGTCTGCAAATGGACTGTCCTAAACTTTCTGCTGTTCTTTCTGTTCTGGCTGCTTTGTTAGATTCCCTTTCTACTGCATCTAAGTCTCCTAATTCCTAGCCCCCTGCTCCCCCAAAAAAGAATAGGTTTTCTGTGGTGTCTCTGGCATCTGACAAGCCATCAAAGTTACTGTCTTCTACAAAGTTGCTTCCTTATGATAAAGACAGCAGAACTATGGAAAGACTGGGTAAGAAGGTGTACACCTCAGCTACCCTTGCTTTTAGGGCTATCAACTGTCAGACCCATATGACAAGATATATTTTGGCTCTTCTGGCTCAGGTCTGTCAGGTTATTTCTGACCTTCTTGACTCTGAGGGGAAGACTTTTGCTCTCTTCTTGTTAGGGACCTCTTCTCAGGTGGCTCACCATTCTATTAAATGCAGTTATGATGCAGCAGGTGCTTCTCTAGGGCTGCTGCTTTTGTTTCAGTGCTGAGGAGATATTCCTGGCTTCAGCTTCAACCTTTGCCTGATGATATTAATGCTAAATTGATAAATGCTTCTCTGGATAACAAGCATTTGTTTGGTGCTGCTGTTGCAGAATTGTTTAAGTCCTTACAGGAAAAGGGTAAGGCCTTACAAGATATAAAATATATATTTGTTTTTCCTGTACCTAAATTCCAAAGAAATTAACCTAATAAGCTGTCCTTTGTTTGTAGGCAGTCTTGCCCTCCCCCAAAGGTAAGAAGGGTGGTAGAAGGGCTCCTCCTGCTAAGGTTACCCAGACACCTTTAGCTCAGAAATATCCTTTTCCTGATAAACCAGGTGCTGTCTGACTATCCTGTTCTTCACCTTTTCCTGTCTCTTCCTATTTGGTTAAAGATTACTTGAGATTCCTGGGTTCTTTCCATTATTCACCAAGGGTACTACATGGTCTGTAAATCTCTTCCCCCTTTAACTGGCATTCCTCAGCCCCCTCATGAGCAATTAGCCTTTTTTTCCAGATGTGCTTCAGGGTCTCTTGACTAAGGGAACTATTCAGGAAGTTCCAGTTTCTCAAAGGAGGAAAGGCTTTTATTCCAGAATGTTCTTGGTCCCCAGGAAGGAGGGCACTTGGAGATCCATTCTGGATATGTCTCTCCTAAACACCTTTGTGAAGGTAACTTCCTTTCAGATGTTGTCCCTTCAGACTTTGTTTCCTCTGCTGCTTCCACAGGCTTTTCTAGTTTCTCTGGACTTCAGGGATGCTTATCTTTATATCCATAGTCATCCCTTTTTCAGGAAGTTTTTACATTTCTCTATTGCTTCCTGGCTTTTTCATATATTTGATTTGCCCTTTGGACTCGCTACTGCCCCAAGGATATTCACCAAATGCCCCATTCCTGTGATTGCTTTTTACAGGCTAAAGGGGTTACAGGTCTTTCCCTACCTAGACAACCTACTTTTTCAGGTCTCCTCTCCAAAGATTCTACTGCAGCATCTTTACTTCACCATTTCTCTCCTGCAAAGCCTGGGGTTCACTATAAATTTCCAAACATCCTTCCTGACTCCTTCACAGGATCATATGTTCTGGGATGCAGGATCCAGACTGTTCCAATGCTGGCATCCCTCCCTCCTCCCAAGGCATAACTCTCATTGCCTTCTTTCAATCTGTTTTTCCTCTGGCCTCGATTACAGCCAGGGAATTTGTGAGACCTTTGGGTTTCATGGCCTCCACCATTGCTATGCTCTTCCATGAGAAGGCTTCAGTGGTTTCTAAGCTCAGTTTGACTTCATCACTGTCACTGTCTAGATTTCATAGTCCCTCTTCTTCCATGCCTAAAGCTGGAATTCAGTGGTGGATTCAGAAGTTGTCCCTCAATCCAGGGCTTCCTTTTCAACTTCCACTCCTCTCTCAGGAACTGTTCACAGAAGCTTCAGATGTGGGATGGGGGGCTTCCTCCGGCTCTCTAAAAGTGCAGAGTCTCTGGTCGCTTCAGCAAAAGAAAGACCACATCAGTGTCAAAGAGATGACAACTCCTCTGTTGGCTCTTCAAGCATTTCATCCTCTTTTTACTCCAGGGCCCCCCAAAGTACTTACCGAGAATACCACAGTGATGTGGTATGTCAACAAGCAAGGGGGGGGGGGCAAGGTCTTATCTCCTTTGCATGTTAGCACTTCAAGTGTGGAAGCTAGCTATCCAGTATCAAGTGATGCTTCAGGTGGTTTACATTTCCTCAGGTCAGAACATTGTGTCAGACTCTCTGAGCAGGTGCATTTCACAATCCCATGAGTATAAAATGCCACACAAACTAATAATCCAAAAAATGAAGAAACCAAGGTACAGATCCACACAAGAAGGTTTATTTTGAGCACTTTCGTCTCTCAATGGAAACTTCATCAGAATGAAGCTACATTTTACCCAACATCCCTTATATACTTGACAAAGCAATTACAGCTGAAAGCAATTAGTAAAAAGTTAGTAAAAAAGTTTCTTAAAGCAACCATCCCCCAGAACAATGTAAAATAACAAGTTTAAAATTAAAATGCTTAAAAAAATGTTAAGGTGTGTAAAAAAGTACAATGCATAAACCACAAGTTACATACATAACTTTCCTCCACAGTTTGCAACATCTCCCTAAAAAGCAACAATCCTATGTTTTTATCTTTCTTTATAAAAAGAATTGCACCTTAAGTCATAAAACAGAACTAATGGACTATTAATTCCAGGACCGTCTGATGCATTTGCCCTTATTTGCCATTTAAGTTCTAACAATTCCAGAAAGTCATTGAGGGGTCCCCCTCTTTCTCCCATGGTTACCTGTTCTATTATAATAAATTTAAATCCGTGTCCTTCATTGGCAATGATGTGTGTTGCTAATGCATTTTTACCATCTTTCTTGTTTATATCATAATAATGTTGATATATTCTACTCCTTAATGCATTTATAGTTTTGTCAACGTAGAAACTTGGACAGTGGGAGCTTAAGGCTAAGTAAACCACGCCTTTACTGTTACAGGACATTTTCCCTCTTATAATATGTTTGCCGTAATTGGGGATCATAATGTCTTTAGCTTCCCGAATGTATTGGCAGTGAAGGCAGTAACCACATTTTACCATCCCTATATCTCTACCTGGATGGTGTTTCTGTCTTTCCAGCATGTTTTTTATACTGCAATCTCTCTTATACACAAAATTAGGGCCTGGTCGTACAAGCTGTACCTGTTCTAAATCAGTACTAAAAATATTTCAGTTGTGCTGAGTAATGTTTTTAATGTTGTAAAATTGCTGGTTGAATTTAAATATAGCTGACCTTTTAAAAGTACTGCTGCTCTCCTGTCTTACGTCATTCTGAATTCCTCCCCCTGTGCCAAGTAGGGGTAAAAAATACCCACTCACCCTTTTGTTTATTACTTCCTGAAGTATAATTGTCCTAACACTAAGAACATTGATGGAATTGATGTTGGACACTAATATCATAACTTTCGAACAACAGTTATTTAAGCAGGTGAAGGGCATGGCAATAGGCCCTTATTTCTGCCAGACAGGTGTCTGAGCTTCAAGCCTTTATGCCCGTTCCTCCTTTTTTAGTTTTCCATAAGGACAGGGTGTCCCTTCATACTAATCATTCTTTTATACCCCAAGTGGTGAATGAGTTCTCTTAATTAGTCTATTCATTTGACTACTTTTCTCCCTTCTCCACAATCTGCTAATGAGAAGGTTTTGCACACTTTGGATGTACAAAGACATCTCTGATTTTATTTGGATAAGATCAAAGCTTTTCACAAATCTGATCAGCTTTTCTTTCCTTTCATACTAGACCAAAGCTTTTCACAAATCTGATCAGCTTTTCTTTCCTTTCATACTAGATATTTAGGACTGGCTGTTTCCAAGAAAACTATTTCTTCTTGGATATCTAAAGCCATTTCTTTGTGTTATCCTTTTTATTGCAAGAGCCTTCCTTCTTCTTTTAAGGCTCATTCTACTAGTGCTGTGGCTTCTTCTGGTCTTTTTTTTAAGGGTTTAGATACTAACACTATTTTTGAGGCAGCTACCTGGACTTCTGTGCATACTTTTACAAAGCACTATAAGTTAGATGTGATATCCAGGGCTAGTGCTGGTTTTGATAGGGACATTCTTCATGGGTTCCTAGTGGGGTCTGCTGGCCCTTCCTCCTCCCTTTCTTCTTCTTGAGCTTTTACACTCTCCCTATTGTAAGGAATACTGGAACAGTGATAGGGAAGGACATAGTACAGTTGTAAAAAATCTTAACCATAATGGTAGATGTCCTTTTCTTCCCTGCATTCACTCCCTCCCTCCTCCCCCTTCTGGATATGCTTGTTATCTCTCTTACCCTTGGGCAGGTGTTTCTACTGGTGCTCTTAATTCTGAGGATGGTACTTCCAGATGTCAGCTTTATGCCCTACACTGTACATGGGGAGCATATGTGTGATGTGTGGTGTACCCTTAGCAATCTAAAAGCTTTGGTATACTGGTTGGATGTCGGGCCCCTCTTGGCAGGGGATCCCTATTGAAAGGAATACTGCAACAGTGAAGAGAAGGACATCTACTGTTATGGTAAGATTTTACACAACTGTACTTTTCTGCTAATGCAAATGTCTCAAAACTTCTTTCACAGAAAGGTTAATTTCCTATATATATTAGTAGACCAGTGTTAGACAACCTGAATCCCAAGGGCATAACGTTGCATAAACTACAGTATCTGTTTATTTGCTGTTCATACTTTGTTTAGAGCAGCACAACACGCCTTTTCTTACAGCTGTTAACACCTCCAGTCTGTCTCCTCTGCAGTTGCACATCCTTTTCTTTTTGCAGTCTTTCCCTGGAACCTGATACTGCTGCTGCATAAGTTTTTACTCTGGAAACACTGCTGTCAGTCTCCTCCTATTTACCACACTCTGCTCAATCTTCCTGAAGCCCAAAGCAAGCTTCTTCTCCTTTTTCCATTAGGAGTCACCGCAGCTGAACAACAGTCTGCAGAACAATTGGCAGTAGAGTTTTACATTGTTGAGTTGCCAGCCCAGTGCCCAACCTCACATACATACATACACACACACACACAGACACACACACACACACACACACACACACACACACACACACACACACACACACACACACACACACACACACACACACACCTAGGGCCAATTTACAGTGTCCAATCCACCTCGGCATATCTTTAGAATGGGGAGGAAACCAGAGCACCCAGAAGAAACCCACGCAACCACAAGGAGGACATGCAGACTCTGCACAGAAGGTACCCCAGCCAAGAATCGAACTGGAGAACCTCTTGACATGAGGCAGCAACGCAAATTAACTACTGCACCGCCGTGGCCACCATTGATGCCCAAAGCAAGCATACCCTTAAAATCAGTTAATGCACTGTCCAGACGAGCTCCTTCTGTATCCATGCAATCATTTACAGCATCTTCTGTCTTTCTGTCATCTACTCATTGCCAAATATTTTGTCCATTACCACACTCTACTGCAATGCCTCTGATTCTTCTGTTTTTTCTTCATCCATCATTTTTGGTAATTCTGATTCATCCAGATCACCTGATGCCACAGTATTCACCTTCAAAAACACCTTTCTCCTTCTGAATCACACTTTCCATTTTCTCCTTCTCTATCTCATCCCTACATATAGCCTCCATCATAGATTCAGTGATCACTGGTAACAGCCCTGTGGCACCACCTAGTGATTCCCTCACAAAACATCCTTTAGAGAATAGGAGAAATTTGCCAGCACCCTTGCCAAATGTCTCCTAGTTAGTGTGAATGCCATCTCATGTCTCCCCTGAATAAAGCCACTGGTCTAGTGAGACTAACCCAGTTAGCAAAGCATAAATAAATAAATAAAAATAAATGAATGCATTGCTTGAATGTGAGCTTCACCCTTTTGAGGTATTTACAACTGTGGAATCAATATATTTAAATAAGGGAGTGTGTAGTTGTCCCATAAAATATGAGGTTTCAAAGCTGAGCTGCCACCTTTTCAGATATCCAAAATGGAACATTTATTACTAATTCATGATAAACCATGCCATCAGTGAGGCAAGGCTTGTTTTAACGTTATTACCTAAACAGATTAATTTTGGACACCTATGGAAATAGGTTCCTATGTAAGTACTAGGCTAGCTGCCCTTGTGGACTATTTTAAGCTTAGCTAGTTTTCCTTGGTGCGAATTAAACTTTGTACCTTTTGTCAGTGAGGTAAAGACCTTAACCATTATGCCAATCTTCTTAATTAATATTATTTTAATATTAGCTCTAATATTAACTAAAGTAGCTTATAGGTTCTTAGATGAATACCAGGCTAACTGCCCTGAAGGACCATTTTAAATCTAGCCAATAACATGAGGATAAAATCAAACCCTATACTTTGTGTCTATGAAGTGTAAATCTTAACCAATATGCCAATGAATAGCTTCTGATAAGAATGACTGTCATACCACTCAACTGTACAGATTTTCGCAGAATTTCCAGATTATTGCCTCATATCTTTGGTTTGTTTTTCATAAAATTGTGGTTTTCTGGTAAATTAGTGGCAAATCATTAAAAAGTGAAGTTAGAAAATAATGACAGACATTTGAGTTTCAGACTTCATACCCTTCAGAAAATTCATGCTAATGCAAAACCTGTTATTCTATCAACTTTTTAAGTTTGTAAGAGCAATATTTAAAAATTTTCCCTATTTTTGAGCCTTTGTCCCACTTTTTCATGGCTTTGTTCAGATTTCTTGCTCTAAGAGGTTGAGAGGTATTAAGGTATTGGCTAACTTGGTTTTAAAAATGTAGTAAATAAATAATAATAAATAAACTGATCATGTATGAGACTGTTTGCATCTGAAAATGTGGACTGGCACCCCTGCCCTTAAATGTGACTGAACAAAAGCACCACTGAAATCAATGTGGCACCAAATGGCAGCTAACCACCTACTGACATCAAAATGGTTGCCATAAATGGGGTTTGAATCCTACCATTGCCAGCCAAGGGTGAAATAATAAATAGTATGAACGTGCACAAAAGTCTGTCTCAGTAATGAATTTGGCCCCAAGAGCATAAAAGGAATATGGACTGCTGTCTTGGATAAGGACATTTGACACAGGATCATAGGATCATAGGAAGTTACTAAGCTATTGGCCCTGAGGCCCTTACAAGCCAAGCCAAGAATTTAGCCCATGTTCAGACAAGTTAGCACTCAATGCCCCTGTCCAGCAGGGACACAGGTGGAATTCCAGGGGTGTATTTTCTGTTCCCCATCCCGTTATCCAGATTGCGCTTAAAAAGGCTTAATGAGGTACTCTTCTTGACGTGGAGAAGGAATCTATTCCAAAGAAGGGGGAGTCTCTGAGACACAAATCTGTCCCGCCACACAAGTCCTATTGATGTCACAGACCAGGTTGAGGTCACAAGTGCAGGTTACTCGAGTGGAGCTTGACTTGCAGATATGCAGCAGTCACATCAAGTGGGGTCTGAGATTGCTTTGTATGCCAGACAGAGGTCACCTCTGAGTAGTCTGTATGAGATTGAGTAGAGGGGCAGGGCTATTAGCCTATTTGTGTAGGGTACATGTTTGAGGCCCTGGATTCTTCTGGTGAGGAATCTCTGTGGTCTGTCCAGCTGCTGATTGTGCTTTGTGAGGTACATGCCGAAAGGGGCATTGTACTCAATAATGGGTCTTATAAGGGAGGAATACAGGAATGTTATGACCACCTTGTCCCTGGATGAGGTACCATTACTAATGAGGTGGGCTGTGTAGAAATTTTTCTGTACAATGGAGGCAATATGGTGGTCAAAAGTCAGTTTTCTATCAACCTGGGTGCCCAAGTCCCTCACAACTGATTGCATGCTTAGGACCTTGCTATTAATGTATCCACACCTAGACTAGATTGCACACAGACCACTTACACAGTTGAGTCTTTGTCCAAGCAAATGCACAGTAAACACACACAGATAAATAAAACAAAATAAAAGAAAAGAAAAGGCAATAAAATAGTCTAGATGCATGCAGAAAAATTAAACTTAGCTAAATGTGTATGTTCTCCTGCTAGAGCTTACTACAGAAATAATATCCTTAGCTGTTATAAATTAGTAATTAGTACTCAGAGATTGATCCACACAAACAAGATGGATCAACATCTAGCATCTTCCATTATAAACAGTTATATACATGTTTCCATCAGCCCTTGAGTGCCCATGACATAATTGCCATGTTGCTGAAGAGCAAGTAGCTAAACCATTTATTTTACTTGTCATGGCAACTATCTGCTTCCCCTGAATTCTAAATACACTCTGCTGTCTTAACTCCATTAACATTTACAGCAATTGCATCTCAAAAGAAATACAGTTTCTCATCTTTCATTTTTGTTGCTGCATTAAAAGAGGAAACAGCAAGTCTGGAGATCCAACATTTTCAAAACACATTTCCTGTTCTTTTATAGCCAGAAAGACACAAAGTCACACATTCCTGTAGTCATGAGAACAACATTGTCTACAAATGAACAAGAGAGAAGAGAAAGGAAATTTTTTTCTAACTTGGCATTACTCTTGGCTTCACAATTCTTCCCCCTTAAAAAAGTCAAACAAGTCTTCTGGAGGCATCCTGCAAGAAATGAAGCTGGAAATAAGAGTGCAATCTTCTGGTACAGTATTCCATGTCTTTTCTAGATAAACTGTATGCATTACTACTGGCACTGCCACTTCACTGTTGAATAGTCACGTTAGTGTTCTGCAAGGCTAAAATCTGTCTAAGAAGGTTCCTATTCTCTGCATTTGCTCTGTAACCACAGTGAACAGCCATACAGGTCGGGTTGTAGTTTATGGAAAGATAATACTATGCACAGACCCTCCTTCTCTATGATTGCATAAGACTCCTCCTTGCAACTCAAGTACAGAATAGGGTGCTGTTTTCTCTCTCTGTCTCTGAGGAAATCTAAGTACAGCCCCCACCCCATACTTAGAGGCATCTACCTGTGCAATCCAATACTGACTATAATCAGGACTGGCTAATACAGGGGTCCACTAAGAGCATCATTGGGCTTTTGAAATGCCTGCTCACAGACTGGTGACCAGACAGTCTTATCTGGTTTAGTTTTTCTAGTACAGTTTCTATTAGGAATGGCTTTCATACTATACTGGGCAACACATTTACTGTGTTACATATGCAACAACAAGCAAAAATAATAAAAATGAAAGTGGTAACACCTTGGTGTTTCTAAATAAATAGGGTTTTACTGTTACCACTGTCATTTTTAAAATGTCCTATAGCACCCTGCATTTACCTGTATTTTGGTAGTAGGGGTGGGCTATACCTGAATAACCTCAGCTTTGACAAGTTCTGGCATAATCTTTCCACCACCTATTCTGTGACAAAATTAGATGCCTCTGTCAAATACACCTGACACTTGTTAACCTTGATAGTCACCCCTTGCCCTTTACAGTCTGCCCAACATTTCCCTGCCATGTTGCACATATTCTGACCACATTTAGCTGTAGATAACAATGTCATTTAGATAAGCATGGACATAAACTCTTGTTCCTTCTAGGATGCATCTGCCAAACTCCATAAAGTTGCTGGGGCATTCTTCATACCAAAGCTTATTTCTGTAAACTCATACAACCCAAATGTATGTCACAAAAGCTAATGACTCTCTGTGTGCAGGTGTTAAAGATACTTGCCAGTAACCCTTGGCCATCAGTTGTAGTTAGATATTTTGTCCCACACAGCTGCTCCAAGGCTTCATCTGTCCTGGGTATAGAGCAAACATCTGACTCTGTGTGACTCTTCAGTTTACTGTAGTTCACACAGAACCAGCTGTTGCCATTTCTCTTTGACACCAACACTACTGGTGAAGCCCATGGACTGTTGGATTTCTGAATTACTCCCAGTTCCAACAAGTCCTTCAATTCCTCTCTCACAGTTTGTCTGACCATTTCAGACACTCTACAAAAAGCTTCTTTGATGGCTCACTGGGATTCTTTATGTGGTATTCCACCAGTTGGGTACACCCTGGCTTACCACTAAATAGATCCCCAAATTTCAGCAATAGTGCTTGAATTTCCTGAACTAGGCCAGGGGTTAGTTGTGGGGAGAGGACAAACCCATCCACTGTGGTGTCAGATCAAGCATCATTGGTGAGATTTACTTACTGTCCTCCCTGTGGCTTGTCCTGTAACTCACTACAGATATAAAGTTATCTCTGTCATGCTAGGGCTTTATCATGGCTAGTTGTGCCTGTAATAGCATGCACACAAGTTTCCTTACTGTCAAAGTAATTCCCCATTAGGACATCAGCAAGAATGTGCTCAAACACAGCCACCTGTTTGCTACCTTGCCTCCTTGGTACCTGAAGAGGATTCCCATCTACAGTCCTAAAAGGATTGGACTGCCCAGGTAAGTAGTGCTCCTGTCTGACCACTGCAGGTATAATTGGTTATTTCTGAGGCTGTATCCCTTTCAGCAGTGTTCTTCTTCCATTCTACCAGGATAAGATACAGTTTTTTGTGATATATGCAGCTATTTTCACTAAATAATCCTTCACTGCTATAATGCTAGCCTTGTTTAATGCTCTCTGAGACCTTTTTTCTCCCCCCTGCATTAGTTTACAAAAAGACATTACATGCCTCATCTGTTTACATTTAAAACACCTAATCCAAAACCCAGATATGTATTCAAACCCATGGCATGTATCCAATTCCTGACTAACCGTCCCCTACACCCATGTGCATTACTGGATTCCCCCTTTCTGTGCAGAACAACCTTATAGATAAGTAATGGTTCCCTTTCTTCCACCACTTCACCAATATTACATTCCCAGTATCTGTCTGCTTGGGATGACATGGTCGACAGACCACGATGCTTTGCCATAGATGGCCTGCACCTGTCACCACTGGGATTCCGGATAGTGGCTAAGGCTCTTGCTGCCCCTATAGTGCCTTTTTTAGGCAAGGTTCAAATAACAAATTCACCACCATAACAGGAACAGGCAAGCAAAAACTGAGGGTAATGCTACTCAAAGCTTAAAGTCTAAATCTCAAAATGCACTCACTCGAGGCACTCCTTAAAATGAAGAACATTGATATCTGTGCAGTGATGGAGACCTGGTTCAAGGCTGCAGAGAGCACCCCTGCACTACCAGGCTATAACTTATACCACACTTTTCGGCCATGTAACCTGGACCGAAACACCAAAGGTAGAGGTGTATCCATATTCATTAAGGATATCCACACCTCCAGGCTAGTTGCTCAGCATAATGCAGCTGAGGTTATCAAAGTGCAACTAACTCTGGGAAAAACTTCAATCCAAATTGTAGCTTACTACAGATCCCCCACCATGCCCCAGGATTCCCACTCCTCTTTTCTTGATGTACTGGAAAATATTAGGGTTCAACCAAACACCCTAACAATGGGTGACTTCAACTACCCCACCATTAACTGGGAAAACTACTCGTGTACCAACTCCTTAGCTCAATGCTTTCTGGGATTCATAAACTCCAATACCCTGGATCAACTTATCCACACCCCCACCAGGGGCAACAATATCCTAGACCTAGTCATCACCAACATGAGTGACCAGTGTTCCACACCTGAAGTCAACTCCTCTTTGGTCCGATCCGACCATAAGCTAATCACCCTTGATATCCACATCCCGCCCCCACCCCACCCCCATTAAGGAAACCACAGTAAAAAATTTCTCCAAAGCCAACTTCATGCTTCTTAAGACAGAAGTGGTGAACTTCATGACACCCATGCAGATGGAGAATACAGTTACAACTGCTGAATCCTACACAAATGCACTCTATAAGCACTTACACAAGTGCATGGATCATGCTATCCTCCAAAAAAAGGAAGCCAATCTGGTGGTCCCCTGCCATAAACAAACTGTACAACAGAAGGAAGAAACTGTTGCAAAAGAGAGTAAAATCCCATGAGTGGAGGAGCTTCCTGGTTAGCCTCAGTAAGAAGCTGAGATCCCTTATAAGATCCTCCAAATCTAGCTACAAAAACAAAATCACCACTAATTCCAAGGACAACCACAAATCATTCTATAGCTATGTCAAGAATCTCAATGGCAACACCCAGATCTGCTCTGAGTTACAGCACAAAGGCACAAAAATTACAGAACCAACTGATATTGCCAACATCCTGGCAGATAGGTTCAGTGCTAACTTTACCCCCCTCTCACCCCCTAAAGGGCCCATATCTATACAGGAAGATTGCAGAGTGCCTGTAATCACAACTACGCAGGTAAAAGCTGCACTCTCTAAAGCCAAAAACACAGCATCCATGGGACCGGATAACATCCCAGGCTGCGTTTTATACGAACTTCAGAACAAACTGGCTACCCACTTAAACACCATGTTCAATAATAGCCTCGCATCAGGCTTTGTGCCCACTGAATGGCTCACAGCAACAGTTATCCCACTCCACAAAGGGGGAGCCACCACTGATCCCGGAAACTATCGACCTATTAGCCTGACGAGCCTGGTCTGCAAGGCCATGGAACGTATCATCATGGAACTCATAAAAAAAGACATTGGTAACCTCCAAACTCTGGATCCCACCCAGTTCAGGTTTGTGAAAGGCAAATCATGCCTCCTGAACCTGATCAACTTCTTTGAGGCAGTTACCAAAGCCGTAGATGAGGGTAAGGTGGTTCACACTGCCTATCTTGACCTTGCCAAGGCTATCAACACCATCCCCCATTCTGGAATTATAGCTAAACTCACTAAACTAGGTATAAATCCCTACATCACAAGATGGGTTGCCAACTGGCTCACTGACAGGACCCAAACTATAAAAGTTGCAGACTCCAAATCTGACCTCAAAGCAGTGACAAGTGGAGTACCACAGGGTTCCATCCTGGGACCTCTCCTGTTTGGTATCTACTTCTCTGAAGTACAGGCTAACACAGAAGGCTTCTGGCTAATGAAGTTCGCAGATGACTGCAAATTAGGAGCCATAGTCAAGTCCCCAAATGATGTGGACATCCTACAGAAGGGCCTCGCTGAGACAGATGCCTGGTGTCAGAGCCATGGCCTCAAGCTCAGTGCCAAAAAGTGCAGTGTCATCCCCTTTGGTAAAAACTCTGTACCCATGAACTACCACATAGGCAGCAAAACATAACACCGAAAGTGTGATAAGATACCTTGGGACCCAGGTGGACAGTAGTCTCTCCTTTGATAGTCACATCGCCACAGTAGTCAGGAAGTCCTTCTATGTGGCACGCCACATCATAAAAGGGTTGTCATCCAGGAAAAAAGAGGTCATTGTTCCCCTCTGCTCGACACTCATTAGACCCATTATAGAGTACAATGCCCCTTTTGGAATGTACCTCACAAGAAGCAGCTGGAAAGGCCACAGAAGTACCTCACAAAGAGGATTACTGGCCTCAAACAAATGCCCTACACTGGCCACCTCAAAAAACTCCACCTTTACCCGGTAGCATATCGCCTACTCCGAGGTGATCTCTGCCTAACATATAAAGCTATGTCAAACCCAGAGCTGTTGGACATGCTACACCTAAAGAAATCCCAGTCCCTCCGAGCTACACACTCTAGGGACCTAAACCTTGTCGCCACAATAAACAGGACATGCTGGAGGGATAGATTCCTGTCCCAGAGACTTCCCATACTCTGGAACAGGCTACCCATCTATGTCAAGCAAAGTTCTTCATTAGCACTCTTCAAGAAAAATCTTGAGGAATGGATGAGAAATCAGAAATATACCCCGGGGATCACTTCTGTGTCTCTGCTCGACAGTGGTACAGGAAAATAACTTTTTTGGGTAGCGTAAGCCAGGGAACCTTGTTGGCTAGGCTTACATAGGCCCTTGGGCCGATAGCCTAGTACCTACCTATGAACCTATGAGCCTATTCCCTGTTTACTAATCAGATCTCATGACCTCAGACATAGTGCTAAGGGCTTGTTCCCTGACCTAAAAATATGTAAGCATTTCAAATATGGTGACCTTACACTCGCTAATCTATCTGTGAAAATTAGGGATGATGTCTGAAATATACTCAGTCCTACTTTCATCTGCCTTTCTTCTGTATTTTCTAAATTTCTTTCTATACAGTTCTGATGTCAGTTTGAAACAAGCAAGCAAACATTCTTTAACTATGGAATAATTTAAATAGTCAACATCATCATCAGTGAGTGTAGAAACTGTGTGCATTGCTTTATCCATGATTAATGGAATTAAAAGCCTCACCCACTGTCCTTGGTTAACTTGGTGCTAGCCTTCCTTATGTCAAGAAAAAGTGTACTGACCCGGGTTTCCAGTGTATGACTTCCCCCTCTGCACGAATCACGTTTCTGGTGAAGGATGATCATCTCTTTTTCACGCTGGAGTTTTTCTCTCTCCTCTGCTTGTCCCTGCTCCCTCTGCACCTCCAGTGTTGCATCTGTTCAGCTGCATTGTGTCCCATACACTTCACTGTCAGTCTCTGCATTTACAGCTGAGCAGTAAAGTTCTCTTGGTATGTAACTGACTATCCTTGTTCAGCTTTCTGCATATTCTCACTATGGAGCATAGTACACAAAGCTAATAAAACTAAATAAAAAACAACCGACTTAACAGGTTTTAAATTAATTAATTGTGTCCATTACATTATTGATGGGGTAATTTGTTCACAGTTATTTATGTGTGTTTGTTCTTTGCAACAATCCTGTTACTCTGATGAAGTCTTAATATGAAGACAAAAGTGCTCAGGACTGCATTTTAACATTAAATAAAGCTCTTGGTGGTGGTTGGAGATGTCAGTTGTTTTTTATTTAGTTTTATTAGTTATTGTATTTCATTTTTTTGTTTTTGGTTAATAATACACAAAGCTGCCACCATCTCCCTCTCTGGACATATGTTGCTGGATACCACTCACATGGCACAGCTTTGTTATCTGCGCAACTGACATTTCAGTATACTTGTCAAAAACATTCATTTTCCATCTGTTCCCAAAGTAAACTAAATAAAAGAATAAAATAGCTGCTGCACATGACCAAATCTCTGTATATTTTACCTTATGGATGTGAAGGATAATACATGCAGCTTTGGCAACAAAGCTGTTTTAGATTGAATAACTACAGTCCCAGTAACTTCACCACTGACCACCGAGTGAAACAGTGAAATAACATCCCTATCCCTAAATATAGTGCAATGAATGCACTGCTGCCAGCAGTGTGTCACCCAGATGGCAGAATGTTGTTCACTGATGTCAAGATGACCAACACTGATGGGGTTTGAATCCCACCACTGTTGTTGAAAGGTGAAGTAAGAACAAGAAAGTGTGCACAAGTTTATCTCTATAATTAATTCACAAGCTTCAACATGGCCTCAAGAGAATAAGGGAAATATATACTGCTGTCCTTGATATGAACTTCCAACATTCACATCGAGACTGGATTGCATACAAGCCACTTTCAGAGATCAGTATTTTCCCAAGCCCTCCCAGGATCCTGTCTCACTGCTCTATATGTGAACAAATGTCTTTCAGTGCCCCCTTTATTCACATTGGTAACTGTTATACGATCATAGGATCATAGGGGGTTACTAGGCTAATGGCCCCAGGGTCCTTACAAGCCTAGCCAAGTTCAACCCATGTTCCCAAGGGTGTCTGGTTCAAGCAGACCACTAAAATCAGCACCTATTATCTCTATCCAAGAGGGACACAGGTGGAACTCCTGGGGTGAATTTCTGGTTAGCCATCCAGTCATCCAACTTACACTTAAACAGGACCAATGAGGGGGTTTGTTTAACATGAATAGGAAGCTTCTTCCAAAGGTGGAGCAACCTCTGTGAGACAAATCTGCCTCTTCAGCAAGTTCTGTTGATGTCACATACCAGGTTAAGGTACTTTGAGCAACTGACCCGTGTGCCATTTGACTTGTGAATGTGCAGCATTTTCATTAAAGCTGGGTCAGAGCTTGCTCTATATGCAAGGCACTTGTCACCTCTGAGCAGTTTGTATGACACAAAGCCTCTGAGTAGTCTTTCACGCAAAGTATTATTTTCACATGCAGATGCACAGGATTGCCAGGGAAGGATGGCAGAATTGCTCAACTTCCCACTGCCTTCTTCCTGGCACAGTATTACTGCCACCACCTTGGAAAAGCCAGAAACTTCATATTACCTGATGCTGTTAAATCAAGATGGATATGAAATGCACCAATTTACATTTTCTTTCACTAGTAGTAGGGCTTAAACAGTCTAACAGAAGATGTGTGCCAGAAAACTTGTTAATCGACAGTGTAAATAATGATCTTCTCAGATAAATAACAGTACATGCATAAATAATTAAATGCCAAAAGAGATTCAAGGTTAGTAAATTAACTTTACTTGAGTAATAATGAAAATAGTGCAAATATAGACTAAACCGTACACAGGTTGGTACACACAGAGATCTAAAATCAAAGGCAATAAAACAGGCAGGATGCATACAGAAAAAATAAGGTATCTAAGTTCCCTAGATACAGTTTACTACAGAAATGCTAGCCTTACCTATTACGACTTAATAATTAATACTTCAAGATAGGTCCACACAGGCAAGACAGTATCAAGATTTAGCATATTCTAGCATACACAGTTATATGCATGTTTTCCCCAGACCCCGATGTCCATGAAATCATTGTCCTGTTGCTGGAGAACAAGAAGCTAGATCAGGTATACTGTAGTGGAATGAAATAACTTTTCCACTTGCCTCCAGCCCCCAGTATATGTGAACTGGCATTAGCCACTTACATCCACCCTTCCTGGTTGGCTCCACTCCTCCAACATTTGGGATGTTAATAATTCTCAAGTCATCTTGGTTATAGTCTGGGCTTTATTCATTTGTGCCACAGAAGTATCTAGGACTACAAATGTGATGTTATTTTTAAGAACCATCAGCAATTGTATCAGAAGCATACCTACATCTCCATTCCTTAAGCTGTTGATATGATCAGTCAGCTAGTTCATTACCCAAATGTCACTTAATAATGTTTTTCAGATGAATCTGTATACTGCTATTATTAACTGCTTTATTGTTTGAAATAAAAACAGCATTTATACTTCTAAAATTATATTTTGTGTGTTAATTGCTGACTGTTTCAAGAACAGAATGCAAAACTAACAAAGCAAGTCAATGTTGGAGAAAAAAGTGTGTGAATTTTGTTCCAGTGCCTTAGTTTGCAGTATGTTGTGAGGTCCTAATGCTTATTAGGGACTGTGGTTTGTTTTAATGCATTGTTTATTGATTTAAGTAGGCGAGTAAGACTGGATCAGTCCTGTATATTTAAATTCCAGTTCAATGGGGTGAAGAGACCTAGAAAACAGTGCAGCAACTAAAGTTATCACACACAGCATGTGGGGATATGTTTACAAAATGTTTGAATCACTTATCTAGAGAAGCACCCTAATGCATAGATTTAGGTGATATATGATATCTCTGTACAGCAGAATAGATGGCACCCATGTACCTCTGGCTCTGTACTTTTTGCAGCTGCATATCCCAGCCTGCACGTTTAACATTCACTCAGTGACATGGTATTAATGCAGGGTCTATATTGAATCAGTGAACGCTTAAAAAAGCGAACGCTGATCCATCGACCCTAGTTCACCGAACGCTCACAATCCCGAACACTCGGAACGGAGATTTTTTTTCCCAGGAAAAAAAATCGCTGTTCTACAAAAAAAAAAAAACAAAAAAAAAAAAAAAAAAACTTAAAACAATATTTAATGTGGGGGGCTTTTCTCCCCACACCCCCACTACTTAAATATACCAACTCCGAGATCGCACCACAGTGGAGGAAACGGCAAACTCCCAAAACTGGCCCAGGGATTTGTTTTTCGTGGGAAAAGAATCGCTGTTCTGGATGTTTGGGATTCTCAGCGTTCGCTTAAATAGGGTCGATGAATCACCGTTTGCTTTTTTAAGCATTCACTGATTCAATATAGACCCTTAATGCATGCTATATACCGTATGTCTCAGAAGGTAGTTTGGCTGGCCATAGTTATCCGGTATGTTTCACTTACACAACAGGAGACTGACCACTCTGTTTTCCTGCATAGATGGTGTGATGATGTGAGGTATTGCCAGCTATGCCCGAAGAAGTAGGGCAGTGGGTGTGCAACATATGCCAGCACAGTTAGGCTGGAATTTTCTAAAGAATTACATGTAATTTATATATCAAACTGATTTGTACAGACACTTGTGTTGAAAAATGTACCAACAGTGGGTCCTGACTGTATTGTAACTGATTAAATATCTAAGTTTTAACAGAGAACACTGGAAGGGAATAGGTTACTCTCCATCCAGCTAACTTTGAAAAATAGTTAGAAATGGAATTACTTGGTTTATGCCATAAAGATTGTATCTTACAGTTCTGATTGTAGCCAGAGACTAAATGTCTGTGCCAAAGAATATCTTACTAGCTCCTGTAGGAAGAGTGGACGTGTTTTATGTTTTTATAGCTTCCAAATGCTATAACACATCTCATCAATGCCCTATCTGTGTGTATAGTAGCATATATGAGCTAAATTCTGGTTCAGTTTCTAGCAATAGGGGAAGCATGGGAACCAGAAGTCAGATGACCAGATGTATTTTATGTCATTCTGTAATCTAGGACAAAAAATATGTTTTAATACCAGACAAGAAAGAAGTCTCAGAGCACTCTGTTTTGGAACCTGACAAAGAGGGACCCCTCACATACTTCATCTTACCTTGCTCTAGTAAGTGAACCAGAGAATAGTCAGGAAAATATAATAAGATTAGTTAAGTACAGTTTTCTGTATCTGTGTGAATCTATTTATTTGAGTTATTTTAATATTTTGTGGGAGTGATTGAAACTGTAATGTCTGTTGTAAATAAATATTTAGGATTTTCATGTTCTTTTATGATGTACTATTAAATAAATTTAAACTTTTTATTGAGTCTGGTCCTTTAGAGAATATTTTAAACTTTGAGAGGACTTACATCTACTTGGTGATATTGTGGCCACTCCTGAAAGCCTTACTGCACTGACCAAACACTATAATTTGTATTAATATTAATTTCACCCAGTATAATTGGGTACCCTTGTGAAAGCCTTACAGTAGCTGGCTTTGGAGTGTCTGGTGGCAGTGTAAATAACTTGTAGTCTGGGAAGAAGAGGGCATAGCTAGTCAATCTGTGCCAACCTTTCCTAGGTGTGTGTGTGGGGGGGGCGGGGGTGTTTGTGGGTGTGTGTGTGTGTGTGTGTGTGTGTGTGTGTGTGTCTGTGTGTGTGTGTGTATGTGTGTGTTTGTAAATCAAATTTCAAACAGTGTGTGTGTCAGCTGCTTGGAGCAGGGACACAAAGCACTGGTTTCACAGAGAAAGTGATGGAGGATTTGGCTTGGACACTTGGCTGAGAACTCAACTCTATAGCAATGCCAGTGGGGAGTCTTATTGGGGATCTAGAGAGAGAGGGAAAACAGCCCCCGGACTGAGTGGGTTCGCTGTGTGCTCTTAAAGGAAAGTGTGCTTGATGCAGAGAGCTGCATCTGAAAACACTGGGTGTATCCATGTTTGTTCCAAGTGAACATCCCTCTCCAGTGTCAGTGGTGAGGATTCAGGCTCCTTGATTATTGGCCCAGAGGGGGGACATCACATATTGGTGAGCAGTGGTGGGATATTAATTGAACTTCTGCAGCCTGTAGGCAGTTGTCACTGAAGGTGTGTATTCTCTCAGCAGCCACAAAGTAAACATGCAGAGTTTCATTATCACAACAGTTTTTATTTATTTTTTGTTAGTTTAGTTTAGTCAGGGAAAGCAGGCAAAGATGTCAGCAGAGGATTATGGCAAGCTGACAAAGAACCAGTTGGTCTAGGTGTGCGAAGCCAAAGGACTGGTACATGGCAACCTGACTTAAGAGGAAATTATTTCAGCCTTAATTGCAGCTGTAGCCCAGACCAGCAACCAGGAGGATAACCAGACTAGTAATGGGAATTTGCAGCCCTCAGAAACCGGACAGTTTACCTTTTTGTCAGAGGTCTTAAAGATCCATCTGGAGTTAGAGATTTGAACTGGAGGCTAAACATTTGGAATTAGAATCAGCAGAGAGACTGCAGTGTTTGGAGGCTGAAGAAAAGGAGAAACAGATGGAATTAGAATCAGCAGAGAGACTGTGGCATTTGGAGGCTGAAGAAAATGAGAAGAAGTGTCAACATCAGAGGGAGATACTGACTCTTTGCCAGGGCCACAGAGGTAATGAGGAAGGGAATAACTGAACCCCAGAAGCAATAAAGGTCAGTAAATTTCTTCCACAATTTACAAAGGTGATAATTTTGAAAGTTTTATTCATATATTTGATAGAGTATGTAAACAGTATAACATTGACCAAGGGCTCTGTGTATGGTTTCTGACCCTCTTTACTTCATGGTAAAGCTGTAACTGTTGTTTCTAAATTGTCTGATACTGATTGTTTAAATTATGATAAAGTCAAATATTGTTTACTAGAATGCTTTAAGTTAATACCCGAAGCTTACAGAAAAAAAGGTTCATGAGCCTAGATGCAAAGCAGATGAAAGTGTGTGTGATTATATTGCTGAGTTAAGCACTTATTTTTATACGTGAATGAGTGGGTGTCAGGTCACCACTTTTGAAGGGCTGGCAGACCTTTTGGTGTGGGAACAAGCCTTTAGCACTTTGCCTGAGGACATGAGAATCTGGTTGGCAGATGGAGAGTGTAACTCTGCAGATGAGGTGGGGGAAAAAAGGGGATCTATACTTAGCAAGCAGGGCATCACTGCACAGGAAGGGGATAACCAGTGCTACACATGGATATGATGGAACCCATGGTGGTCAGCCTAAACCATGTCAACAAAGTCCGCCAGTAACAGAAGAAGCCACTAGTTCAGTTATACAGCCAGGATCAAGGATTGAATGTTTTAAATGTAACCACTGGGGCCATGTATGATATAGTTATCCATGGAGGCAAGATGGGGAACAAAAGATGGGGGAGCCACCAAGTGGGAATTGCAGTGTACCAGTGGTACGTTGTCTGGAGACAACAGGGGCACCAAACTACCACTGGAGTTCATATCTGATCTTAGTGGATGGAAAACAGGCCACTGCTAAGAGAGATACAGCCTCTGATATAACCATTGTGAAGCCTGCAGCAGTTAAAGAGGAGCAGTACTTGCTTGGGCAGTCCACCCCAGTCAGAGCTTTAGGAGGGATCCCATTCCAAATGTCTTTGGCCAGGGTTCACCTTAACTGGGATGGTGGAAAAGGAAGCAAGCAAGTAGATGTGTTTGAGGATATCCCTGTGGATGTCTTGATGGGGAATGATTCTGATAATGCAGTACCTTGTGTGCATGAAGTTATACTCAGTCAGACTTGGAGACAGGCATGTAGGACTGGTAGTCTGGGGGAGACCCAGACAAACCCCATACATGAAGCCAGGGCTGCTGAGGTGGGTACTTCAGAGAGGGAAATGATTATGGACGCATTAGTGGAAGCCCACATTTTAAAATTGGAATAAAACATATTTTGCTGTTGTATATTTTGATTTGTATATTACTAGATTTTATATTTTGTTACAGGTGGAGAAGATGAACTGTTAATCAACCAGAAGCCTACCTATTTAAATTGCTGAACTGGATGTAGAATGTCCTCTTCCTCTACGCTGAGGTTATTGATCAGTTTTGGAGACCTGTGACACATGCTTGACTGTTCCAGAAGTTATGGCTTTCATCTTTCTGACATTTAGTGATAGTCCAAAGGAATCAGACTATGAGTGAATGAGTGTGAGTAGCTCTCTAAGAATGGAACTAATGCACACCTCCCAACTGTCCAAATTTTCACAGAATGTCCAAATTTTTGCCTTGTATTTTTGGCCTATTTCTCATAAATTGTTTTCTGTCAAATCACTGGCAAGTCATTGAGGATTGAATTCAGAAAATAGAGGCAGACATTCGAGATTCAGACTTCATATCCTCCAGAAATTTCATTCTGTTGTAAAACCTGTTAGTCTAGCAACTTTCTAAGTTTATAAGAGCAATATTTAAAAAGTGTTCCAGTTTTTGGGCCTTTGTCCTCCCAATATTTGTAGCTTTGTCCAGATTTATCACTGTAAGAGGTTGAGAGGTATGAACTAATGTTAGTAGGCAAGTAATCAGAAGACCATATAACTATGGGTGTACTAAAATTTGACAAAACACCCAAACAACAATGTTTCAAATATTGACCACAAAATGGAGACAATGCAAAAGTCAACACTTTACTTACCATTTGCTTGAAACAACCTCAGAGCATGCAAAATTCAAATAAAAAATAGCACAGAAAATTGTTTCTTGCAGAGGGGCACCCCGCACTCCCTTCTAATTATATATACTAAGATCCCCAAGATCGCACAATATCAGGGAAAGGGCATATTCCCCAGTCATGAAAACTGTGTGATCTCTCACACCTGTCAACCATCTGCTTAGTCGATCAAATTTTGTCTATTAAACGGATGTCAACTAAACTGACATTCACTCAGATTCAGTTCTTTAATAACCATGTATGCAAATAGACAAGGCAGGATTATCCAGAAGTATAATCCTGAAAGCATTAATAAAAACAGACAATAAATAAAAGGATTTAAGACATAACTTTATGGGATGGATTGGTTGCCTTCCTGCACGTGCTAGAGGGTTACTGATTTCTTTGGAAGACTGTTCTGTAATGTAGCTCTGCATCCATTTAAGTAAGTCAGGTAAAGGATGGTACCATGTTGGCAGCTGTAAAGGGTGGATAAACTACAATTAATCAAATGCCTTTGTCAATTTAGTAAACACTGACATGTGAGCTTGCCTTTCTCCATGTTTTTTTTTTTTTTTTTTTTTGTGGGATGTGATTTGTCAGATGGATAACAGTTAAAGTACTATGTCTCTTGTGGAACTCATGATATTGAGAGCTGATTTAGCTAAATGAATTGAGGTTAGACATAAATTGTGATGATTCAGTCCTCTCCAGTATTTCTGAGACAGAGAGGGAGAGGAGAAATATGGGTTGGTAAGAAGAGAGAAGCAATGGATTCCCTCGTATGAGGAGAGGTATTACTGTACACTCCTTCTAAGTGTCACACAATGTCATCAGGAAGTACCACGTTGCTGACATGCTGGAGAGGCACAGCAATAAAGGTAGTTTTTAGGAATTTTGAAGTGAAGCTGTTTGAGCAAGCTCCACAGAAATTGGAGACTTTTCTTACTCAGGTGTTTATGTTCTGAGTGGATAACTTTGAAAGTAGAAGACAGGGATAAGCTTCTTAAAACATTCTTTAGCAGTGGAACACTTTCAGCAATAATTAATGTGGAGGAATGCTTTGGAAATCTGAAGTATTTATCAACATTTCATAAAAATCCTAGGAGTTGGAAAGGATTTGATCATCATGTTCTAATTTGGGAATGGGAAAAGAAGGATCTTTGTTCTTCCTGGAATGTTAGTAATTTCCTTCTGGAATCCTTTTTTATTATTTGCTAGATGTGCTTTACAGTACAACCTTAACTTGATGAACGTGTTTTATTTTCTCATCAGCAGTTAGAGTAGTTTCCAAGGATGTAATGCATCTTCATAGGAAAGAAAATAATGCAAGAAATGCCTACAATTTCAGTCACTGTTTTGCACATGGTAGCAGGAAAGCAGGCACTTCAAATAAGTCTTTCCTCTTTTCAGTCATGTAACTTTTTTGTAGAATATAATACAATTAGGAATGACTGTTGAGGATAATTTAAAGTCTTCTAGTAGATGTCAGGTCACTAGCAAAGCAGATGCAAAGTGACACTGTATACTTGTCATACCTGAGAGAGCTGACCTGTGATTTTTCCTACAATAGGTAAGCAAGCTGCTCCTACTGGCTCTGTAGCAGTCATAACACAGACATAATTATATGTCTTAACTGAATAGCATGCGGCAAGCCAACATAGACACGTATTACATTATGTACATTGTGTCAATGTTACTTTTGTAACACTGTTTAATTTGAATGTTGGCATTATTTCTGAAAAACAAAAAAGATAGGTACAGTCACTTGGATATATTCAGAATGTTGCAGATATGGATGAAGCATGCATTTGCTTCTGTACTTGGCCACTGCCCCCTTGCTCCACCTTAGTAACACCAATAACCCTAACCCTGCCCCTAACCCTAATGTGTGTGTAGGTGAACTTAAAAAGGCACATCCCATAATACTAAAATTACACAAGACAGCTTGGACACTCATCAGATCCATGAGCACACACACACACACACACACACACACACACACACACACACACACACACACACGCACACACACACACACACACACACACACACACACACACACACACACACACAAGCACTAAAGCTACCCCCTAACCTAACCCAGAACCTAACCCCAAACACTCACAATCACATACTTTTATCTATCGCCTTACCTAACCCTTAATATAACCCTAACCCACACGCATTTGCACAAAAACACACACACCTAGCATACATCCCACTTACCTTTTTCAGCAAAGTAAACAGCTGACAAAATGTTCATTTAATAAACCAAACTTTTGAACATGGATCCTGAGGTTGTCCTGGGGTTCAGCTTGTCTGTGGTCCCATCCTGGGGAGGATTTTTATGACCTTCCCACTTCCCTTCCCTTCCCCCACCCACCACACTGTTTTTAGATCCAGGGCAACACTCCTCTTTGGACCACATGCCCTTAGGAAGCATATCAATGAGCATTGTCCCACCTGGGATGGACACTCAGTTGCCCAAGCTGCAAATTGAACTCAGGTTGGCTGAGCCATAGTCAGGGCTTTATATTAACCAAAATTATATTAATTATAGCATTAGCATTTATTTTTTTGCTTAACATCTTCTATCTTATGTACTTTAAGGTAATGACAATATAAATATACAGGAGGATTCAATATTTGTCAGCATGGAAGGACATAGGTTCATGGGTTCATACCACAAGACCCATTTTAAGCCTAACTATGCATCCCAAATCTCTGACAAGTTCTGATACCCTTGATAAGTGTAAGCATGGGCCTGGGAGATAAACCATTTACAGGTTACCTGTGTCCATTAGAGACATCGGTGCCAAACCAGGGATGAATTTCCAGTTTCCCATCCAATTGTCCAAGTTGCACTTGAATTGGATTAGGGAGGAACTCTGCTCCACATGGATGGGGGGACTGTTCCGTAGACGAGATAGTCTCTGGGATACATTCCTATCTCTCCAGCAGGTCCTATTTATATCACAGGCAAGGTTTAACTCTTTAGAATGGGAAATTGTAGTACTGTTTGTTTTGTGGATATGCAGGAGGTCCATCAGAGTGGAGTCTGACAATGTCCTATATGCCAGGTATAGATCTACCCTCAAAAGCCTGTAGGAGACAGAAAACAGGGATAGGGCCTTGAGGCAGTCTGCATAGGACATATTACTTACACCCTGTATTCTTCTAATAAGGAACCACTATGGACATTTCAGTTGTTGGATATGCCTGGTTAGGTATGTACCAAAGGGAACATTGTACTCAATGACAGGTCTGATGAATGCCAAATACAGTGGAACAATGACTTCCTTGGACTTAGATGCCATACCTTTGTTTATAAGTTGCGCAACATAGAACGATTTCCTCACCACTGTAGACACATGTTGATCAAAGGCTAGATTACTATCTATGTGTGTCCCTAAGTCCCTGACTACTGGGTCAACTCTAAGGGGTGTGTTGTCAATATGATAGTTATCAGGGAGGGACTTCCCAAAGGATACTATTATACATTTCTTGGCATTTAGTTTTAGTCTATTATTCCGACACCGGTTGCTTGTCTGTGACAGCCCCTCCTGGAGAACATTTGTCTCATTGTGAGATTCAATGACAGCTCCTAACTTGCAATCATCTTCATATTTAGTCAGCCAGAGACCACTGACATTGGCCTTGATTTCTGAGAAGTAAATGCCAAAAAGGAACGGTCCAAGGACTGATCCCTGAGGGACTCCACTTGTGACTGGCCTCTTTGTAGATGTGGACTCCCCAATTCTAACTTTCTGGGTCCTGTCTGTAAGCCATTTGGCTATCCACTGGGTGACATATGGATTTGTACCTAACCTCTTGAGTTTCTCAACAATGCCCGAGTGGGGTATTGTGGCAAATGCCTTGGCCAGGTCAAGGTAGGCAGTGTGAACAATTTTGCCCTCATTCATTGCTTTGGTGACCTTTTCAAAGAAGTCCACCAGGATGAGTAGGCATGATCTGCCCTTGATGAAACCAAATTGGATTGGGTCCAGTGTCTGGAGGTTTACTATATCTCTATTTATCATCTCCATGATAATTATTTCCATGGCTTTACATATAAGACTAGTGAGACTTATGGGCTTGTAGTTTCCAGGATCTGTAGATGGCCCACCTTTGTGCAGAGGGATGACTGCTGCCTTTCTCCATTCATGAGGCATGAAGCCTGTTTGGAGGCTACAGTTGAATAGTAATTCCAGAGGCCCTGATAGGTCATGTTTCATGCTATTTAGAAGGCATCCTGGCATATTGTCTGGGCCCATTGATGCAGTGTTCTTGGTCTTAGAGAGAGCATTAAGGACCTGTTCCCTAGTGATAGGAGGGGGACTTATATTTGATGATATTTCCTAAAGGAAGGTTGAGGAGAAGAGAGGAGTAAAGTTGGAGCTGAATTATCAGCCAGGAGGTTTGCTATATCTTCTGGCTCAGTATAGATGACTCCATTTACAATGAGTTCTGCACACAATTGTGTATTGCCTTTGAGGTTGTGGACATAGCTAAAGAATGCTTTGTGGTTGTCTTTGGCCTGGGAGGCCAAACTTAGCTCAAATTTGGCTTTGGTAGACTTTATTTGTCCTCTGAGGTATTTGGTTAGTTTAATGAGAGTGATTTTATCCTGCTGGGTGCTGCACCTCCTAATTTTTGCCATGATTTTCTTCCTCCTGTTATACATCCGATTGATTTTGTGATTCCACCAGGGTAGTTTTTTGAGTTAGTTCTGTACTTCTTCCTGGTGGGTACAGTTGCCTCTATGCAGCTATTAACATGCTTGTACAGGGTTTCAATGAACAGTTCTGCATAGGCAGAAGTATTTTCAGGGTTTATAGGGGCCTGAAATTTTGCCAGGTTCTCACTTAATAGCAGGAGGTTAGCCTTAGAATAGTTCCTGAATATTCCAGGTTTAGCTGGGGTCCAGCTTTTATTTTTACTTCAAAGGAGACCATTTTCTGGTCTGACCTTACCAGGGAAGGCATTACAGTAGGGGGTGTGCTGCACTCTCTCATATTAGCGAGGACCAGATCCAGTATGGATGTACCCCTGGTTGGTGTATTGACTGTCTGGTCAAGGGAGTTTGTGTTTACAAAATCCAGGCATCTATGTGCATGTACAATTGATGTCGTATATGATTGCCAGTTAATAGTGGGGTAATTAATGTCGCCCATGAATATGGTGATATGGTGTTGGGTTGGATGGTTAGTGTTTCTAATAAGTTTAAATACATGGGTCATATAGGGGGACCTATAGCTTTCAAGGAAGTGGTACTGGATTTTACCTGTGGTGATTTGAACATGGAGCAGCTCAAATGCATTGTCCTGTTTGACCAGCCTTGAAGTATATTTGTTTTTGCTGTAAATAAAGACACCTCCACCTTTAGTCCCTGACTGTGAAGTAGCTTTGGTTTAAATGTGTGGAAGACATTATAACCCTGCACTGTTGGTGTGCTGTCTGCTGCTTTAAACCATCTTTCAGAGACTGCACAAACATCAGCATTCTCTAGGGTAAAGAGAGCTTCCAACGAAAGGTTTGCACCTGTCTCCTCTAGGCTTCTGAATATTGGCTAAAACTTTATTCACTCCTTAGAGCCTTTTATAGGCAATGCAAATTGACAACCCTACTGACATAGCAAATAAAACCCAAAGAAACCTAAAGGTGATACTGCTCAGTGCTAGGAGCCTACATAAGAAACTCCACACCCAACAAGCTCTCCTCACTATGGAGAAGAAAGTACTTCAGCAGTGCAAGGCTTCAGTGCCTTCCACACATTTAGGACATCAGCTGCAAAGACAGGAACAAAAGGTGGAGAAGTCTAAATCTATATTAGCAACAAGCATAACTCTAGATTCATTAAACAGGATAATGCCCTGGAGTTTATCCACATGCAAATCACCATAGACAAAGTCCCATACCATACCCTAGCAGACTATAGATCATCCTCTATGTCCCTAGAATCCTATAGCTTGTACTTAGACCTACTGCAGACACTCATCATTAAATCAAATAGCCTATTCATGGCAGACTAACTACCCCTGTATATACTGAGAAACATACACTACCTCACACTCTCTGGTACAGTGATTGCTGGACTTTGTTAACAGAAATACCCCTCACCAGAGATTCAAACATACCGGACCTGGTACTCACCTATATAGGAGAGGACTGCAACCTCCTCCCTGTGTTCATAGGTTGGTACTAGGCTATTGGCTCTATGGCCTATACAAACCTAGCCATAACAATTCCCTGGCTATTTCTTCCCACAGTATTTACTTCCCTGGACCCTTGTTTAGCAATGTCACATCTCACTGGTAAGGTCAGACTATAAAGCTGTCTCCTTCAAAATAAAAATCATCTCAGTAACCCCAGCAAACCCTATAATAGTTTGGAGCTATTTCAAACTACATGTATTAAGCAATAGTTTATGATGTGAAAATTCAGTGCCCCTACCAGCCCCAAGTTCACAGCAAATATGTGGAATTGTTCACAGAGATCCTGTACAACCATGTAAATGGCTGTATAGAGGCTTCTGTACCTACTAAAGTAAGCCCAAAACAAACTCTAAAAACAAACTACACCAGTGGAACCCTAACCTTTATAGGATATATAACAAGTCATGGCTAAAGTCAGGATAACCAATTCCCATAATGACAGAGTTCTCTAATTAAACGAAGCAGAAAACGTAGAGGACTAATCAAGTCCAAAAAGGCCAGTAATGAGGTCAAGACAGCCTCACAGCTAAAGACAACCACAAAGCCTTCTACAGCTATGTCTGTGCTGAACTGGTGGTCAATGGTGCCACCTTCACTGAGCAGAATGACATAGTGAATTTGCTGGCTGACAAATTCAGCTCAAACATCAGTCTCTACTCCCCCCCCCATGAAATACTTACTAGCATAACTCCCCTCCCACAACTTTTAACAGGGAGCAGGTCCTGGTGGCATTTGCTAAGGCCAAAAACACGGCTTCAGTGGGCCCCAACAATATCCCAGGATGCCTCTAAATAGCTTGAAACATGACTCAACAGGACCACTTGAATCACTTTTCAACTATACTCAAAACAGACTTTGCACCATGAGAACAGAGGATTGCAATGGTTGTTGCATTTCACAAGGGTGGATCATCAACCTACCCTGAAAACTCAGACCTATTAGTCAGACTAGTTTAATATACAAAGCCATGGGACAAATTGTCATGGAACTGATCAACAAAGACACAGGGAACCTTCAGACACTGGACCCAACCCAGTTTTGCTTTGTCAAGAGAAAGTCATACCTAATATAAAACACGGCTTCAGTGGGTCCCAACAATATCCCAGGATGCCTCTAAATAGCTTGAAACATGACTCAACAGGACCACTTGAATCACTTTTCAACTATACTCAAAACAGACTTTGCACCATGAGAACAGAGGATTGCAATGGTTGTTGCATTTCACAAGGGTGGATCATCAACCTACCCTGAAAACTCAGACCTATTAGTCAGACTAGTTTAATATACAAAGCCATGGGACAAATTGTCATGGAACTGATCAACAAAGACACAGGGAACCTTCAGACACTGGACCCAACCCAGTTTTGCTTTGTCAAGAGAAAGTCATACCTAATATACCTAGTGGACGTCTTTGAAAAGGTCACCAGGGCATTCAATGAGGGGAAAACAGTGCATACCATCCACCTGGACCTATCTAAGGTTTTCAGAACAACAGCCCACTTGGGTTTAGTTGACAAACTCACCAGACTGGGCATATACCCCTGCATAACTTGCTAGACTGCCAACTGGCTCACAGACAGGACACAGGAAGTCAGGATTAGAGAGACCACCTCCAGTAACAGATTGGTCACCAATGTGGTACCTCAGGCTCCATGCTAGGACCACTGCTATTTGGCATCTACTTCTCGAAGGTTAAGGCTGTTGTCAAGGGCCTTTGGCTGACCCAAGCTCACAGATTACTGGGAGCTATTGTAGATTCCCTCCATGACACAAACATCTTACAAGAGGGTGTACATTGGCAAATCACTGGAGCCGCAGTCATGGATAATGCCAAGAAATGCAAACTACAACTCAAACTAATTACTGCCTTGATAAGACACGCCTAAGAGTTGACCCAGTAGTCAGGGATCTGGGAACATATATAGACAGTAATTTGGCCTTTGACCAACATATGGCCAAGACAGTAAGAAAATCATTCTATGTCACACAACTTGTAAGTAAGGGCATGTCATACAGGTCTAAAGAAGTCAAAGTGCCACTTTATTCAGTCCTTATCAGACCCATCATTGAGTATAATGCCCCCTTCAGCATGTACCTGACCAGACATATGCAACAGTTGGAATGCCCACAATGGGTCCTTACCAGGAGAATCCATGGTATAAACACATTGTCCTATATGGACTGTCTTAAAACCCTATTTCTATACTCAGTCTCCTACAGGTTACTGTGTGGGAAACTATGCCTGGCATATGAAGTATCTTCAGATCAGATTTCATGGACTTTTTGCACATCTACAATGTGAATAATATCAGAACCACTAGATCCAAAAATTTAAATTTTGTTTGTGACATAAATAAGATATGTTGGTGAGACAGATATGTGTCTCAGAGGATCTCCATGCTCTGGAACAAGGATCCCATCCATGTGAAGCAGAGCCTATCCCTAACCCTATTTAAGCATAGCTTTGACCAATGGATCAGAAATTTGCCCCAGGTCTGGCCTCTATGTCTTTGATATACAGTAGCAGAGAGTAACATCTAAACTAACATACCCCTCCATAATGTCTAGAAACTTCCTAACTAACATACCACCTCTTAATAAATAGCCATGATACTTAGGGTCACAACTGGTTGGGTTGTACAGCTGGGGTTATAAAGGCCTTGGTAGTCTTTAGCATTATACCTATAATTGTTAATTATAAAGTCAAAGTTCTTGAAAGTTTGGGTCAACATTATTTCTCCCACTGCAAAGTCAAGCCTCTTAAAATGACATATGCACAAGTCATGCGGAATATAAATAAAATAGTTTGGGCAGAAAGTCATGAGAGAGGAAGCTAAGTAAGTGACCTATAGAAGGTTGCTTAAAGGCCCTGAACATATAAATATAAGTGGAAGTTTAAGAACAGATGCAGGAGTTAAATGTGTGTTTTAGCAGAATCCACAGTCTTCTTCTGACCATTATAATGAGATCATTCTATATCTCAAGTCTAGCAGAGCTTGCAGTGGTGAGAACGTGTGTGTCTTAAGCTTTGTAAATAACTTTGTAATTGATCACAGCTGGTACACATCTCCTGATAGTTACCATATAAAGTATAAATCTGTAACATCAGAAAAGATCACCATAGACACCATTTTTGTTGTCTCTGACAGCCTAACCCCCTTGCACATGCACATATGTGTACCACACACACACACACACACACACACACACACACACACACACACACACACACACACACACCCCTTGGCACTAGAATTCTGTACAGGATGGATGAATGGATGTCCCATGCACTGGCATTTACTTTCCAGCATCTAGAACTGTATCTTTCGGTACCAAGAGACCAGCCTGCTGCTGATAGACTTGTACAATAGCAACATAAAGACATGTACTGTTTTACTAGCACTGCAGCAGAGTGCTCTACAGATAACCAGGGACTGACACCTGTGTCCCTCTAGGTCAGATACTGACATCTGTGTACCCCTAGGTCAGATTTATAAGGAAATGCCTCAGGGATTTGCACCTGTGTGCTCCTAGCTCAGATTTAGATATCACACATGACAGCATGGAATCTGCAAACATTGAGTGTCGTTTTAGTTATTGTGTAACGCAACACTGCAACAAGTCATACTCTATACAAAATCTAAAATTTCTTAAAAATCAGTGTGATGACAGATTACTGGACATGCTATGAACAAAATATTAGTTATTACTGGACATGCTGTGAACAAAATATGAGTTCATTCTTTTTGTTTGCTAGAGGGAGAAAACAAACGCTTGAGTTTTTGCTTTCAGCCTGGACTTGGGAACCTTCATCTTCATTTCAATTTCTTCCTATGACAGCCAGAACTTCAGATGTAGCTGACATATATCATGTGAATAGCCCTTTTAGAGTCGAGCAGTTCGTTCCTTCTGGAGATCGCTCTTCATTACTACTACATGCTTACACTGTCAGTCTGGTGTTTTATTGGGCTCCATGCGGTCTACAGATCTGCCAGCTTTAACCCTTCATTGTCCATCTTCTTGATAAGATGGACTTCCCCAGAGATCAGATAAACAGGCTCATAAATACCTTTCAGGCAGCATCCCTTCATCTCTGGGATGGATATCTTACTAGCTTACAAAGCAACTGAAAAAACAAACAAGCAAGCAAATGTTATGCAAAGACTTGGAAACAGTTTAAAGTAGTAAAAGACAAAATGCAAGAACATTTTATCTACAGCTGTGGACTTTTGTATATTTTATTTGTGCATACTATAAATATGTATTAACCTCTTCCCAGCTGTGTTCTTTTTACTACTTTATCTGTATTTGCACCTTGAGTCAGCTACTGCCTTGCTCCTAGTAAATAACATTAATAATTTACCCTCTCATACAAATCTCTACTCCCTCAGTGCCATTACATGCTTACAGTCATTTGGACTTCTCTTTCAGAATTTTATTTTGATTTGTATATTTGAGTCTAATCCAAACTACAACACTTTATAATATTACTTTTTTCCATTGTCATAATGATTTCTGCAGTTGTATTTGGCTTTCCTGCTATTCATATTTAAGTGTTCTGTTATCTGTATTGTTTTTATCATATGGTCTAGTAAGTGGCTGAAAAAGGACTTGAACCAGTCTACAGTTTCCAGAAAAAAATAGAGAATATATGGGTGTCATTTAGGGGACTGAGATACAAAGTCACTGAAAGAAAAAAGCCACACAGTTGATTGAAAATCAGCTGATCGAACATTGCCAGTTTTTTTTTTCTTTTTGAGATCACGGAACAGTAGTGAGTGGGGAATTGGTCCTTTCCCTACTGTACTGGGATTTCAGAGTTGAGATATATAATTAGCAGGTGGTCTGGGGATGGGAGGGATCTTCTTCCTACAAAAATATGTTTAATGTCTTCTTTTAATTATTTGAGTTTTAAGCAATTTTGTTTTCAAGTTTAGGGTTCAATGTGTTGGGTAATAGTCCAGGGATTTGTGCCTCTATAGCCCTAGCTCATAGCATAACACACACACACACACACACACACACACACACACACACACACACACACACACACACACACACACACACACACACACACACACACAAACACACACACACACAAACACACACACATACCATAGCAAGAACTGCTTGATATGCTTCTGTAATAAAGGTGATTAGCCATCATTTTCACATTTATATAATTTTCGTATAGACTTCAAATCATTTTTATCTGACTGCTTAAAGGAAAAAATGCTTTACCTCAGAATCTTGGCTTATGTTAGTTAGATATGTAAAGCTTGGAAAAATACTGCATAGGTTTTATAAACAGTTCCAGAAAATGATATGGTATACTGGGAAATAATGGAAACATGAATGCTAAATCCTTCTGACCTACACATCAGTACAACGCTCCAGCAATGCTCCCATTTCTGGCTAGACAGGCAAAAGAGGATATTCACAAACAGCCACAGCAGAAATGCTGCCTGCTACAAACAATATGAAAAAAGTCACAATCCAAATGATGATGCAATTTAAAAAATGGTGATGGTCCACTGATTCTTGAAGGGAAATAATTATTTCATTGGCCTCACTCATTTGTTCCAGTTAGAATAATGCATGTCACAACAATTCATATTGTTGTAAACCTTTTGTTATTTTACTTGATTATTTAATAACAATTATGGCAGTGGAGTTTTAAATGTGATTGACCTTGTTTGTTTTTTTTTTCTCTCTTACTAGAAAAAAGTGACTGTTTAGCCTGTGATAATGTTATTGTGTGCACTGTACTTGTAACACTGTATTTACTACATTTTCTGTATTCATATGTTTTGAGACATTGTCTGTTGTTTCAGTTTGCCATTTATCCTGGACCAAGGCCAGAAAGGTTCCTAAGACCAGCCCATCTACTCAAGTAACAACTAAATAAGTAAAGATATAAAGCAAATTTGATATATTTAAATAACAGGTTGGGACTGAAAACAAACAAGGAAATAATCACACAGACACAGAATATAGAATTTTAAGGGAAGGCAACACTCTTGGATAATCCATATGTTGGTATAATGTCTCACAGACTATTTGTTTGTTTGTTCATTTGTTTGTTTGTTTGTTTGTTTGTTTGTTTACCCAGGTAGAACACTAATCATACTGGACCATTTCCAGGCTCAGCCCAGAGATGCATGAAATTTTCAGTCAGAAAAAATATCACATCGCAGTCACTGTATAATGTTATCATTGTCAGAACATCGTTTGTAAGGAATTACAATTATACACACAGTAGTAATAGTATATCTGTAACATTGTCAGGCAGAGTGTACAATCCTTAAACAGTTACAATTACTGTTTAATACATATGGAACTTATGCTAAGGAGGAGAATTTTGGGTGGATTTACATGACTCCACTGTTAAGAAAGCATTTACATTGTGCTTGTTGGAATAAGGTATCTAGTTCTGAATGAAATTTAGGATACAGTGTAATAGATTTTACATCTGTGGGGATGGTAGCCCAGATTTTAGGGGAAGGAATGGAGAAGGCATGTTTAGTGGAATGCAATTTTGAATGAGGGCTTGTAGCCTAGAAGTATGTCCTGGAAGGAATCTAAAGTGGTACAGTGTGATATAGTTTACTTCACAGGTAGTGGAATGAGTTAAGGTTAGTGAGTTTGAAAACTAGTCCTGTAGAGTGGTTTTGAGTTCCAGAGGGAAACATTTGGCTTTATCATGGATGAAAAAGTGATGTTCCCTTTTGGAGATTAAGGTGATAAAACTAGAGATATTATCACAGGTGGTTTGTACAACTTTGCGATTCTTTCTGACACACTGGCCACAATGGAGAGCCAATATTTCACTTGGGGTAGAAGGAACCCTTTATCATTGGCCGCTCTTCCTTCAGGGAAAGGACACAAGATATTTTATTGGATAAGAAATCAGGGTGTGTAATTTGGCCTTAGCATTTTGTACATGCCTTTGTAGGTAGGGATTGGGGTCTTCCCAGACACTGACACATAGTAAATAGTGGAAAAATTAGAAAGCAAATGCAGAAAACCCACTAAAACAGAAGGCTGTTACCAGTGCAGGTATACTTGAACCAGATAGAGATACCCAGTTTGTTACAAGGGCTTGCTGTCTGTGTTCCTGGCAGCATATCATCTTAAATCTAAGGCTTCTTTTGAGGTACGACTCTAATATGCTGTAAAATAGATCATTCTAAACAGTGGCATTTAAACACGGAACTTTAAATTGATTGAGATGGCTCAGTTTACTGTGAATGTTTCTTTACAAAGACATGCAACCAGAAATACTGTCTCAA
>NC_056733.1:1778197413-1778252413 GCF_019279795.1 Protopterus annectens | reverse complement strand
TTCTTCCACGCACTCTGAATTGCTCCTTCACAAAACCTCGAATGCCAATATTCCGAACTGCAAAATCTCACTCCTTTTTGACCCATGTTAGCACTTGTTTGTAGATGTGGTGCAGTCATAAATGTCGACTTTCAATGCTTTGTTGGCTTTCTGAGATTTCAGCAGTACAAGTTTTGCAGAAATGGTTCAGTGTTGTGCATGTTCACCGTTGTAACCTTCAACATTATAGAGATAAACCATATATATATATATATATATATATATATATATATATATATACATATACATATATATATATTTTTCTTTTATATATATATATATATATATATATATATATATACACATATACATATATATATTTTTTTCTTTTACACAGTTTACTAAGACAATCTTGAGACATGCAAACTTGAAAATCAAATTCCTGAGCCCATAATATTGAAAGACCAATATGCTGAAGACCACAATGTCTAAAAATGTTGAATACTGAATCTCCCTACCAGTGTGGACCCAGAAATGAGTGCTATGATCTGCTGGGGTGGGGGATGGCAAGTCTAAAAATTTGATATTTTGTTTAGCATTTTGGTTTGATATGGTCTCAGGATTTTAATTTTCAAGACTGAGTATTTCAGTTTCCATTGAACTACACACAAAGATAGATTAGATAGATAGAAAGATAGATAGATAGATAGATAGATAGATAGATAGATAGATAGATAGATAGATAGATAAATAGATAGAGATGATATAGATATAGACATAAAGATTATATACATATAGGTGTATATATTACTTTTGTATTTTTATTTAAAGGACCATTATCAGCAGGAACGGAAATATTATACATTTTTATCTTCCCATGAAATTTTCCCCATCTACACCGACCAGGAGCACAATTACTACTTATTACTAGTTTTAGTCTTTATACGTCTGAACGTCCTCTTGAGGGCCTCATGAGGGCAGACATGCTGATGTGTTTTTACTTTTCTGAAAAACTACTTCTTCTCCCTACTGCTTTGTGAGGGCACAACTCATGAGATTACTATACCTTAGTCTGTCCTATCAGATTACAGTCTCATTCACCTTGAATTGAAAATACTGAGAAATGCCATCAAGTTTGAGGATCACATAGCAATGCATGCTCTCCAAGACACTGACATTGGAACAGGACCATGCTGAGAAAGCCACCAAGCATGATAACTCTGCACTTCTGAGGGTGATGTGTCACACCATTGGGCATAGCAGCTGCATTGACAGCTTCCTGCAGATACACCTTTTCTGTGGCTGTGGCAACCCTTAACTGTGCAATATACTCTCAATACTGGTGTATGGCCTATTTAAATGCAATGTGGGCAAAGCTTCATTACACAGCATTTAAATTATTTTGAAAAACTTGACCATCTTGTTTTGCCTCATTATTATACAAGGCATCTCATTATGCAGTCATTAGCATATAACATCGCTGACCACATTGACAGTAATGTTGGGATGTATAGTTGCGGTCGATGTTCTGTTTGTGATAAAATCAGTAATATGCATGGGGTTAAAATAAATGGAAAGAAGTACTTGCGTTTGAGAGATTTGATTGTATGTCTTCTGGTGTAGTGTATATTTTAGGATGTGATTGTTCCCCACCCATGTGTATATAGGTCAGACCACTAGGAAGGTTAAGATTCGCATTCTAGAACATTTGAGTGACATTAGGAGGGGTAATATGGAGAGTCCAGTAGCCACTCATTTTTGTAATACACATAATGGCAACACTGTAAGTTTTAGATTTAGTGTACTTGCTAGACCTCATCTTTATTCAGGTAATTTTAAAGCTGCTTTGAACAAGCTTGAACAAAGGATGATTATAGGGTATCACACATTATTTCCTGTTGGAATGAATTTAGAATGTGGATAAAATTTATTAGTGCAGTAATATTTGTATTTATTGTATATTTATTTTGCATTTTCTAATTGTGCAATATTAATATGTATGGTATATGTTACATGAAATTTAGTATGACTTGAATCTGTCTAAGTTAGTATATTAGAAGTTGTATTTTTATGTCTATTAAAGCTTGTTTTTGTCACAGGGTTGACAGGGTTAAAAATGTTTGATGAGTTAATTAATTGACTAATTGTTCTATTTATGAATATATAAAAAGAGAATGCTTAGTTGTGTAATTGTGTCCCATTGAAGGCGAATTGCCGAGGTACCAGGACAGAATTGTTGGATTAAAGCTGCTTCTCTTGCTTCACCTTCTGACTCCTTAATTTTGGTGTATCTTTAGACAATTGCAACCCCCTGAACTTTATAATCAAATTGTTAAAGTAAAGGAGACTTCAGTGAAGGACTACAAATCGAGAAGTCAAAATGTATTGGCAAATGATTTTTAACTCTTTTTAAGGTAAATACAGCATTTGCAGATACCACTGCAGTATAGCTGTCTCTTTCTGAAATTGATCTTAGGGGCAGAAGAAACAGTATCCAACAGAGAGCCTCATAAACATGTACTGATACCCAGTCAAGGTTCCCTTTAATGTATAGCCATTGAGCAATGAGATGTGCCTGGATAGAGGCTTCACTATACTTCTGTAGAGTACTAGTATCTTATGCTCTGCACACCAGCTGGTCTAAATGGTGTAGAGTGAAAACCAGCTATTTAGGGTTAGAATAATAAAGTATAATTCCTGAGAAGTGTTTCATTAGTACTAAATAAAGTTTTAAAGCTACAACTCTGACTGGGAACTAGTTCATGCTGTTTATCGATGTTTGGCTACCTGTTTGTAATGCAGTCATGCAGGAATTATCAAAACAATAGATCTGGAATTAGGGATCTCGACTAATAGCAAAAATGCATACCCAGTGTCTCCATATGAAGAGATTCAATCATGAAACTTTACAATTCCCAAATGTTAGTTTCCCTAAAAAATCTAAAATATCAAGTTGCGAGCTAACAAACTGAAGCATAGCTTGTTATATGCTATCCTTATGCAATACAGCCCATTCATGATGTTAACAGTGATGCAACATGAAGATTCAGAAAATATTGCTGCATTGAGCTAAGCAAATCTGCAGGATGATCGTGTAAAGGGGGTGTGTAATTCTGAAAACAGAGCTGTATGACATGGCTAAGCTAACTAGAAATTCCAATTTTCTGTTTAATATTTCCCTTAAATTAGGATACCTTTTATAGGAGAAAGTAATATGCTTTGGAAAAAGATGACCAACTATTGAATCATCACATACAACATGCCACAACCCTCTTATAATTTCCTCCATTGTATCAGAAAAAATCGAATATCTAGACACGAAAAATATCTTATCTGATCCAGATTTAATGTCAGAATTATAGCTATACCCATATCTGTTTCTCCTTGGTGTCTGAATTCTACACAATTTCCTTTTTATGTCTAAAAGCTGGTTGTGGTCATAACCTCGAGCTAACAGTCTATCCATAGTTATATCACAAACATTTTCCCAAAGTCTATGGTCTGAGGTATTTCTCAAAACCCTTTTCATCTCTCCTTCTGGTAAAGCCTTGACTGGATGTGGAGGATGCATGCATGTGTCATATAGAGCAGCACTAGCATTTCTTTATAGAAACTACATACACGTACAGCTCTTGTGTTGTGATTTGAAATCAGACATTTTTAAATCAGCTAAATGTACTGAAACATGAATAGCAGTTAAACTTTTTAAATGCAGCTTTTATTTACAAACACAACCTCTCAAATGTAGTGGTACTTTCATGCCTCGACTTGGCACACATCTAACTATAGAACTGTTATCAGTTAATCAACCAGAATATTGAAAGAATTCAAAAGTTAACTGTTCATGACTCTGTTAAAAACTTTTTTGTTGTTTTTAGAAATAAGAGTGTCAGGTACATGTTCATAGGTGATTACAATCCAAGGGGGTCTTTTTAAGCTTAGCCATGTTTGCCAAAGGTAAGAATCAAACCCAGAATCTTGTGTATGTGAATTAAACACCTTAAACATTTTGTCAAACCCCAACCTTTCTGGACAAACCACAGAAACATATCTAGTGGAAACAAAAAGCAATTTATTCACAACAGCAGTGAAGTAGCACCATTGAGATTGGAAAGTATAAAAAGAGGATAAAAACCCAAGTGTCCACTGCTGAGGATGAAATGTTCAGTGCTTTGGCTGTTCTCCAGCCTATGCACTTCTATTCTGATGAGCTGTTTCCTCTTTTCTTACACTCTTTGCACTTCAACATTTTCAGAAAAAGAAATCAATAGCTCCATTAAGATAATTGGTCAAAAAGTATAAATATGGGCATTTTCCTCCAACAATGTGCCTTCTCATGTAGTTGTGTGTGTCTGACTGTGCACTGAAACCTTTTAGTCTTTTTTTTTTGGTTTTATAAGTAATATACAATGCAGGGACAAGCATGAGCTGAATGTGTAATGTTATAGTTTCAGCCTTCTTTTTTTTTTTTTTTCCTTGAGACCAGAAAAAAATTACTTGCAGATTTATATTCCCGTTTTTAGTCCCCTTCCTGCCAAATCAATTAGGGCAAAACATTTTCAGATGAAAGAAACTGCTGTTTTTTTAGCTTGTTAATATATCTGAGCTGTGAAATGTCACAGATAACATGCATTTTTACATTCCAGAACATTTTCTGAAAAATAAAGTTAAAAGGCATAATATTTTGAATAGTAAATGTTAAAAAAGTATAAACAGTAATATTATCAGTAAAAATAAAATCTTCTTTACAGTGGTAATAACCAATGCATTTGCATACTTTAAATAAATACTGTGATAAAATGCAAACAAACCCTGAATTATATACTTTTTCTTAAAAGACTCTAAAAGGCCATGTTCATCTACCATTATTTAAAGTAATATGGAGATTGAAGGGGGGCACAAGCCTCCAGGGATACTATGCTTGTGCCGTAATGGCACTTAAAGTATTAGGGGGACTGAGGTTGGGAGAAGAACTAGCCACAAGGGGTGGTATGCTTGTGCCATAATGGCACATACAGAAGTACCGGGATCATATGTGGAAGGAGGCACTAGGCATGAGAGCGTATTCTAAACTCTTGTGTCTTAACAGCACTTAAAACTAGTACAGGGGTGGAGGAAGCACTAGACAGGATTAATACTCTGGCACTGGTGCATGCATCATCCTTCAGTACATCAAATACTATAGCTAATGAATATGATTACTCACACATTCTAATGCCATTAATTAATACTTAAGTAATTCTATAGCTTGTCTTGATATAGTGGTTCCTCTATAATGGTGTTACCCTGACCCTTAAGATGCCCCAGCTGTTGCTGCTGTTGCTTTGGGCAGTCTAGATCTATTGTATTTAGTATTCCTGTGGCTCCCCCACTGGTACCTTGTGCTGTATCATACACTTTGAACTGATGTCTGATAAGTGTAAGCTGTAAACCATTTTTAAGACCATATCTCAATCATGTTTCCATATTTTTTCACATTGTAGAAACGGCTTGGTAATATTTCAGTCCATCATGTTCAACTTACATCTAACGATTCCATGCCAAACATCCTGTTGTTCAGATTCTAATAGGATCAGATCCTCAAGCACATTATATTATTACTGCTGCCTGTTTCTTTTGATATATTTTTTTGGGGATGAAATAATAAAAGGAATAGATACCACTTGTACTATTTCCGTCTTAATAACTGAATCTTTAGTAACATCAGTAATGATATAAAATACCTCTGTAATTGCTAATGGTTTTCCATATATTCCTGACAAATGTACCCTTGGATGTAAAGGTGAAGTGGTATAATTTCTCCCACTATTAAAAATACCTCTTATGTGACAGTTATCTTTGCATTTTTTTTTCTGAACCACAATCTCTCAGTTCATCAAAGATAACAGAAAGTTTTTGCAACATCCTTGTTTCTTTATGTCTGAAACTTTTGAATTGAAGTTCAAGGCTGAAATAAGTCATTTACTGTCCAGATGACTCACCTGAAATTTCAAAACCACCTTGGTTTATATGTGCATTCACTGTGTTATTATAATCCATGCAAAATTCCTTTGATTTTAAACTGAATAGTTTTAGAATAAGGAATACACACCCAAGAATATGTTCCAGGATGTATGCAACATATAAATGTCCTCTTCCCTAGCTACTGATAATGTTACTGTATTCATACCTCTGAACTTTTACTACAAGAAATTTTGGACAAAACCTGGCAAAATGGGGGGACAAAGGCCCAAAAATAGGGACACATTTTAAATATTGCTCTTATAAACTTAGAAAGTTGCTAGAATAACATGATTTGTGGTACCATACATTTTCTGAAGGATAGGAAGTTTGAAACTCAAATGATTAGCATTATCTATTGACTTTAATCCTTAAATCATCCCAGTGATCTGTCAAAAAAAAACAACAAATTTTTATGAGGAACAAACCAAAAATATGTGGCAAAATCTGGACATTCTGCGAAAATATGTGCAGTTGAGCGGTACTTGTTTAGTTGTTAAAAACCACGAAAGTGCACTGAAAGCGACCCAATAAAGCCATGGATAAAGGTAACCAGTATATGTAACATTTTATTAAAGACAAATTCACACTAAAAACACTCCATCTCCATTAACGCTGTTTGAAAATCCATTTTTGTTTTATCACACTTCATCAGATGTGGGTTAGAGTGAAAGACAGTCCTTTTATATACAATCAAACCTTTGGTTGCCTTCGTCTGTGGCTTTATTGGGTCGCTTTCAGTGCACCTTTCGTGGTTTTATTGGATTTGCATTGTGTACTTTTGCCTGCACTTGGATTCTACTTGTTTAGTTGTTCACATCTGCAAGGACTGAGTTAGTACCGCTAAACTTCCAATTATTTAGGTATCTATACCAGTTTTCCAGGCCATTGACCCGTACTGAAACTGAAAAATTGCGCTAGGTCTAGAACTGGAGGTTTAAGGGTTATCATCTTTTTAGAGGCTTTATGCACCATGGAGAATATTTCAAACAGGTCAAAGGGATTGTCATGGGTGCAGCATTTGCCCCAGTTTATGCAAATTTATTGATGTGGGCTTGGGAGAAGAAATTTATGTTTAGCACCAATTTTGTGGATTGTTGGAACCTATACCTCATATTCCTTGAAGACATACTTACTTTTTGGATAGATTCACTACATACATTGAAGGTGTTTTTAGAATTCTTGGAAAAAAAAACTTTATTTTTAAGATTTATAGACTATATTTCAAAAGATTCTTTCAACTATTTAGAGATTACTGTTTTAAAGGTTGTGGGTAGTTTCTCCTCCACTGTTTACAGAAAGGACTTATTATCTAATGCCTATTTAAATTTCAACAGCTGTCACCCCATCATTCAGAAAAAAAGTTTGGTTGAGGGTCAGCTGGTTTGACAGGCGAGAATTATTTCAAATAATAAAAAAGTTTGGAGGAATTAACAAACTTCTGGTTATGTTTATGAACAGAGGTTATCCCTCAGATTTTCTGGTTAAAATCAGCAATGAAGTATGTAGGGACAGAAACAAGGAGTTTTCCTATCTATTGGATAAAGAAATTAATAGAAAAAAACAGATGTTTTGCTTAATGACAAAACCTTTGAACAAGCCATGATCTTAGAATATCACCCTAATTGGAACTGATAAAAAAAATGATTACACAACATTGTCGCATTTTTAAACATGATAAAGATTTGTGTGCATTATTTGGTGACAGTCCATGTTTTGCATACAAAATGGGTTAATACCTAAAGAAAAGGTCTGAAATGGATGTCAATAGCAGTGTTAAAAATTGTCTGTGAAAATTTAAGGGCACTAGAAAATGTGGTTACTGCAAATAATGTCCTTTTATTTTGGAAGGAGGGAGTACATACATTAAGGATTTATCAGAACCCATTAAGTTGACTATTGGATGCAACTATAACTCCACAGGGCATTGTTTACATGGCAAGTTGTGATTTATGTAAATCATTTTATGCTGGTAAACAGAACAAACCTTGGGGAAAGAATTTATGAACATAATTATTACATCTCTAGGGGGAATGAAAATAAACTACTTTTCAGGCACACAGTTGTCTATGCAAATTATGGGAAGTTCAGGTTTGCAATGTTAGATATGGCTCCATGTAATCCCAGAGGAGGTGCATGGAACACCCTAATGACTACAGAAAGTTATTTGGCCATAGTGTCCTAACACAGAAACAACATCAGGTCTTATAGGTTCATAGGTTGGTACTAGGCTATCTGCCTGAAGGCATTTATAAGCCTAGCCAGAATGTGTTGGCTTTCGCCATCCCCTTAGATTAGTTCCCTGTGCATCTGTCCAGCAGAGCCACTGAAGTGATCCCCGAGGTAAACTTTCTGTTTCCCATCCACTCGTCAAGGTTTCTTTTGAAGAGTGTTAGCGAGGAGCTCTGCCTACTGTTGATTGGGTTCTTATTCCAAAGCATGGGAAGTCTCTGGGACAGGAATCTATCCCTCCAGCATGTCCTATTTATTGGTGTGGTGAGGTTTAGATCCCTAGAGCATGTGGCTTGAGGGGATAAGGGTTTCTTCAGGTGGAGCATGTCCATCAGTTCTGGGTTGGACATGGCCTTGTATGTCAGGCAGAGATCACCTCTGAGTAGGCGGTATGCAACTGAGTACAACTGGAGTTTCTTCTGTCAAGCTGCATAGGGCATCTGTTTGAGGCCAGTGATCCTCTTGGTGAGGTACTTCTGTGGTCTTTCCAGCTGTTGCAGGTGTCTTGTAAGGTACATCCCAAATGGGGCATTGTACTCTATGATGGGTCTGATGAGTGATGAGTAAAGGGGCACAATGACCTCTTTTGATCTGGATGCGAACTCTTTTGTGATTAGGTGGGCCATGTAGAAGGATTTTCTAACCACTTTGGCAATATGATTATCAAAGGTGAGATTACTATCTACTTGAGTCCCCAGATACCTTATTACATCTTCTGTATTTAGGGGACTACCACCTATGTGGTAGTTTGTGGGTACTTTGTTTTTTCCAAAGCGGATGACTATACATTTTTTGGCATTTAGCTTGAGGCCATGATTTTGACACCAAGTATCCATCTCAGTGAGGCCCTTTTGGATGATGTCTGTGTCAGCCGGAGAGTCAGTTATAGCCCCTAGTTTGCAGTTGTCTGTGAACTTGGTCAGCCATAGTCCTCCTGTGCTTGCCTTGTACCTCTGAGAAGTATATGCCGAACAGGAGAGGTCCTAGGACTGAGCCCTGGAGAACGCCACTTGTAACTGGTTTATAGTCGGACCTAGCTTCCGCATCTCTCACCATGTGGGCTTTGTCCGTGAGACAGTTGGCAACCCATCTTGTGACGTTGGGGTTTATGTTCAGGTTGGTGAGCTTGTCTATATTACCAGAATGGGGAATGGTGCCAAAGGCCTTAGCGAGGTCTAGGCAGGCTGTGTGTACCATCTTTCCCTCAGCTATAGCCTTGGTAACTGTCTCAAAGAAGTCCACCAGGATTAAGAGGCATGATCTGCCCTTAACAAAGCCAAACTGGGAAGGGTCCAGTGTTTGGAGGTTCCCAATGTCTCTGTTAATGAGTTCCATGATGATGTGCTCCATAGCCTTGCAGATCAAGCTAGTCAGGCTTATAAGGCAATAGTTCCCAGGGCCTGTTGTGGCTCCACCTTTATGGAGTGGAATAACCGTTGCTGTGCGCCACTCTATGGGTATGTAGCCTGTGGAGAGGCTGAGTTTGAACAGTGTGTTTAGGTGAGGGGTTAGTTCATCTTTGAGCTCGTGTAGGACGCAGCCTGGGACACCGTCTGGTCCCATTGATGCTATGTTTTTGGCTTTGGAGAGAGCTGTTTTAACCTGAGTGTCTGTGATTTCAGGGACTCTACATTCTTCTGGTATGGTTATGGGCCCTTTTGGGGGTGAGAGGGGGGTGAGGTTTGCGCTGAACCTGTCTGCCAGGATGTTGGAGCTATCGGTCAGTTCAGTATATTTTGTGCCATTCTGCACTAACTCCGAGCAGATCTGAGCATTGCCACTTAGATTCTTGACATAGCTAAAGAATGCCTTGTGGTTATCTTTGGAGGCCTTGGCAATTTTTCTTTCAAAGCTAGCCTTGGATGACTTTATGAGGGATCGTAGTTTCTTGCTGATAAGGATCAGGGATGTCTTCCCTTCTTGGGATTTTACTCTTTTCTGTACTAGTTTTCTCCTTCTATTGTATAGCTTGTTTATGGCAGGAGTCCATCAGACTGGTTTCCTTTTCTTGGAGGAGTGAGTCTTGGTTTTGCTTGGGATGGCACGATCCATACATTCTTGTAGCTGCCTGTAGAATGCATTAGTAAAGGATTTTGCAGCTTGGAGAGTGTTATTCTTTAGCATGGGGGCTTTGAAACTTTCCACCTCGGTCTTAAGTAATGTGAAGTTTGCTTTTGAAAAGTTTTTCACGGTGGTTTTCTTGTCCAGGGGTGGGGGCAGAATATGGATATCCAAGATGATTTGTTTATGGTCAGATCTAACCAGTGAGGGGTTGACCTCTGGTGTGGAACACTGGTCGCCCATGTTGGTGATGACCAGGTCCAATATGTTGTTACCTCTGGTGAGAGTGTTGACCAGTTGAACCAGGGCGTTTGAATTTATAAATTCTAGGAAAAGTTGGGCAAAGGAGTTAGTACTTGAATAGTTTTCCCAGTTAATGTTTGGGTAATTGAAATCACCCAATATTAGGGTGTTTGGTAGGACCTTTATGTTTCCCAGTGTTTCCAGAAATGCGGAATGGGGGTCCTGGAACATGGGTGATCTGTAGCAAGCTACAATTTGAATTGCAGTGACAATATTTCACTAATGACAATATTTCATTAATATTTTTTATTAATATATTAATATTTCATTAATGACAATATTTCAATAAGTAGTGTGTGTTGAAACTGTGAGCAGATAAGCTAAGACTTGTGTTCATATTAGTATGCTTATACATGTAGGAAGTACATGATTCATAAGCATTTGATATGCACCATACATATTTTAGATGGTAATAACATTAGCAAAGAAAGTAGTTGTAAGAATTGGAGTAGTAGTATATATACATTTTGGTAAAGCAGAATGTTACAGTCCTTTGCAGGAAATAAGGTACTGGTTGCTTCGCACTAAACATGGTTCTGGTTTTATCTATTTTAGTTTTTTCTAAGTAGATTTAGTAAGCATACGTGTTTATACTTAGATCATTGCAAGTATTTATTTGGTTTCTAGGCTCATAGATTTATAGATAAGTATTAGGCTAACTGCCATTGCAGGCCATTTTATACCTAGCCAATTTCCCTCCAAAGCTAAGAATCGAACGCTGTACCTTGTCTCTGTGAAGCAAACACCTTAATCATTATACCAGTTTGGAAATACATATTATCTATTTGACCTGTATATACAGTATTTTTATTTGTCAATAGGCATCTGTTGATGGTGGCTATTTACATACTTAAATGTTGGTCAATGGAGATTTCGAACAGGTTCTGAAAAAGTCTAAACACCTGTACAAATAAAAGAGCTAAACCTGTTTGTGATTTTTGAATAAACTTGGTTTGTGTGGCATCCTGTGGGGCTATTTGTGTCTTTTGATAGTGAGATTCAGTGGATTATTAATTTTCTTTCCAGTTGCTGATGTATTTGGTTATTTTCTTTGGGGTGTATAACTGGGGTCTACATGCTTTGTAGGAACCTATGAACCTTACATCTCTTTAGCCATTATGGACACTCTTTTCTTGCATTCCCTTCAGAAGTTCATTGAACTCATGTCCAAACATCAGAGGTCTGTCTTGCCTGTGTTATTTTGTTAACTGACAACATTTAGACATTGTAATACTGATGTTTTCTTGCCTACACATATGTTTTTTTGTTTAATCAGTATGTTTGCTTGTTTGCCTTGTTATCATTGTCATTTTTGTAACTATTACTACTTACTTGGTTGTATCACATCATGTTGTTTCTGTCTGCCACAGTTTTGTTACTTCATCTGTGTGCTGCGTTGCTTTGTGGCCTGGGTATAGCAGGAACAGAATTGTGTACCAGTTCTCTAACCCAACAAACTTTAAATAAATAAATGCATACATGCAAACATACAAATGTGAATAAAAGAAAGGCTAAAATGGCACCTTCAGTAAAACAACATTAGTTGCAGGGCCACCTGAATATAGTAGTGCCAGACCCTGAGGCATGTACATCCCCATCCATGGCATTGCTGCCACATGGACCATGAGGCTGCGTGAAATAGTACATGTAGATTCATGGGCCTCAGTCTGTTATTCTAAAGGGACTTTCAGATAGTTTATATGCTGCAGTTTATCTGCTGCAAAATGCAGTCCGTCATACAAGTTTTACTGAAAATATAGCATGTAGGTGAGGTGGCCAAGTCTGAACACAGAAATGTCTGACAATGAAATGTACAAATATTAAATGTGACTTCTAAGGAAAATGGCAAAAACTAAGATTTGTTCCAACAGTAACTAAAACAGCAACAGTATTAAAGCATTTTCTGGGTCTCCATACTCCTGCTGTTTATACCTGTCAACTCCAAGATTACTGTATCTTAGAATAAGGGGATTTTCTACAGCACTGCAGACTTAGAATTATTATACAATTAAACTCAGACATACTTTTATGGTCATACTTCTGACTGACAAATATAAGTGTTGATGTTTTGCTGTGCTATGGACTAATTGTATGCCCCATGGACAAAGGGAGTTCAAACAGGTGAACCAAGCCTGGAAAAACATAAATGAAAGTAGCCAAAAATAAAAATTTAGGGTCAGGAATACAGAATGCCAAATTTACCAAAAAAAATGCTAGCTTTCACACAATGCTGACACATTTCTTATGTGAAAGCTATCATTTTTTTTTTGATTTAATGAATTTGATGTTTTGTGTTCCTAAGCCAGAACTTTTCTTTTCGGACTAAGTTAATGACCTCATGCTTAAAGAGGAAGATACAAATGCATGCCTCCCAGAGTAGTCTCTCAACTTGGACTCCGTGTTTGATGGATGAACCAGTGAAATTTGAGATTGCCAGGTTCTACATTGCTGCTCTTAATGGAGACTGGTATGTTTCATTCTTAAGTCTGCACTCAAACTGCACATTTCTTGTGCAGTATAAAATTCCGATATACTTACTGTTACAGGATCTGTAAGCATGGTGTTTGATTTTCCCTAGGTGTTGTTAACTATATCTTGAATGTTGTTCACCAATGGTGGAGCCATTCAGGTAGACTGCTCGACAAACCGCAAGCTTTGTGGAAGTAATGTTGGGGTGAAGAAATGGGTTTGGTTGAGCTGACACCACTTTACTTAATAAGTTGCATATTCTTGCCTAAGTTGTGTTTATTTGGCACTAGGTAGCTAAAATCCCTTCTTTGTCTTCTCCATAGCTTCCAAATAATTCTCTGTTATACTCGGTGTTGTATGTCTTTCAACAATACATTGCTGGCCTCCCAGGTAGCTATGAGTCTATATTTAAGGACTCAGCAAGACATTTCATAGTATAGACAATCTTAGTCTGGGTTATGTTTATCGTAGTTATCTGACACTGCAGATGTGAAACTGGAGAGGGTGGAGGAAATACAAAGGTTGTTACAAATATGGCAAAGATACAGATAGTAGTGTAGTTGCCTGGCTTACAGGACCTAATGTGCAGGTGATTTGTGAAGCTGATTTTGTAATAGCTAATTCCAATGTCACTGAGGCCAGGTATAGTTCTACTGAGTGAAAGTCAGTTATAAGAACTGCATACTGACAGATGCTGATTTAACTGACTCTGCGGCCACTGATACCAGGTACCCCAATGCTGGTGGGACCAAAGCTTAAGTATAATGACATCACTAGAATGTTTAGTATAATGTATTATTTAACTAGATAAATAAACTCGTCATGGTCCTGGGAATAAGGATGCAAAATGTATAACAGACAAACAAATGAGGACATCACAGCTGAAGCCAAAGTAACCACAACTGCAAAGAATGTGAAGGAGAACAGATTACGATGGTTCATCACTGTGTAGGAAAGCAGAAGGTGACTTGGTAAAGCACATTTGGAAGAGACAGGCAAGAGGAGACAATGACATTTATCCAAAAAATGGATGGCTCACATGACATAAGCCTTGAAATAGGCAGGCATGACTATTAAAGGAAGTAAAGTGGCACTGAATTAAGAAAGGTGGTGACAGTTGATATGACATCCTGTCCCTCCCATGTAAAACAGGAAACAGTTAATGATGAAGATGATGATACTGATGGTCATCCTGAAGGCAAGGGTAAGGTTAAATGCAGTTGCATGGATATTTTAGCCAACTGAACGTCATGTTTTTGAGAGGTGGAATAAAACCATTGTACCTGGAGAAAATCTGTAAAGACAGATTCAGAACATGCAGGCTCTGTACAGACATTAAGCATGTCAGGATTTATCCTGGCATTTCTGAGAGAGAGATCTTAATGACTCAACCATGCTGCTGCCTTAGGCTAATGCTGGCTACACCTGTTTTTCTGAAATTAGAAGGACTGCAGATGGACTGTGAACCATAAAAGTTAACACTGATGGGACAAGACTGCAATAGCCAAAAAGGACTCTGCAAAGATGGTAACAACATAGCAAAGATTCCTGGAGTTCTGAAAATGGGGGATAGTGGTATGGGATTTGGAAGAAATCTTCCTTGCCCTCATACCCTTTAATAGCCATTGACAGCTGATCAAGCTGATCATAAATTGTATGTAGTAAGTACACAGATGTACAGACTGGTTGGAATAAGGACAACGTTGGGTACATCACCACAGATGATGGGTACTCACGCTAGACTAAACAGCTCTCATGGATGATAATTTAACCTTGGACACACCCATTTTCTACAAGGACTCCTTAATTATCACTGTAGGCATTGTACAGTGAGAATGCACAGCCATGTTCCTAGTATCAGATTTAGGTGTGGCAAGAACTGTCTTTCTGACTTGTTCTGGAAAAGTGGCTTGGGTGGTACGTATCATGAAAACGCAAGTACAAAATCCTCTGTCCTGAATCTCCACTGTACTTTGATGTTTGAACAGAATCTTTTCTGCTTTTAAGCTTATGTCCATAAGTGGATAAGGAAGGCTTGACTAAAGTTGAGCCTCCTGAAGTGTTATCTAACTCCAGTAAGTTACTAAGGGGGCATAAGTCATTAAGTAAGTAAATAAGGCATTCTGGCAATGTTTCTTTGTTGTGACATTAAAGCTTAAACAAACTGAATAGTGAACATTGCTATAATCTGGTCCTGAGTCTTAAGCAGTAAAGACACTGGATCTGCACACTTCTTAGTAATGGCTGATGTTCTAGGAAGAAGAAAGACTAAGCTTGAGAGGAAAATGAAGTAAAACCTAAGGGAAAAGGGAAAGAGACCTATTTGAAGATCAGTACCGTAGAAGGGATAGTTTGGCAATCTGCCATATTCATTGCACTGCCAAAATTACTTCCTAGCTTCTGAAAAAAATAAAGGTAGAAAGAATCAGCCTGTGGTCATCTTCTGCATGCTGATGAGATCTTGTGGTGAAAAATAACTGGAGAAGGGCAGTACAGAGAACATTCTCATATATAAAAAGCTTTAAAGATCATCTACAAGGATTTTTGTGGCCATTTTTTCCCTGTAATTATTCTCTGATTATTTAAAGTAGACTTTCTGATTCTACAATAAACAGAATTTGCTTTACTTGCTTCGGTGGAACCATTCTTATTAACTATAGTAATCGTTGTGTTTGTACTTGTGTGCTGAACAGCCATCCAGTTATTTCATGACTCCATGTCGAATTGTAATGATGTCATTGTTAGCCTAAACAGTCTGACAGTTTGTAGTGGGTAGCTGTTTTCTGTAGTCAGTAGCAGACTTCAGCATGTACATGCAGCACAATCGTTCAGTCAATGGATTCAGCTAGTAATCCCTCCATCACAAGTTAAATTTCACTGGTACTCTCCGTGTGGAATACACAATGTGAAAGGCAGTTCAGCACCATAAGGAAAAAAATAGTGACTGCAAATATGTGCTTTCCAAGTCTGTCCTCTACCGTGGATTCTTTGTCAATGGAATACACAGCAAGACAGAATCTTTTGTAGGGCTGATGCTGAGGCTATGGAGTCTGACTTGGGAGCCTCTGTCCATATTGTGTAATTCCATGCAGGCTTAAAAATCCTATCTGCCCTCTGGGGGACTGGGGATGCAGAGTAATGGTTATCCTAGGTGACCCAGGTTTCCCCCATAAGACATTTACCTGATGTCGGACCAATAAGGAGGATTATGGGGTGAATCTGCATACCTTCTGAAACCTCCAGTGTGGTAATGGGATGGAATCTGTGGGACATCCCCCTCTCCCTCCTGTGTCATGTGAAGGCACTACCCACATTTGGAGTCCCCCAGTGAGGATATTGGTGAATTTACATTATCATCAAGATCCTACATGCACGAACTAAGGGGAGACTCAATGTTCTTTGTCTTTTTAGCTGCCTTTCTGGGTCTCTTGTGTTTGAATTCTTGATCAGAGGATAAGAACACCCTTTTGAATCACCTGTAGAGGATAACTGGTTAGTGTGAATGAGTTGGGATTCATGCCTAAAGACACCACAGTCTGAGTGCAGACTTTTCACTTTTATTTTTGATACTGATAGCTGCATTATTGCTATCAGTGTTTTTTTTTTTTTTGGGTGGGGGCAGAGAAAGCACTCAGCATTGACTTTCCCAGTGCTAATCCCAAAGTCAGCATGGCTGGCAATATCATGGCTGATGCTGTCAGAGTTGGTATTACCAGGGAAGGCTGATTATATAAGGATGTCAATGAGGCATAGAACATCAAAAAAGGACCTTATCCAATATGTGGCATCAGATACACTGCTACTGAGTATTTAGTCAATGGCAGCATTGATACTAGACCCAAGATGCCATTCTTGGACATGAAAGGTGACTCTGGGGCATTCAGTATCAGCAATAGGAAATTGTGCTTGGTTGCCTGTGGTCTTGTAAAATATGTAGAGTGCAAGCTCACTTGGGATTGAGCCAAGGACAGAGATGTCTCTGGTCTCAAGGACACGGTAGCTTAGGTCTAGCTTGGAAATTATCCCAGTGCCCCTGTGAAAAAGGGGAATGAGAGATTGTGCAGTTTATCTCTTTGTTTGCAACATAATTATTTCTTCCACTAACTTATAATCGGTGAGTAGAGCAGATTTTGGGATCTGAGGTAAGTTTGGCCAAGAAGTGGCCCTGACCATCTGGGGTAGTTTCTGGGGAGTAGGCTATCACAGTAAGAATAGTGAGAGTCCTGTATTCATCCATGTTTTCCCCTGCAACTCCTTGGATCCCATGCCAGAGATCATAGTACTGCAGGATGTTAGGTTTGCCTTCCAGGTCAATCAAAGGTTAACCTGAAAAGGTCTAACTTTTGCAATTTCAAAATGTTTGTTTTGCTTAGGGTGCAGTTGAATCCCACATACACTAGTGTTGCATCCTTCTGCTAAAACAAGCTAGACAGTGTGTTTGCCCATTGGTGGATTACATTACCATTCCTCAGATGCATGTCTACAACAAAGGCTTTAGCATTACAGATAATATATGCCTTGGGAGTCAACTATGTCAGGAAAAGGAAAATTAAAATTAGTAAGAAAAAAAGTTGTGAAAAACACACTAGGTTGCTAAGAAATTAACTCAGCTCTTGTACATCAGCTTGGTCTTCTGAAATAAAGTGATCCACTTCAGAAATCACAGAAGAATCTAAATTGGGTAGATTTGGTCCAATTATGTGACTGAGTGTTAGTGTGGCAATGAAGACATGTGAGAGTGAAGAAAGGTGACGCAGAATGGGGAGGGTGTCCAGTAGCTTTGGAAAGTTTTATACTAAGCAGTCCTAATACTTGTGGCATATAGTCATTGGCTACCAAAGATGCACCATTTTTTTTATCTGGTGCTGGCAGCCTCCAGTTTCAGTAGTTTACCAGCCACCACTAACAGAACTTTGTTCAGGAATTATATGTGAACCTTGTGCAGCATTTTCAAACTTCTCTCCTCCTCTTCCAGGAATTTCCTGAAGATTCCTGCTGTGTTATCTAATATATCACAGATTTTGTTTTTGTGCATCCTTCTTCCTCCATGATATATTCCTATTACTATGCTGGCCTACTCAGTTAGTTTACTTTATTGCTTCTTGTGTAGTGCCCTCTCTGGCATTTTTCTCTTCCTGCCTAACACTTCTCAGTCCTTCTCTTTTCATTTTCATTTATTTATTTATTTAACATTTGTTAACCGGGAAAGTCCGACTTGGAATGAAGCCAGTTTTCAGCGGAGGCCCGGGGAGAAAGGCTCCAGATGCATGTCTTTGTAACATGGAAGGAAACCAGACCACCTGGAGGAAACCCACACAAACACAGGGAGGACATGCAGACACCACATAGAAGGCACCCCAGCTGAGAATCGAACCGGAGAATCTCTTGCTGTGCATGTTGTCTCCCTTCCTTTAGACAGGTTGTCTCTTCCCCAAACTTCTTTTGTTGCTAAGAGTTATTAACTTTCTCAGTTCTTCCTTCAACACAGAACTTCAATTTGCCCAGCACTCTGACTGCTTGCTACTCCCTTAGACCATTAACTACTGCATCTTCTATCCAACAGAAGTCTATCCACCTGTTATTCCTGTACCGTATCACAGTAGTACTACAGAGACAGCAAACCTCAAAGCACCATAATCATTGTTAGCCTCCTGACTCCCTCACTCCAACTTTTGGTAGTTAGAACTGCATCAAGGTGGCTCCCTATTGAAATGTTGGCACTTGAAATGCTGAGCGCCGACGAGCAGGAAAAAAAAGATCGAAAAGACAGAAGAGAGCAAATTTCAAAAATCGGGTCTTCGCCTTTAAACTTCTTTTTGCTGGAGGCAAGTCCCCCCCCACTCGCATCTCCCCATGTAAGGTGCAAAGCCCCAGTACCTTAAATATACCAACTCTCTAATTGCCATACCTCAGAGAAAAGAGAATATTCTGAGAAATGGCATCTTGGACTTAGTATACTGTATGTAAGTCCGATCTTTTGGCCATTCAGTCTCCACATTTTGAGACTCACTCTAAGAGAGCCCAACATTTCAAACGGTTACCATATCACCCACTTCATGGCTGGAGACCTCATCTGCTTAAGACTGGCACATTTTGAGACTCACTCTAAGAGAGCCCAACATTTCAAACGGTTACCATATCACCCACTTCATGGCTGGAGACCTCATCTGCTTAAGACTGGTTTCCACTAAAACTTCCATTCCCTATTTCTCCCATTCCTAGATGTGGTTACATTTTCCTGGTCAACGTGAAAACTCATTTCTGCCCAGAGTATGACTTTCTTTTTCTTTGTTCCACCACTACTTCTGCTATTTGTACAGTAGTCATCATTCTTTCCTTTTGCATATTGTCACGATCCATCAGCCCCCAGTTTCTTTACTCAGCCTGGATGCCAGCAAGAACGTCTGCCTTTTTCTCATTTAAGTTCTTTCTCTTTCACAGTACCTTTAAACCATGTGGAAACAAAAGTTATGTATATATTACAGTGACATGTCTGTAAGAAGAAAGTTCATATTTGATGAACATTAGCACGTATTACATATGCTAGGACTGCTCAGTAAATAAAACTACGCAATGCTGCTGCCTACCCTTTTCCCATCGTACTTCATACTTCCCCCTACCTCCATCTCTGTATCAGTGAGAAAAGCTGAGATAGATTATGTAGGAAAAGGTATAGGAAATAAAATTGAAGAGGGTATTTTACTGAAGATGGGCCCTCTTCTCACACAAGAATCACTATGGTAATTTTAAAATGTTCATATCTGAAAAGAAGTGGTCAGTTTTTGGTAACCCTTCTGACAGAGTAGCGGCCCTTCTCAAGGGAACATACACCTGACAGAAGACGCCATAAAAGATGAAGATGTCAGGTTCTGTGAGGAAGCAGTCTTAAATGAAGGGAGGGATGGTGCCTGTGAGTACCAATAGAAGGAAGGAAATGCTGTCCATGATTAGCATATTCTTTGAAGAAAAAGTAGTAAAGGAGTGAATTCCTTAGTATTAGATTCTAAAGTAACTTTCAGCATAAAAGGTAAGTTAGCCCTAAGTGCCTGTTTTGTCATGTTAACAAACAGGTAAAGAGGTTTAGCAGAAATTTCACAGAGGAAGTAGCAGTCACTTAAAAAGAAACAGAGTCTTCTGAGATGAAAATGTCATGTTCTGTGAGGAATCTATTCTAAAAGAAGGGAAAGAGAGCTTCTGAAACATTAAAATATTCCAAGGAATAAACAGATGTTTGGTAGGAAGTTGGAAGATACCCTGCAAGATGGCTTTGCGGACTTTCAATGATGCTAGAGAAACTGAAACTTGACCTTAAGGGTAGAAATGGCTACTACATGACTCTTGATGGAAGAATAACTTAACCCAGAACTGAAAAGATCTGACAGGTAATGGAGGACCATCAAAATGTGATCATAAAAGAGGTGGCCAATGCTGTTGCAGTGTGCCCGTATGAAAAATTGAGTCCATTTCTTGCTGTAGGTCTGTTTAATTGGAAGTTGTTGGACTGAAGTAATGATGGGAGGCCACTCTGTTTGTGAATCCTGGACTCGAAACCTGGACTCTGTTCTGCTACTAGAACTGAAGCAGCAATTTGGTCAGTTTCAGGGCATGGATGTCTTGGTGAAGCTTGCCTGATGGACAAAGCAGCAGTGTCTTGGTAGGCTAGAGTCTTAGAGCTCTGCTGGGACAGTGAGGCTGGAAAAGAAAACTGACTCTCTATGGGACAAAAAGACACTATAATGATTACTTTTGCCTTGTGTAGCCTGGTATTATGAAAAAAACTCATCATCAATGGTAATGGGAGAAAAAGTATAAAGAAGGTGCTTAGCCAAGAATGGGCAACAGCTTGTTTCATATACCCTTCGACATGAAGAATTTGAGAAATGAATGTGGTAGCTGGTGTTGGATGGACAAGCAAACAGGATGCATACCAGGGAACACAAATAAGGAAATATCTTCTTAGTAACTGACTGAAGCCACTTGCAAGGCCCTGAGAGACATCTGCTCAACCTATCTTCTAGGAAGTTTGCCACCCCTGGAATGTGCATTGCCATCTGGAAATGTTGGTACTGGAGAGCCAACTGCTTTGTGCCCATGCCTCTGGACATCATGTGTAAAAGCATATTCCTTTTTTTGTTGGGGTATCAGACTGCAGCCATAATGTCCAACTGGATGATGATTACTTCTTTGAAGAGGAATCTTGAAATGCATAAGGGAGAGAAACACTAACATCATCTCTAGGACAGTACCAGGACTACTGAGATATTAGAATCCCTTGGATTTTCTGTCCATTGAAATGCCACCCTCTTTTCCCAGGAAGGATACATGTGTTGTGACTGTAGGCTGTGGGGGTTGGAGTTGGAAAGGATTCCCTGTCAGGATATTTAGTTGCTCCATCCACCAGACCAGAAGAAAATGGCGTACCCTTGAACTACAAACAGGACAACAAAATTTGAAATCAGAGACCACTGCACTCTTAGGGGTCATTGGAGGGCCTTTCGATGAAGCTTGGTATGATAGACCATAAATAAAGACGCCACCATCAGGCCAGAGGCTTTGGTCAAGTATTGGTCAAGTATTGTCTGGAAATATTTGAGAGAAGTGTATGATAGCAGCTGCTTGATAAAGAAAAAGGAGCCTATCATGACCACAAAATGCATGCACAAATTGCTGTGATTAAGAAACACCTTATGAGCTCAGAAGCAGTCAGAGATGAGGCTGAGGTCCAATCCAGTTCTCAGGAAAAAGAACACATTGAGCAGAAACTCACTCTGCTGAAGAACTTCTTTAATCAGAATTGTAAAGAGACACTTGTTCAGATGGGTAAATACTTTGGATTATTCCATTCTGAGACAGGCTTCAGCTAAAGAAATACATTTTGTTAATAGCATGATGGCAGAGGTGAAACCAAAAAAAAAGTGTCAAAAATGATAATAGCTCTGACCCAGAACAAAACATCATAGTTATTATGTGACTGCACTGCTACATTCCCTGTGTGGATTTAGCATGAGAATTTAATGTCACAGTGAATTTCACTGCAATATATTGTGTGAGCTTGTGGTGCATTTTTCAAGGGTTCCCCCTTTTCTTCATTGTGGTGCAGGCTTGCTTCCTGCAAAAAAAGTTTTTTTTCTTGTGTTTTTTATGTTTTTTTCAGCTCACCATTTTTAGTATGTGATTTGCAATGAATAGTGAGCCAAAAAAATTGTTTTACACTCATATTGGGGAACCGAGCATAACACCCTCCATGATTTCTTGAGTATTTTGCTATAAGACAGGTATCATGGAGGTCTGCAATGCATACATCTCAACTTCTAAAGTCAAGAATTCTGGACAAAGCAGAGCATAATGGGGAAACATCATGTTTTATTGCTCTTATAAACTGAGAAAGCTGCTAGGAAAAATAGGTTTTCCATTACCATTCGTTTTGTGAAGGCATATGAATCCTGAAACTCAAATCAGGTCTCAATGATATGCCAGAGTACCACAAAATGAGTTCCCTTCGCAATCTCAAAATCCTAAAACCTCGAAATTCATATAGTCAAGACCATATAATTATAGTTTTAGAACTTCAAAATTCTGAACGGAGATCTGCATACAGCGCGGAACGGGATATTTCCCTTTTCCTCGCTGTAGTACAATCTCGGAGTTGGTATATTTAAGTAGCGAGGGTGTGGGGGTGAAGGGGGGGCTTGCCCCCCAGTAGAAACATTGAAAAAGTTTTTTTTTTTTTTCTGTTGGTTTTATTTCGGAATCTCGACATTCCAAAACATCGATCATATGGCCTCAATCATATGAAATTCAATGTTTCGGAAATTCGAGATTCAGAAGTGAATCCCACAAAACTTATGATGAACACATCAAAAATATGTTGCAAAGTCTGAACATTCTCTGAGATTCTGGATAGTTGAGAGGTGTGCCACAAGCCACATCAAGTGTACTTTGGATTTACAAGGAAGTTGCTGCACCACGATTATTCAGAAAGCTTCTTTGGCAGTGACTATGAGTTTCAAGGCCTAAAGAAGAACTTCTGTATAGTGGGACCTCTTAGATTGTTTTTTTGTTACAAAGCTTCTGTAATCCCTTTCTTGCCACTTAGTTTCTAATGGAGTGGGACATTTGGCAAGGGTGAGGATGGAATATGGGGACACATATGAAATGAAATCAAATAATATTTGGCTACAGTTTTCTTGATCCAACTGTCCCCTGTAGAGTTTTGGATGGTAGAATTTCACCCTGACAGCTTCCTGTCCAAGATAAATGGGGAATGAGTTGGGACTGCTGCATTCTGCCTTCGACTGAATGTAGCCCCCCCCCCCCCGGAAGCCACCAGGGATGTCAGTTTTAGGGCTCATGACGTTGATAGAATCTAGACTGTGCACTAAATGTCTTCAGTTCTGCCCTGTTGTTGCTGCTGCAGGATATGCTGGAACCACTTTCATTTCCAGCTTGTCTGCATTCTGGCATTGACACACTGCTTTACAATGAAATTTAACATGCACAGCTATAAGCGTTTGCCCTTTTTGAAATGCCATCTAACTTCAGGCTTCACCAGGAGGGGATCTTTAACAGAAAAATTCAAAAATGTCACCTTGGTATTCTTGGCAAACTGAGTCCGTTACAGCCAACAGAGTCAGAGGACATTGATGTCAAATGCCACTAATGCTGTAATACCACAGCATTAACAGGCCACATGGACCATAAGGTGACCAAGATGCAGCTGGAGTCTGACCATGATGACCTTCTGCTTAACCAAGTCCTCCTGCAACTATTCCACATAATAATGGAGCTCTATACTTATCCATCCATCCAGAACCTCCTTTTTCCCATTTTTGCACATGGGTCATGGTGTTACTTTAACAGTGACAATTACCTAGAGCAAGATTTACACCACCGTGTGGCTTGCCCTGCTGTAGTAGTTTTTCCACACTGCATACTCACACACACCTGTGGCCAGTTTAGAATGTCCAGTCCACCTACTGCTTGTCTTTGGAATGTGGGAGGAAACTGGAGCACCCAGAGGAAACCCATGTGAACACAAGGAGGATATGCAGACTTCACACAGGAGGTGGCCCGGCTGAGAATTGAACTGGGGAACCTCTTGCTGTGAGACAACAATGCTATCTGCTGTGTCACCCTAGTTCTTTGAAAAATGAGCATGTCAGTCAAGTAGTTTAGGACTTACAGGGATAAAATGGCAGACATGGAAACACATTTCCCATATTAGCCCTCAGCTCAAGATGTTTACTGAGGCACAGACAGAGAGAATCTGCCTAGCTAAAGTTCTTCACAGAGTAATGTAGAAGCACAGACATCATGTTTGGGAGTTTATGCTCAAACTGAACACTCTCTGGGATGTGGAATAGCCTATCTTCTTGGGGATAGGGACTACAGTGTCAGGATTGTCCCATGCAACCTAATGGCATACAATAGGATGTCTGTCTGAAAGGAAATAAACACACTTGGAGAGCGAGGAAAAAGCTCAGGTAGAGTGCTTCCCAAAATTGGGTCTAGATGAGAAGGAATGTAGTTTCTTCAACTTTGCCATTACAGTACTCCATGGGAAAGTCAGTTTCAGGCTGTATGTAGGTGCATGAATTTGCACAATCACTTCTTAAATAATTTTTGGAGGCAGAGTATAAAGCATATCTCTCAACTTCTTATAAAGAATGCCAAAATAATGGGAGGACAAAGGTCTAAAATTGGGGACAATTTTTAAATATTACTCTAATTTACTTAAAAGTTAATTGAGCAACATGTTTTGCATCAACACACATTTGCTGAACAATAACAGGTATAAAAGTTGTCTAGTAGTATTGACCAAGTGTAATCCCTTGTGATTTACCAGACCAATTAGAAACTTTGTAATGGACAGGGCAAAAATAGGATGCAAAACTGGGGGACAGTCTGCAAAATTGGGGGCAGTTGATAGGGGCTTTGAGGACTGTCCTTCAGGGAACTGGACCTTCTGAGAAGAAGATAAGAAGTGGCTAGTAGCCTGAGATTATAAATACCAAACTAAGGATATAGATGTTGGAGAGAAACTACAGACTGGAATGGAGGGCCTGTTATTGTTTGAAAAACTGCACCAAATTAACTGTCTTGCTCAGGTGTAAAAGTTGCTGATGTGTGGAAGATGGCACCAGAAACCCCAGTAGTGGGCTCAACACATGAAAAGTTAATGTCCAAAACACCAGAGCCCAAGCCACCAAGGCCAGAAAGACTAACACAAAAAGATGGCACTGGAATATGGTGAGGAAGATGGACCAGCCCAAGCAGCCAGTGTTGGGAAAAGCCTCATCAGAAAACTGGGCACTTGAGGTGTAAGGTGTAAGTATCAATGCCCTAAATGCCAACACCAGACCTAGTGATGGAGCCACCAGTGATGGACAAAATTAAGATACAGCTACTCTGGCTGGAAAGGCACAAAGTTACTCCTGGCACCCTGGGAATGTCAGACAGAACTGTTGCCTTTAAGAGTTCCTGGCACTGAAAGGCCTTAGAGCATCATCCAGATATGGATGTGAAGCATGAGGACTCCCACAGAGGTATACAATTATCAGGTTTTCGTGTCATTGGAGCCTGTAGTCCCCAGAAGAGGAAGAGTCAGGTGACTTGACAACAATAACTTTAGTCATGAGTACAGATTCTCCTACCACATTACCAGTGCAGTATTTTTAACAAGAATCTTTGAGTAAAACTGCCCTGGTGAACTGAGGCATTTGGGTATGGTGAGCTGGGTAGATATATTCTTGTAGGCCAAGGAAAACACCAACAGTTCTTAACACGTGTTTTAGCTGTTTCAAGATTTTTCAGTGTCAAGGTAGAAGTGGTAGAACTAGAAGCATTATGTGGAAAAGAAGGACAGTCTTGTTCCAACAATACTAATTTCTAGGAGAGCAGAAATGTAATGCTCATGTTTTGTTGCATTACTGAACCCCTTATACAATGGCATCTTCTTTGAGGGGTGTTTTTGGTTCTCTCACAGCTGATAATTGACTGCTTCCAAAACCTGTCCTTGTTCACCACATCAGCTGAATCCAACTTCCTCCCTTGGACCATCTCCAACCATATTTGGAGCCTGTGAGAGGATGCACTGGATCAACTGAACCTAACTTCCTCCTGGAATCTCTCTCTCTGTTTGAGGTCTGTGAGGAGATTGCAGAATCCTGGGGCACTGTCACACTTACTGCCAAAAGAGTGTTTTCTCAGTAAGGACTAACAGCTCCCATATCCGTACATGTACTGTCTAAGGGTTTTGGCATACAGCAATTTTATTGTACATTACTCATGCCTCCATGTGCAGTTTAACCATTGCCCTGCCTTCCTGTGTATACAACCCGTACATATCCTCCGTTTTCCATCAGACATCAGCCTCAGAGATGTACCCTAACATGTGTCTCTCCTTTATCCCTCCCCCCTTAGAATGGGTGAACTGACATAAATCACTCAATTCCACCCTCTACTTAGCTCCTCCAGTGCCCAGGCTGCTAATGGAACTCAGGTCATAGGTTTACAGGTGTATACTAGGCTAACAACCACTAGGGCCTTTATAAGCCTAATCCTGCAACCCAAATGTGTCCCACAAGTTGTATGTTTTAGACATTTTCTTGGGGGGGGTGATTATTCATTTTGACATTGTTTACTGACTGCCTCTGTCCATCAGACACATAGGCACTAAACTAGGGGGTAAATTTTTGATTTCCCATGCAATGGTCCCGGTTACTCTTAAATAGGGTTACGGAGAGACTTTGTTTCACATGGATGGGTAGCCTATTCCAGAGAATGGGAAATCTCTGAGATACTTATCTATCTCTCCTAACATGTCCTATTTATGATGCAAGCAGAATTTATGTGTTTAGATCTAGTATTACTGATGCTGTTTGTTTTGCGGATATGCAAAAGTTTCATCAGAGTGGGGTCCAGAGACACTTTGTATGCCAAGTATACCTCTCAGTAGTCTGTAGCACACTGAGTATAGAGATAGGGGCTTTGAGATGATCTGCATAGGACGCTGTGTTTATGCCTTGTATTCTTTTTGTAAGGAACCTCCTTAACCCCAACTATACTGTATAACCCATCAAATAAAGCTAACTCCTTCACCCTTCAACCTGTACCAACTTACATCCTCTATAGACACCTAACCAAACTTAAACCCGCCACTTTAGCAGTAGACAAACTATCTGTCAAATTCCTACAAATAGCCGCCAAAGTAATTTCCTACCCAGTCTCTATAATCATTAACAGATCAATCTCAGAAAAAAAAGGTGCCACTTCTCTGGAAAATCTCCACATTATACCAATACACAAAGGGGGCAACTCCACTGACCTAACAAACTACTGTTCTGTAGCTATACTTTCCCTACTGGATAAAATACTGGAAAAATGTATCCACACCCAGGTCCTAACACATCTCCTCTCCAACAATCTTCTTGCAGAAACTCAACTCGGACTTCACCCCAACCATAGCACTACCACTGCACTCATCAATTTTAGTAACCTAGTAAACATGCAACGCAACAACAGCCAACTAGTGTCTGCAGTTATTTTTTGACTTATCAAAGGAGTTTGATACAGTCTCCCATGCAAAACTAATAACATCACTCTCAGAATTAAAACCAACTCCCCCCACTCTATTATGGTTTCAAGACTATCTTTCCCAATGCCAACAAGCTGTTCAGTGGAAAAACTCTGTTTGCCCCTACTTCCTGTAAATCTAGGAGTATCCCAAGGATCAACCTAGGACCCCTACTTTTCACTATATTTACAAATAATCTTCACAAAGCCGCCCCTCTAGCAAACCTGGTTCAATACGCTGACAACTCCACCTTAATCTGCTCTGCACCCACACTCCAAGAACTTCAAATCAAGACCCCAGAAGCCTTTACATCCATCAAAACCTAGCTTACAAACTCCCAGCTAATACTAAATCCTAAAAAGACTCAACTTATGCATTTTCATCCTTCCAAAGCAGCAGCACCTACTCCCCCGTTCTCTATTTCTGCATCAGATAATACCCCTATCTCCCCATCACACAAACCAAATTACTAGGGGTCATTATTGACATGAAATTTGACAAACACATAGCTGATACAACAACCATACATACAAGTCAACAAAATACTAGGTACTCTTTACAGATGTAAAAACTTCCTAACCAGCAACAGTAAAGTTACCCTAGCTCATACCCATCTTCTCTCTACCTTACTGTATGCTTCTTCTGTCCTAATTAATCTAAACAAGAGTGATTTAAACAAGCTATCAGTATGCTACAACAAAATAGCAAAATTCACCACAGACTCCTCCTACTGCACCCACCACTGTCAGGCCCTAAAACAGCTTTCCTGGGTGGATCTCCCTAACACCTTAGCTCTAAACCAACTTATTCTAGCTCATCAAATACTGTACCAACCTGACAAAACTCCAGCCTTACAAGATCGGATCACCCTCTACTCCAATAACCTCAAACTTAGATCCACAAACAAGGCATTAATTGCAATGTCCAAAAGCCAATTCAGCTCTGGTGACTCCCTGTATTCTAGCAACATTGCCAAAACTTGGAACTTCCTACCACTACAAATCAGGTTACAACCTAACAAAACCATCTTCAAAAAACAGCTCATTTCCCACCTAAACAACTCCTGGACATGCAATTGCCTAGCACCTGGCTGACATATTCTAACGCCTTTCCCCTATCCACTATCCAACCTCTTTAAAACTCCCACAGATGCACTATATATTATCACACGTTACTTGTAACTGCCTAGCACCTGGCTGACATATTCTAACTCCTTTCCCCTACCCACTATCCAACCTCCTCTTTAAAACTCCCACAGGTGCACTATATATTATCACGTTACTTACCAACTCACTGTCACCTACTCCCCACTGTCCCATCTATACTCACTAACTCTCCTCTAGACTAAGTTGAAAAGCTTTCCCTTAAAATGGCAATGCACCTCATATGAACTGGTCTATATTCTTTTCTTTTTTTAGTTTTCCTTTGTCTTATCTTCAGTACGTCTTCAAGATTATCTCTACTAAACATACTGTATGAACAACCATCATATGTTACTACCTGCTATACTTTTAATTGTATGTCTAAATCTCTATGCTTATGTAAATATGTTATGCAATCATATCTTACTATCTGCCATATTTTTATAACTGAATGTGTAAACCACAATGCTCATGTAAATGTCTTATGTATAGTATGTTAGTTGTTCTGGAGTTTTTCTCCCCAGGCCTCCGCTGAAAATGGACAGCTCTGTCCAGTCAGACGTCCCCAGTAAACAAAAGTAAAATAAATACAACCTTTCTGAATGTTCCAATTGCTGCATGTGTCTGGTCATGTATATACCTAAAGGGCCATTACAGTGATGTGTCTGATGAGGGCTAATTACAGTGGTACAATAAATTCTCTAGACTTAGATGCTATGTCCTTGCTTAAAAGTTAAGCAACATAGAGATATTTCCTTACTACCTTGCGACACATGTTGGTCTAAGGTCAGGTTACCATCTACACATGTTCTCAGATCCCTGACTAGTGAGTCAACTATTGGGGGCATTTCAATGATGACATACGTTTCTTGGGTGACTTGACTTCCAAAATGATACTGTATTGCATTTCTTGGCATTGAGCTTTAAGCCGCAGTTTTGAAACCAGTCTTTTTTTGTGTTAAGACACTCTTATAAGATGTTTTCATCTTGGGGCGATTCTATGACTGCGCCCAGTTTGCAATCATCTGCAAAATGGGTCAGCCAGACCTTTGATGCTGCCCATGACTTCCAAGAAGTAGATGCAAAAGAAGAGTGGGCCCAGAATGGAGCCCTGAGGGACTGACTTCCAAGAAGTAGATGCCAAAGAAGAGTGGACCCAGAATGGAGCCCTGAGGGACTGACTTCCAAGAAGTAGATGCCAAAGACGAATGGGCCCAGAATGGAGCCCTGAGGGACTGACTTCCAAGAAGTAGATGCCAAAGAAGAGTGGACCCAGAACGGAGCCCTGAGGGACTGACTTCCAAGAAGTAGATGCCAAAGACGAGTGGGCCCAGAATGGAGCCCTGAGGGACTGACTTCCAAGAAGTAGATGCCAAAGAAGAGTGGGCCCAGAATGGAGCCCTGTGGGACTGACTTCCAAGAAGTAGATGCCAAAGACGAGTGGGCCCAGAATGGAGCCCTGAGGGACTGACTTCCAAGAAGTAGATGCCAAAGAAGAGTGGGCCCAGAATGGAGCCCTGAGGGACTGACTTCCAAGAAGTAGATGCCAAAGAAGAGTGGGCCCAGAATGGAGCACTGAGGGACTGACTTCCAAGAAGTAGATGCCAAAGAAGAGTGTGCCCAGAATGGAGCCCTGAGGGACTGACTTCCAAGAAGTAGATGCCAAAGAAGTGTGGGCCCAGAATGGAGCCCTGAGGGACTGACTTCCAAGAAGTAGTTGCCAAAGGAGAGTGGGGGCCCAGAATGGAGCCCTGAGGGACCCCTCTGGTGACTGGCCTCTTTGTGGAGGTGGTCTCGCCAATTCAACATTCCTGGGTCCCATCTATGAGCTTGCTAGCAATCCAGCACTTTATACAGGGGGTTATGTCTAATTTCACAAGTTTGTTAAAATGTCTTAGCCAACTCAAAGTAGGCAGTGTGCACCACTTTACCCACATCCAGTGCCTTGGTGACCTTCTCAAAAAACCTCCCAACAGGTTCAGTAGACATGACCATCTTGCTGACAAAGCCAAACTGGGATGGCTTCAGTGTTTTGAGTCTGCTATGTCTTTGTTGATCATTTCCATAATAATTCTTGCCATGGGTTTGCATATAAAACTAGTCGCACGTAATAGGTCTGCAGTTTCTGGGTTCTGTTGATAGTCCACCCTTATGAAGAGGAATGACCACTGCGGTCCTCTACTCTCATGGCCTAAGCATGTTTTGAGACTATAGTTAAATAGTAACTCCAGTAGCCCTGATAGATCATATTTTAGACCATTCAGGAGGACATTAATGGGGCCATTGAGGCTGTGCTCTTGCCCTTAACAAGCACAGCCAAGAAATGCTCTCTATTTACCATTGGAGGGGTTATGTTTGAAGATATTTATTGAGGGGGAGGTTGAAGGTGAGTAGGGGTTAAAGATGAAACTGAATTTGTCAGACAGCAGATGTGCTACATTGCTCTGCTCAGTGAATGTGGCTCCATTAACCACCAGTTCAGTACAATGCTGAGTGACGCTGCCTTTGAGGGTTCTGGCACAGCTAAAGAAGGTCTCTTATGCTTATCTTTTGGATCTGAATCACAGACAAGGATTGATCCCACTGCTTGATGGCAGCTGGGACAAACTGAACACCTGCAGACATCATGCTCAATAACTAAACTGTAGCAGCATGTGGTGTGTTCACTTGGCAGAAGGAACAGGTCTACTACAGGCACATTTCCTGAACAGGAAAGAGGACATCACAAACGTTTATTAAGGAAGGTCACGTGAGAAATATTTTTGTCAGTAAATGACAGAAGGGACACAACTCTTCTAATGATTAGGTTAAATTTGTTACAAATCATAATGTAAGGTTGAGGCTTTCTAATTAACACCAACTTGCACTAATCTCCATCCTCATCAAATTCTTATGCAAACATGGCAGGATTTGGTTATCTATTAATCATCATCTTTGAATGGTCAACTGGATTCATATTATGTCACTCACTCGCATCCTTGATTAACTCTATTTTATTAGTGTTACTCCTATACCCTGTATATATCACCATAGATGGTTTCAGTGATATTAGCACAGTGTAAAGCTCTTGCTGTGTAATGAAGACTGACTGACAGAATTAAGTATTTCTCTTCTAGGACCATAACAACCCTTCTTTATTGTTCAGTCTAATTCACTTAATAAAAGCATTTCCTTACTAAATATTTTTGTGTGTGGCGGGGGGGGCTGCTTTTTTTCTCTGCTTCATGCTGACAAGTCATTCCTAGTGTTTCACATCCATTGGTGGGTAAGCCTGTACTCCAACTCACCCCAGACTATACAAGTAATTTAACTGGAGCCAGATAGATCCCAACTTGGGGGGACTGTTCATTATCTGCAGGGGGTGGTAATTTTTTACCTACCCGAGTTCCCTTGCCAATCCCCGACTGTGTGGTTCCATTTTGGAGGTGGGCATACAAGGGGAACATACAACATCTTGCCCCCACCTCTACAGAAGCTCAGCTAAGTCCCCACCCTAATTCCCCATTAGACTACACCCTCTTGATATGATTCCCAACCCCCCAGTAAGAATGCCATTGGAATGCCCACACAGCTGCCCCCTCCTCCCCAGAATGGACACACCTCCCTCCCTCCTTAGCACTCTGCCAGCCTCCTGAACATCTAATTAAACCTGGGTCACCTAGTTGTAGACACGGTTTTATGCCTCTACACCACTGAAGCTGCTTCCTTACAAAATATTTACGCTTAAAAACTGTGGCAACACGCAACATTTTATAAACTACATCTAATGTTCCTGTGCTGTGCACTTTGACCATGTTTGAAACTGGTCCTTGCATTACTATAGTTATCAAATTTAATCAACAATGAAGAGAATGAAACCTCGCCCTCTTGCTCCCAAGACAAACCAACAATGGTGAATTTCCAAACGCCAGGGTGAAGTATTTTCTTCCTGACTGAAGATGTCATAAGGCAAGTAAAAAACAAAAAGGGAGAGGGGGTAGCAGGAAATATGACAGGAAATGGGATGAGGAGCAGCCTGAGAAAGATTTATCTGCCAAGTGTTTTATATGCTTACAGCACAAGTCTTAATGGTGATTGGTGACTGAAGACTGACCTTTTATGAGGTCACACATAATTAGCACATCGCCGTCATTGCTGTTCCTACATCTTGAATCCAGGTGCCATCACTCCACGTCTTATCCATCATGCCATGTTTCTATTATGTCGTCAGTATTTGCATTTCTGTACATCAGCAGAGTATGCAATATGCCTCCATAATGACATTGTTCTTATAAACATCCACCACCTAAGGGATTATTCATTCATATCCAAAACTGTTACTAAATTCTCCCCAATACAATTTTCCTCATTAAAAACAGGTTTCTGTGACTATTTTATGAATTACAAACAATTAGCTACAGTAAATTTAATTTCTGAGCTTATTCAAAGAGGACCGTTTGTGTACATGCGTTCGTGTGTGTGTGTGTGTGTGTGTGTGTGTGTGTGTGTGTGTGTGTGTGTGCGCATGTACGGTTAACCAGACATGAAGATATTGTTACCATAAATGGTAAACTTACCCAGACCATTAGAGAAATATTCTGTTGTTTTTTGAAAACTACCACAAAGATTTCAGCAACTACTAGGACCATCACACTAAAATAAGCAAAAGGAATACTTTGTTGAGGGTGTCGTATGGAAAGACTGTACTACTACCATTGTGCACATTACAGTATCGATAATAATGCACCAATGGTGCAATGAACGAGGATTGGATTTAAAATGATGTGATGCAACTGCTACAAGTACTTGTCTTTAACCTGAGTGTGAGCACTTCTTACGAAAATATAACTACTTTCCACAGTGACAGTTCACAAAACTTTCATCAGTATGCCAAAACAGTAGATGTTAAAATAATCAAACATACCAAATCTGATAAACTGTAAGCTACAACTTAATACTACTTGTGAACAGCTCACTTATACAAACCTACAACATAAGTCCTTGCTGCAGTAGTTAAAATGTAACATGAGAATAATACACATATGCAAAATGTATCAGTATGCAGAAAAGAAAGATGCTGCAATAAGTATACTGACTCTTGCAAATAAATACATCTTGTCTTGCCAGGTTATATATATTGTGCTTGGTCTACCATGGATGTTCTTGTGACTGCATTGTAGATCTTTACTACTATTCATTTAACTAAAGCAGACAACAGCTACAGTTTTTTTTTTTTCTGAATGGGAGTTAAATCATTGCATCCAATAATGTGGAGGCTCTGCCCCTTAAGCCTCTTATTCTAAGTTGCCATTTCCAATGGGTTTTACCAACTCAGGAAAAAAATAAGAGTATTAAATATTTTCCCTATTGAAAGCTTGAGAATACAGGGTAGATCTCTCCACATTTCATGCAGGTAAGCACACCCCCCCCACCCCCACCAACACACCGACAACAATGACTTAAGACAACATTTAGAAGTTTACTTATTGTGGTGGTCAGTTGGGGAAGTCAGTGTTGGTTGGCTCATTGGTAAGCTTGGCTTCAATAACATCAAGCAGCATTTTAATGTCCAGAATGCTTTCAATCATGGCTGTAGGGAGAAATTTTAGATCTACACACAAATTGTTGCACAGCCTAGACCTTCAACACATCTTGCTCTTATAGTGCTTATCCTGAATACAAAACTAAATGCATACAATGGTAGATCTATACACAAATTACTGCACAACCCAGACCTTCCAACACATCTTGCCCTTATGGTGCTTATCCCGAACACAAAACTAAATGGCAGTAGATATTAAGGACTTATTTTCAGTCATACCACATGAAACGGGTATAGACTGGTTCTACCAATACCTCTGCCAGTACTCTACACTTAGCCATGACAGGGTCCTAACATTAAGAACATTGATGGAGCTGGTGTTGGGACACTAACATAACTTTTGAACAGCAGTTATTCAAGCAAGTGAAGGGTGTGGCAATGGGGGCAGCATGTGCCCCCATTTTTGCCAATATTGTACTGGCACTCTGGAAGAGAGAGCATATATTCACTAGTTCTTATGCAAAAGACTCAACATTCTATGGGCGGTTCCTTGACGATATAATAATTTTTTGGAAGAAGGATAAGGGGGAACTAAACAACTTCCTTGAATTTTTGAATAATAGCACTGACTTCCTGGAATTTACCCACTCTATCACCGAAACCATCATCCACTATTCACATTACTATTATTAAAGACTACCTCCACTATATACTGAAAACCCACTTATTCAAACAGTCTTTTACATTTCACCAGCTGTCAGCCCCCTTCATCAAAAGAACACATTAGTAAAAGGTCAGGGGGTAAGACTAGCTAGGATGACTTCTAAACATGATGAGTTTGTTATGCAGATTAATACATTAAAAGACATGTTAGAAAGGAGAGGGTACCCTTTGAGCTATGTTGATAATATACTCCAGGAGGTGATAAACAAAAGGTTAAGTGGGTATTTTTTACACCTACTTGGTTGGTACAGGAGGAGGAATTCAGAATGAAGTAAGACAAGAAAGTTGTAGTACTTTTAAGAGGTCAGCTATATTTAAACTCAATCATCAATCAGCAACTTTACAACATAAAAAACATTATTCAGCACAACTGGAATATCTTTAGTACTGATCTAGAACAGAGACAACTAGTAGGACTAGGCCCTAACATAGTGGACAAGAAAGACTGCAGCATAAAAAAATATGCTGGAAAGACAGAAATACCATCCAGGTAGAGATATAGGGAAGGTAATATGTGGTTACTGTCTTCAGTGCCAGTACATACTGGAAGCGAAAGACATGATCCCTAAGTATGGTAAACACACTATAAGAGGGAAAATAATGTCATGCAACAGTAAAGGTGTAGTTTGTTTAGCCCTATGATCCAAATGTCTGAGTTTCTACATTGGAAAAACTACAAATTCACTAAGGATCAGAATATATCAACATTATTATGATATAAACAAGAAGGATGGTAAAAATGCAGTAGCAACACACATTATTGCGGATGAAGGACACGGATTTAAATTTGTTATAATTGAACAGGTGAACCTTGGGAGAAAGAGGGGAACCCCCCTCAATGACTTTTTGGAATTGTCAGAACTAAAATGGCAAATAACGGCAAATGCATCAGAGGGACCTGGAATTAATAGTGCAGTGTCCCATTACTTCTGTTTTAAGACTTAAGGCACAATTCTTTCTATAAAAAGAAAATATAGGATTGTTGCTTTTTATGACCACATTGCAAATACTGTTGTGGAAGTCTATGCATGTTATTTATGGATTATGCATTGTAATTTTTATACATCTGAATAACTACTTTAAGATTTTTATCCTGTTTTTTTAACATAGTTTTGGGGATGGTTGCTTTAAGAAACTGTTTTACTAATTTATCAATTGTGTTTTACTAATTGCTGTAAGATGTAATTGTTTTTATCAATTGTGTTTTACTAATTGATGTAAGGTGTAACTGTTTTGTCATGTATATAAGGGATGTTGGGTGAAAGTAGCTTCATTCTGATGAAGTTTCCATTAGAGAGACGAAAGTGCTCACAATAAATTTTTTGTGTGGATCTGTACCTTGGTTTCTTCATTTTGTGGACAAAACTAAATGCGTACAATGATAGATCTATACACAAATTACTGCACAGCCTAGACCTTCCAACACATCTTGCCCTTATGGTGCTTACCTTGAACACAAAACTAAATGCGTACAATGGTAGATCTATACGCAAATTACTGCAGTCTAGAACCTCAACACATCTTGCCCTAACGGTGCTTACAACGAATACATAACTAAATGTGTACAATGGTAGAGCTATACACAAATTACTGCGCAGCCTAGACCTTCAACACATCTTGCCCTTATGGTGCTTATCCCAAACACAAAACTAAATGCATACAATGGTAGAGTTCTCATTTTTACCAAGCATCTTTAATTTAATCACTAGAATACACTTGCACTTTTTTTTATTTATGCTAGGTTTCTACAGACATAGTCGGTTTTATGTTGCATATTCTAGAAATTCGTTGTCAAGTTAACCATCTGCAAAAAAAAAAATAAGTAGGTGCCCTGTTAAATGGCTATACACATTGTTTATGCCTCCAGAGAAGGCTAATCATACTGTACACAGCAGAAGAGTTAGAAAACTACCACAATCCTCAGAAATGTATACACCATGGCTTAAGTGGTGTATGTTTAACTGCAGTCATTCTTCTTGAAATGCAGACACTCGTAACATACTAGATGAATCAAATTGCACTGGACTACATACTTGCAGCAGTGCATGTGGGTGTGTTTAAACAACTGCTCCTTCTTGTATATTTAGTCTCATGTGGCTTGGTCAATACTTGCCATTTTCCATTTATTTTTGTTTTTAATTTAAAATGTCATTTTACTTGATTAATATGACAGCTGTCATTTGACTTTAAATCTATCTACAACAGCAATCTACTGAAGCAAATCAAACCTGCACAGAGAAAAAAAAAGAAGGGACTACAAAAGTCACAAAATGGGACACCAACTCATACCTAGACCTACTGCTTTTTTTTCAAAGAACTTACTGCAAAATGCGGTGCATGATGGGATTGTCAGCATGAAAAGTTGGCAGTGTTCCTATTTACTGCAGCATGTAGTCCTACTTGTTACCAAAATGGACTACTATGTATCAGCCTTGTTGGTGTACAGTCACCAGAGAAGCACATTTACATACAAAAACTTAACATGCACTGGGAGACAAATGTGAGAACTGATGGAGGAACTGGTCAGTCCATAAACTAATGCTCAGTTGTTACCACAAAAGTGTAGACACGGATTTAAACCCATGAAACCAGTATGCCATATGAAGTTTTGACATTATAAACACTAGCTGAAAATGCATCTCAGAAACCTTTTCAAATTATGTAGAGAACAGAGGACATCAAAAAGTGTTGACAGGTAACTTTATTTAGGTTAGATAACAAGCACAAAAACTCCTAAAATATCAACCTGAGGACTAAGCTACGAATGTTCCCTCTTCACGACAGTGCAAAACATTTTAATTTTACATTAAACTTTGACTTGTTAGTTTTGTGATAGCAAGAGGTTTCCTACTGTTTCAACTATATTTGTCACTTAAGAAAAAAAACTTTCTCTGAAGGCTTACACAAGTATAAAGCTGTAAGAATCCCAGAATCCCTTCTAAAACCATGTAGTAACCTGGCACATAAAAACTGTTTTATTCAACATTATTAATTTTTTAAAACCAAAAATATTTTAGTTCTGACACAAATGCAATATTATCATTTCCTGTTGTTTTGTGCTGAAATGTGGGTACATAACAAGTGGATCCATCAGAGCATGAAGAAAATCTTGGAACAGCAATGCAGAAGCTAAGACCAAACACAGATGCCAGCTCCATTGCCATAGAGGGGAGGTAAATCCCTAACTGTGGCCCTGGATGCATTTAGTAGTTTGATCACCTAAAGGGTTCAGTTAGTAACTCAAGTCATCTGATGGAGCTGTTGGGAAGGATATGCAAATCTCATCCTGGAGGGTGGCATTGGCCTCATGCTGCTACAGTCTCTTGCATAAAGGGTGGGAACACAACATCACACCACTACCTGGTGGTAGCCTTCAGTTTGTGTGTGCAACGTGCATGCGCAGATGTGTGCATACCTCCCAACCTCTTACAGCAAGAAATTTGGGCAAAGACATAAATAATGGAGAGACAAAGAACAAAAAACGAGACAATTTTTAAATATTGCTCTAACAAATGTAGAAAGTTGATAGAATAACAGGTTTTGCATTAGCATGAATTTTCTGAAAATTATTAAGTCTGAAACCCAAACATGTGTCAATATTTCCTGACTTCAATCCTCACTGACTTGTCAAAGATCCACCAGAATAACATTTTTTGAGGAACAGACTGAAAATATGGGGCTAAAATCTGGATATTCTGCAAAAATCTGGATAGTTGGTGCTCTGTGATGATGCAGATTGCAAGCCTCAAAGGCCATTAAAATGTCTTAATTACTGGGATGATAATTACTGGGATGATAGCAATGGCACAAAATATCCTCATGGCTGCATGAATTATGGCCTTCTTGTATTAGATGGCTCACAAGCAATCAGTGATGCAGAATAACTAATAGGCTGTGTTGTTTGAGTGATGCAGAATAACTAATAGGCTGTGCTGTTTGAGTGGGGAAGGGTGGGAGTCTTTGGGTTGGGAGGCATGGGGGCAGTAAATACATAGAAAAAAAGGCCAACCACAAGTTGTGTACGGTTATGCACTAAATACACATTTAAATAAATTAACATAAAATTATCAGAAAAGTGACTATGACAATGATTGATTTGTTTAAACATCTTTTACTTTGCTTCAATACACATTCACGGGTGCACTGAATGTACACATCTCTTTGAAATGAACATTTTAGTGTATTCTTTTCTTAGTATTTGCCAGATAAGTTTATTGGCCTTTCAAGAATATATATATATATATATATATATATATATATATATATATATATATATATATATGGGTCCTATTTATTTTATCGACAGTACAGTTCATCGAACCGTACTTTGTCGAAATTACTTTAGCGAAAGTGCATTTTGTTGAACATGCACCTTTGCTAAAGTAAACAAATAAAAAGGAAAACATGCAGTTTTGCATGTTGCCTTAGTTGTACATCAATGTATACTGCTGATGTACAATTAAGGAACGTTTTGTTGAGATCGTAGTATAGTGGGGGTAAGGGAATATCCCCTTTTCCCCACTGTAGTACAATCTCGGAGTGAGAATATTAAAGTAGGGGGGTGTGGGGGGCACATCCCCCCACATAGGGGGTGCAGGGGGGCTTGTCCCCCTGCATAACACTGTTTAGTGTGTTATTTTACTTTTTAGTTAGTTTTTTTATTTCGCAAAAGTGCATTTTCGATGGAATGCACTTTCGGGGAAGTAAGTTCAAGGAAGTACGGTTTGATGAACCGTACATTCGATTTAAAATTTAGTAAATATATATATATATATATATATATATATATATATATATATATATATATATGTGTATATATATATATATATGTGTGTGTGTGTGTGTGTGTGTGTGTGTGTGTGTGTTTATTTTGTTTCATTTTACTGGCACTCCATTTGATCCCATTTACGTTTAGGATTTTACAGCTGAACACTGGTGCTGCGGTAGCATTGTCGCCTCACAGTTACACGTTGCCCGTTTGATTCTCAGTTAGAGTGTCTTCTGTGTGGTGACATGTGTGAACGGGCATTCCTTCATTGAAGGTTGTGCGTTAGGCCCGGCAAGCCAGCACGTAAACCTCTACTGCCTTAGCGGACCGGAGTTCCACTGTGGCAACCCCTAACCGGGAAAAGCCAAAAGACACAAACAGCTGAACACTGCAACAGTCTGATAATATAAAATTATCAACATGTGACTACAAAACGAATTAAAGCATCGACAACAAACAAGTCGCAAAATGTTGAACTCTTAAGACTAGAAAAGAAGACATGAAAATATCACCATCATTTGATAGCATATAAAAGAAATGAAAGAAAAGCAAAATAGTCTAAGATGTACACAGAATAAATACACTTTCTGAACATTTAAACTGGCCACATTTTTTTATATTTATTTTCCTTGCCATATTTTAGAAGGCAAGTAATTTTTGAAAGGTGTTTAAATGTGTTAAGAAAATGTCAACAGCTTTTATGAACATTAAACATCTTCAGCATAACCAAATCCCTCACTCCTTAATAATAATATTGTTCTTGATTTTGTCATTTTAAAAATGTATATGCTTAACTTTTTTTTGTAATGTTACACTGATTACTTTTTCATAATATGCTAAGCTGTGTGGTCAGGTTTTTCTTAATGTTTGTATTAGCTAAGAAGAGACGTGTTTCCATGTGTGTGAGAGAGAGATAGAGAGAGAGAGAATATATTACTTTTAGCTATCAATTAAAACAGAACAAGAGTGAAAATTCTGGTTCCGCTCCATTTTTACCCTCTAGTTGTTAAATTAGAAGTACCACACAGCATGAGCAAGAAAGCAGATTGCATAGTAATGCAGTATTAATCAATATATATTTGAAAAGTATCAGTTGACTGTTCAGGTAATTTAAGCCACTTAATGGAAGATTTCTGTCTATTCTTTTTTTCTTCTTCAGAGTTATTACAAAACATATGAAGAATATGACTTTGTTGAAAATATAACGGGGAGAGAGAGAGAGAGAGAGAGAGAGAAGCTTAACATATCACAGAAAGAACTGAGGCCGGTTATTTTGGTTATTTCCTGAGTGATTTCTCCCAACATCATTTTGTATTGCCAAACAAAGAGGAAGTGAGAAGCAGCAGCAATGTGGACCCCAGAACTCCTTCTCACCCTTTTCATTAAAATTCTAATAAAATACCGACTTATGACTAACATATAAGATGCTTCAGGAAATCATTTCAATTTACTACATAAAAACAAATTCACTTGAACTATTAAAAAGAAACTGTCTGACATGGAAACCACACAACAGCATATCTTGTGTGGATATGTACGCATCACTTAGAAGTTATAAAGCAGAAATTAAGATAAATATGCTATTGTAGTTTATATGGCTAACTTGTTTTGAAACCATAACTCTGAACGGCCCACAATTTCACAGACGTCTAAAATTTTTGCCTCATATGTTTAGTCTCCCCCTTTAAAAAAACGTGTGTTTTCTAACAAATCAGTGATGACTGCAGTCAACTAAGTAATGAAAGAAATTCAAGTTTCAGACTTCCTGTTTTGCTTAAAGTAGTGAAGACGCCAGGGTTTCTATTTAAAGTAAAATATTGTAAACATGTTAGTGACAGTTTCATTAGGGGAAATATCATACCTCTCAATCTCTTAGATCAAGAAATCTGGACAAAGCCATAAATAATGGGGTGGGGGGCAAGGGACCAAAAAACGGGACAGTTCTTAAATCTTACTCTTACAAACTTAAATTGATAGTAGTTTTTGCTTTAGTGTGAATTTTCTGAAGGGTATGAAGTCTGAAATTCAAATGTATTTTACTATTTTAGGACTTCAGTCCTCAATGATTTGCAAACCATTTGCCAGAAAATCGCAGTTTTATGAAAAATAGACCAAAAATATGAGCCAAAAATTTGGATAGTTGAGAGGTATGAGTCATACCTCTCAGCCTCTTAGTGCAAGTAATCTGGACAAAGCCCTAAAAATGGGGGGACAAAAGTTCAAAAATAGGGATATATTTTAGATATTGCTCTTATAAACTTAGAAAGTTGCTATAGTAACAGGATTTGTTTTAACATGCATTTTGTGAAGGATTTGAAGTCTGAAACGCAAATGCGTCTCATTATTTCGAAACTTCAATCCTCAGGTCTTCCCTGTGATTTGCCAGAGAACCACAATTTTTATTTGAGGAACAGACCAAAAATATGACCAAAACCCTAGACGCTTGACAGTTGAGAGGTATGAGTCATGTTGGCAACTAAAGGACAACAGACATGGCACATTAAGTTGTAGCAGTGATTTTAATATTTACTACACCACAAATTATACTTTCATCAGCAGTGTTTTTCCAACGCAGCTGTTGATGACAATCGTCAGTACTTTTTCATCAGCGGTGTTTTTCCAACGCAGCTGTTGATGACAATCATCAGTACTTGTGCAATTAGTCTTGTTTCTTTGAATGTACTTATTTACTGCATTTTCCTACTGCCCATTTACTGCATTTTCCTGTCTATCAACTAGAACAACCACTGCCGTCCAAGTTCAATGAACGTGTACTTCTTTAGCATGAGCGCAGCTTGTAGGAGTTGTGGATCCTCACAGGATTAAACATTTTACTTCTAGACATAACAGTTTATTTAAGTTGAATATAAAGGTTACTGACTTAGAAAACTGATTGATTACTGAAATGTCATGAAATTAACTCATTTACCCTGAAATGTCTAGTAAAAGAAAATTAAAAAATCAACCATTCCGTTAAAAAAAATTAAAAATTAATGGAGCCACATTTGAAATGCTCTACGGAAACAGTGCTGTTTGTGATGTTCTGTGTTTATAAGAAACCCTCCAAAATATAACACAAACACATCCTCAAAGACACACTCGTAAGACAAGTAAAACAAAATGTACTATGGAATTTTGCCATCTTTTTAGACATTCCAAGTGGGACACAGTCCTTTGTTATTAGACTCGAATGGACTACATCTTTAAAAGCTATAAATGATGGATTTTCATTTTATTATCAAAACTGGTGACAATTAGTTTTGAAGTCCTCTTATTATAACATTTCTGCGACATACCTTAAGAAAATGTATAAAATATAGTTCCTAAAATCAGTACATGTTGCCATTTGCTTTAATAGTAAACAGTTGCTGAAATGAGGATTTGTTTGGGCATTTGAGGCATTTGAAAACCTATATATACATAATGAAGTCTGGAAGTTTTATATACCGAAGTCATGAACATCTGTACAGTACATTTAAAGAAAAAGTAGAAATTACATTTCCCTAAAATCAAGAAATTTGCCATTTTTAATAGTAGGCCGTTCCCTAAATGAAGACTGTATTGAGAAAAAGGGGACACATCTGACAACACAATGAACTTTCGACCTTAAATCAAAACATTGACCTTTGCAAATTATAGAAGCCCATGAAGCTGATGATAAAAGACGTACCTCAAAAAACAGGTCTGACTGTAGAAGGAACATCGGTAAATCTAGGAGGAACAAGGGCCTAAATCACAGCCTGTTGATATGAAGGCAAACTTGACAATTACACGGAGCTTAGGCACTAGCAGTCACTGGGAATGTATTTGTCAAGTTCGACCTTTTCATACACACCCTCTACATAAGCGTATGTACTGTAAAACATCATGTTTGCGTGATTATCCGCTTATTAGTATTACTTAGTATTATTCTTACTAGTAGTGGTAATATTTTTGGAAGTTTCTTTAGTACAAATGTAAAACGTCTGCTATTTCGTCACTCCCATTTTTCCCGTTTTTTTTTTTTTTTGCGTACAAGACATGTTTTAGGCAGCACTAGCCTTATATTTACCAGAGAATTTCTGCAACTGTGTTCAGCTAATTGTTTTTGTTTTTAATTAATCTACTAAAATGTCACTGGGCTTTGGGGAGATTCATCCAGACGCATTCATTTAATAACTCTAGGCAAGTTTCGCAAGTAATCAGAATCCCTCTACACATTTGGAAATTACATTTCCCAGCAAACGATTTTCTGCCAGTTGTACACATTACAAAAGCTATACCCATTGAGAAGCACCAAACATACCACAAATAATCAGAACAGCATCTCTATGGACAGACATTTGAAAATTTTGGATCATACTAGTTCTTTTCAGTCACAACAATTGCGGACAACTTTCTACATAACATCTGCCTTTCACTACTTGTTCTTTTACTTGCCCTTAGTAGGGACAAAAGTGCTTTAGGTCACATTGCTACTGCTTCACTTCCTCACTTCTGTCTCCCAGCAAAGGTTCTTAGTATGGTTCTACAGTATGTCGTTTAACGTGCAATTTCTAGCCAATAAACAGACTTTGGTTGGGGGGGGGGTATTTGGTTGAAAATGGGGTAGGAATAAAATAAGACACTACAACCTTCACAGACCACTAGATGTTCGTGTTGCAAAGTGGTCACTCTTCAGTCCACCACGTGTTGCAGAGTGGTCACTCTTCAGTCCACCAGCAGTAAGGAATATATATAGTAGGTGACGTGGGGACAAAGCACAAGATGCAGATGAAGAAAAAAACATACTGCCTCTAAAGTTCACTTTTGTAGTTAAAAGTTCAACAGTAAACACAAAAGTTCACAGTTTGCCCGCCCTGATGTTTGTTGCAAGTTTTTAAGAAGCAATGTGGACACAGAAGTAGATTACACACACAGCTTGCACTGAGGAATCTGAAGTTTGCAGAGAATGAACCACCCCATGCACTTTCACTACCTTGATTTACCTGTCTTGTCATGTACAAACCTGTACCTGAAGTAACGTCTCTTATTTTCTCGTTGTGTCCTGTACTAACTTGCTTCTTAGGTATACTAACTGGGGCACGCATTACACGCCCAATACATTTTTGTGAAAGCACCAGTACCAGTGATAAAATTCTCTCTCCACTTGAGCTGAATACCCACACATTAAACATCACAAACACATGGATGAGTTGACAAAAGGCTTGGGGTCTGCAGATTAGTCAGCCAAGAGGTAGAACGTAGCAACTTCTGACAAACAATGGCAAAACGGATACATATTTTACATTTAAAGTCTACATTAAAGAACACAGTGGTTTGTTTATACAATTTTAAACACTGGACACTTGAAGTGCGCCGGAAACTTGGAACTTGAATTTTGCTTCCTGGGATAACAACAAACTGAAAGAACATTCAGCACTATTTACATGAGGCAACTCAGTTCAAGTCAACAGGAAAAGACGCTTCTGGATACTTCTTGTTGTTCGTCAGTTTTTTAAATGTTAGTGAATGATGTCAATGTTCAAACTAATGCCCTCCACAGTCTGTATCACTTAGAATCATCTTGTGCAGGTAAGCAGACTCCTGCCTTTTGTATTAAAATGATTGCATACAAACGAGTCAAAAGGTCTACAAATGTCAGGGCAAAAGCATCCCCTTACACGTCCAGCCGTAAAAGCCTCATGGTATTGTTTTGGATGTTCATAAACAGACCAGGTTTCCCACGTTACTGCCCGAGTTCCAAAGCCCAAACCTGCTGAGGCCATCCAGTCCTTCCTTTCATCTTCTTTTCGCTGTGTCCCATAGAGCTGTTGAAGATTTCATTCTATAAGATTGAAAAAAAAAAAACATGAACACATTACATAATGGCTACAGTGAAAATAAACATCAAAACCTGAATTTTTTTCTAACACAAAGCGTTGGGAAAATATGACCAACATGCAGAGTCAACTTAATATACTTGTTATGCATTTAGGGAACAATGTTTTAATAACGACATCCAAGGACAAATGGCTAGCGTTCAGAACACCACTTATAAAACAACAGTCAGTAACATCCAAGTCCTCCTCTTCCTCCATATTGCGTTGTCACCTGCTCCTATTTAGTAGGATAAAGTCCCTATTTGGACAGTTCTCTGGTGGAGGAGGGGGGACTAACATGGAAAGACACGTCCTGAATGCATAAACAAATTTCTCTATCTGAAATACGTCAAGTGTTGTTGTTACAGAACAAATTCTACAACAGCGAAAAATATCCATCTATTTTGTAGTGATTATGAGTATAGTTTGTCCTGCAAAAATCTTATTTTGTAAAAAAAAGTCTAACTGGGAATTTCAAGAGGCGACAACCCTAGCTTCCAAAGGATAACTACCTACAAAGTAGCAAGTGCATTGCAAAGACGGGTATTTTTGTCGGTAACAAAGGCATATAAATATATATTCAGCAGTGTATACTAGCGTCACTGGTATTTCCTATACTAGCGTTACTAATATTCCCTCTAATAAATAGTAAGTGTATTGTAAGGACAGGGTACTTGCCAGTAACAAGTGTATATAAATATATACTCAAGCAGTGTATACTAATCTCAGTAGTATTTCCACTGTTACAGATCGACATACTCTAGAAAGCGTGTGCGACCAGTCGTTCTCTTAATTAATTTCTCGTTTAGTACTCAGAAGCATCACCTTTGAACTTCAAAGTTCAAGGCAGCCCTAAGCCACAGAGATGCAGAGATTTCTTTCTGCGGTCATTCCTTCATCAACACCTTACATGGCTATCTGCAGGTTCATAGCAGAACCCATACAAAACACAACTCAAGGGTATTTTCTTACTGACAGTGTACCAACAAAAAGGAAGTAAACAAATGCAAGGTTTGATTTTAAGTAGGTGAAAGAAGGGGGATTATGTTAATGCTCAACTGGATGAAACTATAGATTCTGAGTTGTATTATCAAAGAATCTGCAGGCTTGACATATTGGTTAAGGTGTTTACCTTACATAGTGCAGGGTTTGAATCTCACAAGAGGTAATTGGCAAGGCTTTAAATGACCCACAATGACGAGTTACAGTACTCCTTTATGAACTTGTACTATAAAAACGCAATTTAAAACCATCAGAAAAGCTGTTGTGTAGGGTATTTCCGCAATCCACTACCTACAACAATGCTTAAGTTTTTATAACTATCTACTTTGCCAATCTTTTTAACTTCCCAGAAATACGGTTTATGTTGTGCATAACTGGAATCCGTGTACTTACATTATAAAAAATGTAATTTAAAAGCACAAGAAAAGGCGTGTTAATGGTATTAAGTAGAGGAAAGAAATGTGATTATGTTAATGTTCAAATGGAAGACGTGATTTTATTTTGAATTGAATTTTCAATGGAATCCGTGGACTTGTACTATAAAAATGCAATTTAAAAATAACAGACAAAGTGTTGTGTATGGTGGTTAGGGTATTTCCGCAACCCACTACCTACAACAATGATGATGCTTGATGTTTTCAAAAACTTTATCCGCTTTGTCAAACAATCTTATAAAGTTATGTTGCGTACGGAATCCAGATAGTTGCACTATAAAATGTAATTTAAAAAGATTCAGGAAAGGCGTGTGAAGGGTGTTTACACATCCTACCAACGACAATGTTCAGTTTTATAACACTTGATTGAGCTTTTCAAAATTTTACCCACTTGTTGTCAAGCATTTGATACCCATTTTGTCAAACAATCTTACCTGCCTCGAAAATATCCAGTTTATATTACATATAACTATATACGCGGACTTGCATTGTAAAATATAATTAAAAAAAAAACATCAGAAAATATCTGGATAGGGTATTTCAGCATCACACTACCTTCGACAATTTTCACTTTTTATAATACAGAGCTTTTCTATTTTTGCACACTGTGTCAATCTTCTGAGCTTCGTAAATATCCACTCACGTACACTATAGACAGCATTTAAAATTGCTCTTACAAGGAAACAAGACGAGCAACTAAAATTCCAAACACTTCGTAAATGTTCTAATTATAACAAAATCGGAAGCTAGATGTAAAATAGCGTCATATATCAAGACATTATGAGTGGTCATTAAAAAAGTAAAACAAGACTTGGCCATACGCAGAACCCCGACACACACACACACACACACACACACACACACACACACACACACACACACACACGCGCGAATTGCAAAAGCTCACTTTCAAAATAACTAATACAAAAAAGAAGTACAAACTAGATTTTAAATCAGATTAAATAACACAGTAGTGGTGTGAACGGCAAAAACATGGTTTCGCCGATCGACTGTGGCTTAAAATGAAAAGACAATTCTACGGTTTAGAGTACTGAAACAAAAGTAAGATGTAGCCGACGCTTTTTAATGACAAATTCTGTGAAATGATTTACGTAGGCATTGTCAAAATATAACATTACTTCATTAACAAAAACATCTATCCGACCTTTTTATTTCCTCCTTTAACTGACTTCTCGACCTCTCTAATAACTTTATGGCTTCTTTTCTTTTTATTTGATTTTCCCACATTTAAGTAGCTATACTGTGACTACCAAGTATTCCACTACAAATAAAACAATGCAATTATGTATGTAGTTCATCTATTTTGGCAGCTTACTGGCCATTCTTATAGTACATTTACTCCAGTCTACCTTTACATTTGCACATTTGCACACCTCATCTGTAAATACATATTGCACATATTTGAAATTGCTAAACTCTGTTATTCAACTGATCTCATTTTATTTGTTTATTGTAACTGTTTTGTGCTTAATTTTTTGTGGATATTCAATGTTTTACTTTTATTTTTACTACATTGTATAACTTACAGTATATGTTTTTCTATGTTCATTTTGCAGGGCAAAACATACCCACGGCCAGTACAAAGGACAGAAATTGAGTTGCTTATTCTGTTTATTATAATATTTTTTTTTTTTCAGATACAAAAAAATGTTTTTTTTAAACTATTAAAGAAAAAAATATAAATATTTTTTGTCCTAATATATTCAGGACATGCCATTTTGTTGTTTTGTTTTGCACACAACACTGCTGAAAAGAGGGACTGTCCCTCGCAAAGTGGGACAGGTGGTAACCCTATCTGTGAATATTTCTATGTAATTTCCTGGAGCTTTTCTCCCCGGGTCTCCACTGAAAATGGGCTTCTAGCTCAGTTGGACCAACCCGATTAACAAACGTCATCAAACAACAAAAACATTGAAATAAAAAAAAAACTCAAGTCACTGTAACTATATTATTTCAAATTAAACTGTACAAGTTTCACACATTATTCATGTATCCTAAAATAGCTAGTGCTCTACCCGTTGTACACCAATTCGTTTCCTGAATTTTTTAAACACTTCAGACTATTTTAACAACGCACACAAACATACGTAAACATGCACACACACGCGAGTGTATAAAACTACATTCACAGGCATAAACCTGTATATCCATACATCCATCTTTACATAGCCAATCATAACATCCTCCTTGGCTATTAAACTAGCTTAAAGAAAAGCAGTACACCAACAGTTTTCCAAAGTCTCCAAAATACCTCTCAACAGCTTAGCTCAAGAAATCTGGACAAAAGCGGGGCATATTTTAAATATTAATGTTATAATCTTAGAAAGCTGCTAGAATGAAATAATTTGTGTTGGCATGCATTTTCTGAAGGATATAAAGTGTGAAACACAAATGTGAGTCACTATTTAGTGACTTCAATCCTTAGATCATCCCAATGACTTGCCAGAAAACCACATATTTTTATGAGGAAAGGCCAAAAATATGATGCAAAAATCTGGACACTGCGAAAAATCTGGACAGATGAGAGGTATGGCTCACCTTCCACACACACGTTTTACCCTAAAATATTAAAACTTTCAGATCATCCTGTACTAATTCTTTCCACGAGCTTTTGAAATAATTACTCAGTTTATTTTAGCAACAGGACATACACGCAGCGAGCGCATAACATACAGATATGCAAACATGCCATCTATCATATGCAAAAATGCCATCTATCTATATCTATCCATCGTTCTATATCTAGCCATCCCATCCACCCACCAACCGAACCGTCCATATCCATCTATCTGTGTACATGGGAACACTCCCAAACTGTCGACCTCGTTTACGGATACACTTTACATTTATTTAGCTATTGTGTGTGTGTGTGTGTGTGTGTGTGTGTGTGTGTGTGTGTGTGTGTGTGTGTAAACAGATGGATAGCTCGAGGTATAGAAAATAGAATACTGCACACATTGCTTTTCTCCCGATACCACTTTTCCACGTGTAAAAAGTATACCTTAATATGATATACATTTTAGACATAGCAGCTCTTCTTTTTGCAACCAGTTGAATTTTATGTTACCTTTTTCATTATATTGGTTTCATTTTTGTTGCTACTTTTTAAGGTAACCTTCCTCACCATTATGAGGAAGATTCATCATTTACTGTCTCAAAAAGTCCTTGTTCCTTCCAGTGCCATAAACAAACGGTCGTCCTTCACACATTTGGTGTTAAAAGAATTGTCATCAGTGACAAACAATATGGAATAAATCGATTCATCAAAAGTATATTAGAATAAAGCTACACATTTTAGCCATAATTTGAGCTTCCTAGCTGAAGTTGTTAGAAAGCTGCTGGTAAGTGTTCTACAAGCTGCCGTTTTTTCACATTATGTGATGTTCCACATTTTGGAGATGGAAAAAGAGAGAGAGCGAGAGAGACCAAAGCCTAGGCTGAACCCGCAATTAGTCATGCTCAGGGACACAAAATTTGTTTGAAAAACGACGAAATTCTGTTTTTATGAGATTAAATATGTGAATTATTCCCAGATATGTCAGTGCCAATATATACTGAACAACCAGACTCTTGGGGCGCAGAGCGCACAATAATGCAAGCTGACAATAGTATAAACAATGAACAATCATAACTACATCTGGTAGTAAAGTAGTTCTCTGTCCGAAGTACTAAATTCCATGAACACTCGGTTCCCCCATTTCTCAGACAGTACAAATTCGGGATTTTCTAGTGGGGAAACTTGAAAATCAATGTGTGTGTGTGTGTGTGTGTGTGTGTGTGTGTGTGTGTTTGCGCGCGCGTATGCAACCACACATTTGTATTCAGTTTTATCACTAGTCAGGACTAAGTAGCATGCCCTGGTAACTTCACTTGGCTGGTGTACTACAGCCCACTAAAATCCTGGCTAGCTTCAACAACTTAAGGTAGGAAAGGCCCTCATCCCCAATGTCAAATTCCTGTCCAAAAACTATCCAAAACTACAACTTTCCTCAAATGTTACTCCTGCTTACATTCATTAGATAATATAAGAAATCCAAATGTCTTACTGTTCAGAAAGTGTATGTTATTTTAAAGATTGTTCGTATTTTATTAACAGCCTATGCACAGCAACGGTTAATAAACCATTTCTTATGTCTTTTTTCCCCCGATTTTTTGAGCAAGGATGCACCACCGGGTTATCATTAAAGCAGGACCTGAGCACTAATCATTTGCCTCCCTTACAGTTCTTTTCCGGTCCAGTTTGGACAAGGCACCTGTCTTTCTTGCATGTCAATCGATCTTTTTATTGAAAATGCACAAGTATAAAAAATATTAGTAAACCAGTACTGCTGGTCTGGTCTAACTTGCTTTATGTGTAACCTAACGGAACAAATGCAATTCCAGATTAGCAAACTCTGCAACAAATATTTGTCCTAAACAAGTTGTGAGTTTGTATATGTATGTGGTGGTGGTGTGTGTGTGCGGGGGGGGGGACTGAATTTCTTTCAAATTGTGGGGTGCACACACACCATACTGTCCTACTTATTGCGATGAGGACACCACCAATGTAAAACAAATACTGTTTTGTGTTTTAAAAAAAAGTAACGCATTCTTCAGCGACCTAGGAAAAAAAATCACATCCAAAGCTGTGCATAACATATCTAGTTTAAAATGAATGTGAATGCTCAACACCTCCAGAACTGTTCACGTATTTCTCAAGCATTACTCTTGACATTTTATAAGGGAATCTGTCAGAAGGAAATTCAAGAATACGGGCAGACAGTGAAAACTGTACATAGTCACATAGACAACAGATTTGTCGACACATCTTTGCTTGCAGCCTACGAATGTGAGACCATGAAGACACAATAAAGGAAGGACAGGGTCGCCTTTAATGTTTATGTGCATTTTCATATTTACCATTTAGAACTTTTGTACAGTTTGTGACAACAGAATCCCTGGCCCCATGACGTGTTTTTTCCCCTTCTGGTGGCAGTTTCATACACAAAGGCTCTTCTGACAAAATGCTGTTTTGAAGTACTTACCACTTCTCGTTTCCTCTTGCCTTCTCTACTGTCAATTTTCTTCAGCTCTACATTGAACCCCTCTGTCTCTCCCGTCTGGTTGTCCTTGGCCAGCACGTCCATCAAATACGCGATGTAACTGGTGGCCAGCCTCAGTGTTTTGATTTTTGACAATTTTGTGTCAGCTGGGACATTTGGAATGCACTCCCTAAGTTCTGCGAAAGCGCTGTTGATACTCTCTGTCCGACGCCTCTCCTTTTTGGGGCCACTGGCTCCCCTACGTCGACCTAGGCGTCCGGAAAAAGCCTCTAAACGGCCGTGGCTGTGGATAGCAGGACCGGGTACCCCTAATTCGTTACCATAAGGTGTCTGAAAACCGAATTCCGGTGTCACTTCGCTGGCAGGGCTAGTGAACACCCATCCTGAAAAGTAGGGCCGCTCCTGGTGACATCTAGAAGCCGGGGACAACAAAAAAGAATCGTGCATCATATGGTGATGGTGTTGATGGTAAGTGCCCACTAGATTCATGGTCCCCCAACCCAAAGTTCGCAACAAGAAAAATGTTTCGATTGGCAGTCCAGCGGGACTCGGGACAACGTGTTATGATGCGTCCTTCAAATTATTTTCTCCGAAATTCTTCAAATTCCTCTGGTGGAAAAAAACAATTTCAAAAGGACTCGATTAATAATTAGTCAAGATGCAACTCCAAAACTTGCATAGAAAACAGCTTTGAAAAACAAACATTCTGAGCAACTTTTTCCTTTAAAATGCACTTAACGGTCCCACTGTTGACAAATACCGTGTCTCAGCTCAACTAAAAAAAGCAACCTTTTAACCCTTTTGCAGCTGCTTAGGGCCAGGTTTATAGGCTAGCTGGGAAGGGGTTGGGGGTCTCGACCAATGGATGGCAAGGTGAAGGGACTAGGTGGAGTCTCCATAAAATGTATTCACCGTGTTGCCAAAAGCTACTTGAGGTTTGAGTCTGCACACGCCTCCTTTGCTTCTTCTTTTACGTCATCCCTAATTCTATTTGAGATATTGCCACTGACGCCATATATCTTGCTTAATTTTAGGCAGAAAAGTTACTGCAGTCTTGCAGGGCAGATGTAACTCGGAGTTTATATAATTAAAGTAAGTTCACTCACACACATTTAGGTGTGTGTGTGTGTGTGTGTGTGTGTGTGTTAGGAGGAAAATCAAATGTCTTAGTTATAGGTTTTAGGGAATACGTTTCATGGTGAAAGACAGACCCACAATGTGTGGCACATGTATGTATAATTGCATAATTGGTATAACTTTCTGGGGCTGGCACCTCACTTATCTGCCTTGTATGTAAGACGGCAATTACAAGGTTTAGATTTAATGCGGGTCACAGCACAGAAGTGGCAGGAAATGATAATTTACGAATGTTTTCATGAAATATACAAAAAGAAGGCAATGGTCTTTTTATTTTACTTATTTTTTATAATTTCTGTCTGCACAGAAGGATGTATGTTAACTTTATATATTGGGATGGCATTTTATACTTCCAACATACCCTCATGATTATGCCCTGCCTACTAAGTTCACTTGTAAATAGGGTTGCCACCTTTTCAAATGCCCAAAGTGGGACATTTATGGTACAAACGTCAGATTTTGCAGGGCAAAACATACCCACGGACAGTACAAAGGACAAAACTTCACTTTTTTGCCTGAATAAAAGCTTATTATTGTAGCATTTTAATTCCTTATTCTGTTTCTTATAACATTTAGGTGTTTTAGATACAGAATAACTGTTTTATGCAACTATTATATAAAATATAGGAAATAATTTTGTTCTAAAATCTCAGAGGACATTTGACATTTTTTCAATTTTTTTTGCAGGACGCAACTGCCCAAAGAGGGACTGTCCCTCGCAAAGTGGGACAGGTGGTAATCCTGCTTGTTAAATAAAGCCTTTGCTTTATTGGAATGTGTGGTTAATAGGTGTGCATGCGTGTTTCTCCAATTATATTTGTATGTACTTACAGAGGTGCGTATCTACAGGCATTCATCCCATCCCTGTGTAAAGTGTGAAAAAGGGACCGCGGACAACGACATAAACCGAATTGCAGTCCTCTTGTCCCTGCTGAAAGTACAATTTTGTGTCTAGCAAACTTAACATGAATTCGTGATTGCTTGCTCATGGGTTGGTTTTACCGTGCCCTTATGTATACCCTTCTGCCTGTTCATTTCCTGGCCAGGCCAGTGACAACTAACAGATGGAACATGCTAAGGCTAAATGATACATGAATGCCAGATAACTGAACACCTTCTTTGCTGTAAACTGCGAAACATTTCGTGTTCGTCATGTTCCTTTGCCCAAACATTGCCCAAGCATTAGTATACTAACTCTGAGGTCCCCCTAATTGACGCCTAAGGTACTCCGGGACAAATTGGGTTGGGGTGCACGATAGCATAGAAACAAACCTTGAACATAGGAACCAGTGAGCCAGCTAAGCCTAACACAATAAGACGGTTAAATGTTTTGTGCTGTTGCTCAATGAATCGATGTGACTGTCTATGGAATAGTGAATGTATCATTTATAACAAGATCTTGACTTTGGCAAAAATATTCAAACTATGCAATTCACCTATCTGGTTATTAATGGAATTGTTCTGAACAAGTAGGAGGATATTGTTAATGCGTCATCTAACTTAAATATAAAACTCCCTCTAAATTGCTGCTAGCAAAAGTTGCCTTATTTATGTGATTTCTTCAGGAATTCCAGTGTTTGTAACCTTCTGCTAACCGGGTGGCATGAATGTGAGTCTTTGCAGCATACATCTCAACCTCTTCTAGGGTTACCACCTGCCCCACTTTGCGAGGGACAGTCCCACTTTGGGCAGTTGTGTCCTGACAAAAAAAATGTAAAAATGGCAAATGTCTTGAGATTGTAGGACAAAAT
>NC_056733.1:1778039913-1778194913 GCF_019279795.1 Protopterus annectens | reverse complement strand
TGCAAGATGTGTTAAGTTGGTATCATATTTATTTCACAAGGTTTGTATTTAAAATATAAAATTGTTTTGTGCATTAATTCAATTAATCAGCAGAATTTCATACCGGTTAACTTATTGTAGATTATAATACTTTCTACAACAGGAAGAAATGCTTGATTTGAAAGCATAGAACATGTATCTTTTTGCTTATTTAATAACTGTACAACGTACTGTTGGAATGTTATTATAATCTGAAAAAGCTTATATAAAATTACTTCACAAAATGAGTGAATAACTAATAAAGTGTGATTAAAAAAGCAACAACAAAAAAATGACATTATTAATGGCTGCCTAAAACGTTGCAGGGAATGCTCTGCTAAAACCAAAACCTGTTTCTGCTATATTGCGCATCATTGCTTACCAATTCAGGCTTTTCATTTACCCTGCTGTTTAGACATTTACTAGAAATCTTTTAAGTCGGAGGTGTGTTAACAAATCAATAGCTAGGATAAAGTTTACATAAGAATGTTTTGCATCTAACTACAGGATTTATTATTTGTGCGTGTCTTAGTGTGTAAAAGAAAATGAGTCTGCATCCATTTGAAACCAGATAAGAGTGACCCTCTTGATTGTAATGTTCACAGAGAGAAGGGTGCTGTAGCTTAACTGATACTGTTACTGGTAACATGAGGCATAGGAGGGTTTCTTCTACAGTTTCTGCATTCTTATCTAGTCATTTTAACCCTCAGCTGCTTGACAGATGCATATCTACACACCCCCACCTCTCAACATTTTAGTGCAAAAATTCTGGACAAAAAACAAAAAAACACTAACGGGGGAGGGGAGACACAAGCCCCAAATCAGGGACACGTTTTCAATATTGTTGTTATAAACTTAGAAAGTTGATAGTTAGGTTGCATTTGCGTGTATTTTGCGAGGGATGTAAGACTGGCTCTCAAATGTTTGCCATTATTTGGTGACCAATGATTTGCCAGAAAACCACCACTTTTGTGAGGAGAACGGAGCAGAAATTTAAGGCAGAACAACATCTGGACATACGGACATACGGCGAAATTTCAGCTCGCTGATTGGTGTTTGCATATATTTATGCAATCTGCAATCTCTATAAAATGTAGGAGCTGAAGAGGCAGGTCGTGTTTGTAGTATGTTTTCATTAATAGCTCTCAAATAATCAGGGACATATTTCAACAGAATCAAGGACAACAACCCAGAAAAAAGTCAGGGACAAACATTTTTAAAATATTACTACTATTAACTTGAGGCATTGGCAGAATAAAATAATGTTAAGATACATTTTGTGAAATAAAAGACATATATAACTTTTAATTATTGCCATTATTTCTTGAGTATAATTCACATTTCCTGCAAGAGTCATCAGTTTTAGAAGGGATTAAGAGGGACAGAGCTAAATTTTGGAGTCAAAATTAGCGACATCCCTGGAAATCATGGACAGCTGAGAGGTAATTTCTGACCCCACGTTTGTTTTGTAGTGTGTAGGTTAAACAGTAACTGCACGCTCAATGCATTGTGTGTGTGTGAGGGAGAGAGAGAGAGAGTGTGTGTGTTTGTGTGTGTGTGTGTGTGTGTGAGGGGGGGGGGGACCTACGGAGGAAAGGCCCGGCAACCTACCCTAGTTATCCACACACATTTCACTTTCTATATATTAGACTTGGCTCTCAACCTTCCATCTCCAAACATGGAACTTTTCTTCTTACAAAGTGGAACAAATGAGCAAAATGTGAAACATTTACTTACACATTAATCGATGAAGGTTACAGATTAGTTAACTGTTTCTTCAAGCACGCTAAAAGTTCTTCTGATGAATTAGAATGGCTCAGTATTATTTACCATGGATATTTGTATAAAGATGCTTAGCAATGAATGTTTGACAAACACTTTCAGTGTGGAACATGGACTTTTTAAGTCTCAGAAAGAGAAACGTTCCTCACAATGAGGTACACTTGAGAGAGATATAATATTACATTCAACATTGTGCCGTTTCCTCCCTTCATCTATGCTGCTAACGACAGACGTATGTGTCGGATGTTTCACGGGAAATTTTGTCTAAATTGCAAAGCTGTTAAACTGCTTTACAAACTGCACTACTGCTGTAATAATGCTGTACTGAGAAGGGCAAAGCAGTATAACAACATTTCAGGCAAAGTGTGCATCCATCCATGCACATAAAAAAAACCTTGGTGACATCAAGCTAGAGATCTTCACAAATGGAATTGAAAAGAATGAGAAATAGCAAGAACCATTTCCAAAATATTATACACTACAACAATAGTATACACACACACACACACACACACACACACACACACACACACCTAGATCTATCTAATCTCTCTCTCTTTCTGCATATATATATATATATATATATATATGTGTGTGTGTGTGTTATGTAGCTTGCTTTCAGTGACAGAAAAATCAGTTGGAAATCGTTGTCATCCTCATGTATCATGGACTGTTTTGTAATTATAGTAAACCACTTCAGAGTCGTTGTCAAAGGATTTTGAGGCAGGTCGTGGCAGAGTAAAGACAGTAATCAATTGTCTGAGTGCCTCTCGAGATTCTCACTTCTCTTAACAAACGTGCACGTTGGTTTTCACCATTGTAGCATAGGTGCATATATCATTTTTCCAAATCATGAATGTCATTTTTTAATGTAAATGATGCAACTCCCAAATATATCTGACTGATTTATATTAAGCAGCTTCTACTGACTAGACAGATATGTACAAGAGCCCAACTTTCAATGTACCATTTGTTTTCTGTTTTTGAAAAGGATAAGTCTCGCAGCTTGCTGATGGATTTCTATTGGTGAAACATTGCATTCTGGCTCAGATCTCATATACTGAGTCATACCATTGGTAATGTCAGCATATGCCTGCCTCATTTACTTTCCATTTGTAAGTTTCATGGTAATCAGAAGGAGCTAACTCATTTACTTCTTGTTCATGCAAAATCTTTCTTTCCACAACTGTATCAGCATCATGAGTTATGTAACAGTAACTCATATTTAGAATTTCTTTTATACTTACATTTAGAAGGTTGGCTATAACTACACAGTGTCACACTTACCTTTGTGCAAACTTTCATTAAACACAAATCAATTTCACTGCTACAGAGGCTTGAAGACGATCTTAGCTGCCTGCAGATACTTCAGAACACAAGAGGAAAGTGTTTGCTTTATATGAGATCACTGCTGGATTTCATGCCTTGACATCGCACAGACAGTCCTACTGCATTTAAATATAAACAAACAACCACACAATACATTTCCAAAGATTAAAAATATGCTTATGGGGTAGGAAACTGGGGGCTTTCCAAATGAAACTCCTACTCAGGCAAGACTGGAGCAAAAGGGGAATACATACTTCAGTATTCCTAGCTGTTTACTTCACATGTTTTATGCTGTTAAATGCTTCCTTATATGAACAACAGTGCTTGGGATCTCTCTGTAAGCTATTGTTTATCATGTAATTATTGGACATCTTTTTGTTAGATGCATATTCATACTGGTCATTTTTCCAACTTCAGCTGTAAATTGTAATACTGCTGTATGGCTTTAGCTTCTTGGTAACTATACAAATGTAAATTCTTCAGTTACATATTCGGAAAATGTTGTTTGCTGTGTAACCTGTTATTTTGCTATCTATGTCTGTTATATCCTTTTACCTTCCTGGTAACTGTAAAAATGTAAATTTTCCAGTTGCTTATTTGGAAAATGTTCTCTGTGTAATCTGTTATTTTGGTATTGCAGTCTCTCTTAATAACAATAAATTTGATAGAAAATATCCTTCCAGTCATCTGATGTCACCTGACACCTCTGATGTCTTTTGTAAGGTAAAATGGTCCATAGGACACGCCACCTTCCTGTCTAGTGAGTGACACAGTCATTAGCATATTTTTTGTTTTACTCACTTTTTTATTTCTTCTGTCATCCAGAATGGAGATTTAAACAATAAACTTCAATGTTCATGACAGACAAGGCCAACTTGACTCACACATCCATTCCATAGCCTTACATGCCAGATAACTGTTTATTTTTTATTTAGCTAACAGCTTGGATTCTGCTGCTTTCATTAACATATCCCAGTTTGTTTAATTATGCTAATATTTCACATTTACTGTCTTTGCAGGGGAAACTGTATGATATGTTCATCATTCTATCCTATCTCCAACTTTCCTGCTCACATTGTCCCTGAGGTATGTCTCTCCTTGTTACAGAGTCATCATGTTTCCATCCTTTCTCCCTCTTTTCCTTCCTATTCTTTATCTATACTGTGAGGATATTGGATGTTGTTGTCTGTGCTAGCATGATTGGCTGAAGTTTTGTAAATACTTGTAAATAATTGTAAATTACTCTGTGTTTCATATGCCAGCATGGCTTCGCTATATTTTTGTAAATAAGTTTATGTTTATTTATTATCACTTTATCTTCCTTTCATCTTTCTTTCACATCCACCTGCCTATTTACTTACTCTGCCTTCCTGTTTCGTTCCCTCTCTTACTAACCCTTATAGACTATTTCTCCAGTAAATTAGTCCTACCATCGATCCAGGTGTAGACATTAAGGTACTCATGTAGTCTACTTTACTATCATACCACCACTTATATCTGTGAAAATGCCAACAGATTTCTGCAACAGTACTCATGTAGCCTATTGCTCTATTACACTTCCTAAATGTGTCAAAAGTTTAATTATCTAGACTCTAATTAATTCCTATATTTACTTTGCACCTACTACATGAAGCATTCTACATACAATTATATAAACTGAAAACTATATGTATGAAATGTTCACATTTATATACTATGTACTGTTTGTATACTATCTTAGATATGAGTATGTTTACTGTATGTACTGTTTCACTAATTGTATAAGTTGCCAATAATATGTACTAAATGACTTTATTAATGTAAGTTATGTATTGTATATACACTGTCTTAAATGTGGAGCTTGTCTCCCCGGGACTCCACTGAAAATGGGCACTTCTGGCCCAGTTGGACCATCCCAGTAAACAAATGAAAATAAAATAAACAAATAAATACATTTATGTAAGATGTATGAATCAAACCGTGTTCTTCTGGCTGACCAAATGTACATGTTTTTTAAAAAGAATTCTGAATGTAGGTTATGCCAGTCAGCTGATCTAGAAGTCTGACATGGGAGGGTAGAATTCTCATAGCAGCTTTCTATGACTATTAAAAAATTCTGCTATAAAAGCATGTGCTGTCAGTTAAAGTTCAATTGTTGTAGTTGCTAAGTTGTTGTTCAGTTGTAAGTTGTTGTTTTCCAGATAAGTAGTTATCACTCAATTTGTCTTCCAGAGCTGTTCAGCAATAATAGTAGGAGTTGTTATTCCAGTCACTGAGGACCAGACAACAGCCTGAAGAGTGGGCATAAATTCTTATCTTACCTGGCAGAAGAAAGAGTATCATTTTTGCCTTGATGAGTTCATTAAATTAGAGAGGGTCAGTTAATCTTTAGGTAGTTAGGGAACTATAGTTAGATAAAGTTTTTCTACAGTCAGTGTGAAACCTATCCTACAGTATTATTTTCATAATTCCTAAACTCCGTGGTTTATTATAATTAGTTATTCAGTGTATACATGTTTTAAATCATTATATTTATTATTAAATACTTTGCTACCTTTTTGTTGTGGCTGGTTATTTAGAAAGTACTTTTAGTAACCCAAGAGTGTTTATGCTTATTGTGATAACACCAGAGCCACTCTGAAAGCCCTGTTTGGATTACATGCTACCATTTATATCAATATTTATTTTACCTGATATAATTGAATACCCCTTTTGAAGGGTATAGTGGTATTGACTGGTGGTAGCTGTTACCATGTAATTTGGGAAGGAGGACATAACAGGTAAATCTGTGCCAGTCTTACAAGAATGTTTGTATGTGTGATTATCAAATATTTAAGAGTGAGTGTGTGAAATACTTAGAACTGGGACACAGTGCTCTGCAGTGGCTAGTGTGAAGACTCATTTTGGGACCTGGAATGAAGCATATAGTCCAGTCCCAGGTGTGGAGCTTGTTCCTGGTGCACTCAGAGGAAATTGTGTATTTCTATTCCTGCTTTCAGTGATGCCTCCTTACTGGAGACAGTGGTGAGGACTGAGGCTCCTTAGTTACCGCCCTGGGTCTAAGTAGGGTCACCACATTACTTGGTGCTAGTGGTGTGGGATTTTAATTGAGTTTTAATCACCTGTGGGTAGTTGCCACTGAAGTGTGCACTCTTGACAGCCACAAGGTAAACATACAGAGTTTCATTTTACAACAGTTCTAATTATTTTTTAGTCAGTTTAGTCAGGGACAGCAAGCAAAGATGTCAGAAGAGTATTATGACAAGCTTACAAGGAACCAGTTGACCAAGGTGTGCAAAACCAAATGACTGGTGCATGCCAAGCTGACTAAGGAAGCAATGATCTCAGACTTAGTCACAGCCACAGAGTAAACCAGCAGCTCAGAGGATATCCAATTTGGCACTGTGGATGTGCAGTCTTCACAAAAAAGATGGTTCACCTTTTCTACAGAGGACTTAACAATTTGTCTAGAGTTAAAGAGACTCAAACTGGAGGTTGAAGAAAGGGAAAAGAAGCATCAATATGAACTGCAGGGTTTGGAGATGGAAGCCAAACATTTGGAGGCTGAGGAAAGGGAGGAGCAGCATCAGCATGAAAAAAAAACATTTGGAGGTGGAAGCTCCTTATAGAGTGAAAGAGCTAGTCAAACATACTTTGAAGGAGGAGATAAAAGAGATGTTTGAGCTGGGGGTAATCCAGGAGTCTAGTAGTCCTTGGGCTTCCTCAACAGTATTGGTACCGAAGAAAGATGGTACTGTAAGATTCTGCATAGACTACAGAAAGTTAAACAGTTATACAGAGTCAGATGTGTACCTCATGTCTAGAACAGACGAAGCTTTAGAACAGCTAAGTGGGGCTAAGTGTCTGACCACTATTGATCTGACCAAGGGATACTGGCAGGTGCCCTTGACTCCCATTGCTAGAGACAGAGATCAGCTTTTGGAACACCTTTTAAATTATATGAGTTTAACAGGATGCACTTTGGGATGAAGAATGCCCCAGCAACCTTTCAGAGATTAGTAGATCATATCATAGTAGAAGCAGGAGATTATGCTCTCGCTTATTTGGATGACATTGCCATTGATAGTCATTCCTGGCAAGAGTGCCTTCAACATATCAGGGAGGTCTTAGGTAGATTAAAAAGGGTAGGGTTGACCATTAAGCCTAGTAAGTGTCTGGTGGGTATGGCAGAGGTCTCCAACTAGGACATACAGTAGGGAATGGTAAGATTAGGCTAGAACATTCCAAAATGGAAGCTATTCAGGCATGGCCTGTCCCTGTTACCAAAATGCAGGTGAGAGCATTCCTAGAGATAGTGGGGTACTATAGGAAAATTATGCCCAGCTATTGTTAAATATCTGCCCCCTTACTGACCTAACAAGGAAAAAACAAGCCAGATAAATTAGTATGAACCACAGATTGTGAGCAGGCATTCTAGAAGCTTGAAGATGCTTTGGGAGGACCTCCTGTGTTAGCCAGTCCAGATTACAGCAAGGGATTTTCTGTACAGGTGGATACTCCAAATGATGGTGTGGGGCTGTACTCAGCCAAGTTTCCTCAGAGGGAGAAGAGCATCCCATTGTATACCTTAGCCGTAGGCTGCAATCCTGGGAGGAATGTTATGCAGCTGTGGAGAATGAATGCCTAGCCATAGCATGGGCATTGCAAAATCTTCAGCCTTACCTTTATGAAAGAAAATTCACTGTGGTTACAGTCCATAACCCTTTAACATGGCTAAACAGAGTCAGTAAGCAAAATGCCAAGCTGCTGAGGTGGAACATAGGGCTACAGGAATATGATGTAATGGTGCAACACTGTCGTGGATCACTAATGCTAATGCAGATGAACTGTCAAGAAGGAGTATGGGCTGATACATTTTCAGTCAGCCCTAGTTTTCTCAAGCGATGATTTTCTAGGTTCACTTGAAAATCTAGCTTGAGTCTTCAAAGGGGGGAGAAATGTGAGGATATTGGATGTCTGTGCTAGCATGACTGGCTGAAGTTTTGTAAATACTTGTAAATAATTGTAAATTACCCTGCGTTGTATATGCCAGCTAGCTATAATTTTGTAAATAAGTTTATGTTTTTTTGATTATTAATTTGATATATGTAAGATGTTTGAATAAACAGTGTTCTTCTGGCTGACCAAATGTACATGTTTTTTAAAAATAATTCTTAATGTAGGTTATGCCAATCAGCTGACCTAGATGTAATGTCATTGTGTGCCAGAGCTGAAAGGAAAAGAAACTCTACTGCAGCTGTTTTGTTTACTTTTTAAAAGTCTGGCATGAGAGAGTAGAATTCTCATAGCAGCTTTCTGTGACTTTTAAAAATTCTGCTATAAAAGCAGGTTCTGAGTCACTTAAAGTTCATTTGTTGTTGAAGTTGCTCAGTTGTTGTTCAGTTGTAGGTTGTTGCTTTCCAGATCAGTAGTTATCACTCAGTTTGTTTTCCAGAGCTGTTCAGCAATAATAGTAGGAGTTGTTATTCCAGTTGCTGAGGACCAGACAACAACCTGAAGAGTGGGCATAAATTCTTATATTGCCTGGCAGAGGTAAGAGCATCATCTTGCCTTGCTGATTTAATTAGACAGGGACAGTTAATCTTTAGGTAGTTAGTAACTATAGTCAGATAGAGTTTTTCTGCAATCAGTGTGAAACCTATCCTACAGTGTTATGTCCATAATTCCTGTGTGTGAAACTCTGTGGTTTATTAGAATTAGTTATTCAGTGTACACATGTTTTAAATCATTTCATTTATTATTGTTTTACTACCTTTTATTGTGGCTGGTTATTTAGAAAGTACTTTTAGCAACCCAAGAGTGTTTATGCTTATTGTGATAACACCAGGGCTACTCTGAAAGGCCTTACTGCTTGGATTACATGGTACCATTTACATCAATATTTATTTTACCCAGTATAATTGAACATCCATTTTGGAGGGTATTGTGGTATTTGACTGGTGGCAGCTGTTACTTTGTAATTTGGGAAAGAGGACAACATAGCAGGTAAATCTGTACCCGTCTTTCCCAAGAGTGTTTGCATGTGTGAATATCAAATATTTAAGAGTGAGTGTGACAAATACCTAGAACTGGGACACAGTGCTCTACAGTGGTTAGTGTGAAGACTCATTTGGAGACCTGGAGTGAAGCATATAGTCCATTCCCAAGTTTGTAGCCTGTTCCTGGTGTAGTCTTAGGAAAATTGTGTATTTCTATCCCTGCTTTCAGTAACACTCCCTTACTGGAGACAGTGGTGAGGATTGAGGCTCCTTAGTTACTGCCCCAGGTTTAAGTAGTCATCACATATATAAACACATCCTATCACTTAAATCTCTCCCTCTCTAATATTCAGAAAGATCTCTACTCAGGCTTCCTTTCAGTAATTCACCATATCAGGAACAAAAGCGTCTCACTCAACTCCAGCAAAACTAAAACCAAGATTTTTGGAATCAAGAAAAAGCTTAACAAAGCTCTGTAGCCTTTACAAATCTGTGACCATAACAACACAACCATATAGGACACTACTTCATATAAATACCTAAGCCTTTAGCTTGACCCATCTCTAAATTTCTGCCTCCACCTTGACAATTCAAGAAAAGGTGTGAGCTTTCTTGTGTTTTGGGCCAAGAGAATCTCACCCTTTCTTACCAAGGTGACCAGAACAGCAATAGAGAGAGGTGTTGTTTTACTGCAAATGAAACATGATCTTCCCTTGTTGTATCTGCATCAGAAACTAACTCTGCATAAATCCAAACAATCACCAATAACAGTGGTAATTTCATTGCACTCTTTCCAAAAAAAATGGCCTTTACTGCAAAACATTGGAAAGGACAAACTGGCTCCCAGTAAAATATAGAGTTAACCTTTTAATCTTTGTGTTCACTACTATGATATGGTGTTGGAAGTTTAGTGTTTGATCTAACCAGAATCCCAAGTAATGGAAAGTTGATAAAGTTTCAATGGAAGGATTGGATTTACATATGTATACATATCTATATGTATGGATCTACTCACTATCGTTGAACTTCCTAAAACAAACATTGGCAGGGCAATGCTTATGCTTCCAGACTAATACTTACAACATGCAAAAAAGAGAAAAGTGTTTTTTGCAGGTTGATAAGTTCCCCTGCACCCACTATATGGGGGACTGCAACCCCATACTCCTGCTAATTATATATACTAACTCTGAGTTCACACATTCCCCAGGGGAGGGCCATATTTCCATACCCCAGGGATTGTCAGTCTTACACATCTGTTGACTATCTGTATTTTTAACCAAAGTGTGTCGACAATACAGAGATTGATTTAAGCTCAAATACACCTATGCTAGGGAGCTATACACACACACACACACACACACACACACACACACACACACACACACACACACACACACACACACACACACACACACACACACACACACACACACACACATATAGGTCACGGTAGTGCAGCGGTTAGCATTGTCGCCTCACAGCAAGAGGCTCTCTGGTTCGATTCTCGACTGGAGCGTCTTCTGTGTGGAGTCTGCATGTCTTCCCCACGGTCGAGTGATGTTTAAAGACATGCAGGTAGGTGTGTGCATGAATGGGTGTGCCTTCTTTGAAGACTGGATGTTGGGCTGGCAACTCTTCACAGTAAAAATCCACTGCCAATAATTAGTGGACTGGAGTTCTGATGTGGTGACCCCTAAGCAGGAAAAGCTGAAAGACATTAATATATATATATATATATATATATATATATATATATATATATATATATATATACATATATGGGTCTACCTCGACCCACCAAAATTATGTTTCTCTGAAACGAAATTTCACGGCCGTGTTTTTCCAAAAGTGCATTTATCTGAAAATGCACTTTCAAGAAAAACCGATTCAATGAAAACCAAAAAAAAAAAAAAACATGACAACATTAAACACATTTATGCAGGGGGCAAGCCCGCCTGCACACCCCCACACCCCCACTACTTATACATTCTAACTCCGAGATTGCACTACAGTAGGTAAAAGTGAATATTCTTTTATCCCCACTGTGCTGCACTTTACAACAACAACCTCAGTTGCTTTTCATTGACTCTGTTTTTCATGCAAGTGCATTTTTGGATAACTGCACTTTCAGAAAATCAGGGAGAAATTAAAAAACATAATTTTGCTGGGTCGAGGTACACCCATATATATATATATATATATATATATATATATATATATATATATATATACACATATATATTTATATATGTGTGTGTGCGTGTGTGTGTGTGTGTGTGTGTGTGTGTGTGTGTGTGGTCTATAAATTAGCAAATGCTTAAAAAAGTAAACGCTGATTTATCAACCCCATGTAAGCAAAAGCGTACAGTCCCGAACACTTGGAACAATGTTTTTCCCCAGGGAAAAAAAATCACTGTTCTACAAAAAAAAATAAATAAATAAATAAATAAAATAAAAACTTCAGAACGTTACATAAAGTGGAGTGTTTCGCCCCCCACACAACCCCTACTTAAATATACCAACTCCAAGATCGCAATACAGTGGGGAAAACCGCAAAGTAACGGAGGTGTCCAAGAGATTTCTTTCCCATGGAAAGAAATCACTTATATGCTGTTTCACTATTTTGCTGTTTCCTACTTTCAAGTTCGATCAAGACGCATTCGAAGGATTATATATAATAGGAACCCTGTGTGTGCGTGTGTGTGTGTGTGTGTGTGTGTGTGTGTGTGTGTGTGTGTGTGTGTGTGTGTGTGTGTGTAGGAACCGCTAATTTAGTTGATAGTTATTAACATCACGATCTGTTTGTTCAATACAATTTGGTCAATTAAACAGATGGTCAGTAGATTTGTAAGACTTAAAATCACTGGTTCATAGGTAGGTACTAGGCTATCGGCCCGAGGGCATAAGTAAGCCTAGCCAAAAGTGTCTTGGCTTTCGCCACCCATGTAGATAAAATTCCTGCCCCTTTATCGAGTAGAGCCATAGATGTGATTCAAGGGGTGAATTTCCTATTACCCATCCACTCACCAAGGTTTTTCTTGAAGAGTGCTAAGAGAACTCTGCTTGATGTAGATGGGAATTTTGTTCCAGAGCATTGGAAGTCTCTGGGTCAAGAATCTATCCCTCCAGCATGTCCTATTTATTGATGTGGTGAGGTTTAGGTCCCTAGTGCATGTAGCTTGGGGAGATTGGGATTTTTTTTAAGTGGAACATGTCCATTAATTCTGGGTTTGACATAGCTTTGTATGTCAGACAGAGATCTCCTTGGAGTAAGTGGTATGCGACCAAGTAGAGTTGAAGTATCTTGAGCCGGTCAGCATAGGACAACTGTTTGAGGCATGCAATCCTCTTGGTGAGGTACTTTTGGGGCCTCTCCAGTTGTTGTAGGTGTCTTGTGAGGTACATCCCAAATGGGGCATTGTACTCAATGAGGGGTCTGATAAGTGATGAGTAGAGGGGGACAATGACATCTTTTTTTCTAGATGTGAACCCTTTAAAATTAGGTGGGCCACGTATAAATAGTGAACCCTTTTAAAATTAGGTGGGCCACGTAGAAATATTTTCTGACCACTGTGGCTATGTGATTATCAAAGGAGAGGTTACTATCCACTTGAGTCCCAACGTCTCTTATCACACTTTCTGTGTTAAGTGAACTTCCTCCTATTTGATAATTCATGGGTGCCGTGTTTTTACCAAAGGGGATGACAATGCACTTTTTGGCATTTAGTTTGAGGCCATGGTTTTGGCACCAGGTATCTGTATCGGTGAGACCCTTTTGCAGGATATCTATGTCGGTAGGGGAATAGATTATGGCACCCAGTTTGCAGTCATCTGTGAACCTGGTTAGCGATAGAACCTCAGTGTTCGCTTGCACTTTGGAGAAGTATATACTGAACAGGAGAGGTCCCAAGACTGAACCCTGGGGCACTCCACTTGTCACTGGTTTGGAGTCGGATCTGGAATCTGCAACTCTCACCATGTGGATTCTGTCCATGAGCCAGTCGGCCACCCATCTCATGATGTAAGGGTTTATGTTAAGGTTGGTGAGTTTATCTATGATTCCTGAATGGGGGATAGTATCAAAGGCTTTAGTGAGGTCCAAGTAGGCTGTGTGAACCACCTTGCCCTCATCTATGGGCTTGGTAACTGTTTCAAAGAAGTCTACCAGGTTTAGGAGACATGATCTACCCTTTACAAATCCAAACTACGTAGAATCCAAAGTTTGGAGTTTACCAATGTCTTTGTTTATGAGTTCCATGATGATACGCTCCATGGCCTTGCAGACCAGGCTTGTCAGACTAATAAGTCTATAGTTCCTGGGGACTGTGGTGGCTCTCCCTTTGTAGACTGGGATAACCATTGCTGTGTGCCATTCAGTGGGCACATAGCCTGTGGTGAGACTGTGATTGACATGGAGTTTAGGTGGGGGGCTAGTTCATTTTGAAGTTCATGTAAGGTGCAGCCTGGGATGTTGTCCAGTCCCATGGACACTGTGTTTTTGGCTTTAGAGAGTGCCATTTTTACCTGCGTGTTTGTGATAACGGTGCTCTACAATCATTTGGTATAGTTATAGGCCCTTTGGGGGGGTGAGTAAAATTAGCACTGAACCTATCTGCCAAGATGTTGGCAGTATCAGTTGTCTCTGTATATTTTGTGCCATTCTGCTGTAGCTCAGTGCAGATCTGGGTGTTGCCATGGAGATTCTTGACATAGCTAAAGAATGCCTTGTGGTTGTCTTTAAATCTGTGGCAATTTTTTTCTCAAAATTCACTTTGGAGGATTTTATGAGGGCTCTTAGCTTCTTACTGAGGCCTGTCAGGGAGTTCCTCCACTCGTGGGTTTTTAACTCTCTTTTGCAACAGTTTCTTCCTTCTGTTGTAGAGTATGTTAATGGCAGGGGACCACCAAATTGGCTTCCTTTTTTTGGAGGAAAGTGTCTTGGTTTTGTTAGGGATAGCACGATTCATGCACTCATGCAGGTGCTTGTAGAGTGCTTTTGTATAGGATTCAGCAGTCGTGACTGCATTATCCATCTGCAGGGGCATCATGAAGTTATCCACTTCTGTTTTGAGTAGCGTGAAGTTTGCTTTGGAGAAATTTTTCACTATGGTTTCCTTGTGTAGGGGTGGGGTCAGGATGTGGATATCTAGGGGATTAGTTTATGATCTGACCTAACCAGCAAGGAGTTGATCTCGGTCATTGAGCACTGGTCACCCATGTTGGTAATAACCAGGTACAGAATACTGTTGCCCCTGGTGGGGGTGTTGACAAGTTGATCCATGGCATTAGAGTTTATAAATTCCAGGAATCGTTGAGCAAGGGGATTAGTACAAGAATAGTTTTCCCAGTTTATGTTCAGGTAAGTGAAATTGCCCATTATTAGGGTATTTGGTTGGACCCTCATTTTTTCCAATGTCTCCAGGAACGATGAGCATGGGTCCTGGGTCATGCTGGGGGATCTATAACAAGCTACAATTTGGAATGCATTTTTGCCCAGGGTTAGTTGAACTTGGATGATCTCAGAGCATTGTGTTGTGCAACTAGCCTGGAGGTGTGGGTATTCTTGATGAATATGGACCCACCTCTGCCCTTAGTGTTCCAGTCCAGGTTTTGTGGCCGAAACGTGTGGTATGAATTATAGCGTGGTAGAGCTGGGGTGCTCTCGGGAACCTTGAACCAGGTCGCAGTCACTGCACAAATATCAATGTTTTTCATTTTGAGGAGTGCATCGAGTGAGTGCATTTTGAGGTTTAGACTCCTAGCATTGAGCAGCATTGCCCTCAGTTTTTTTGTCACTTCTAGTTCTTACGGTGGCAGGTTTGTCTTTTGAGCCTTGCCTAAAAAAGGCACTATGGGGGCGGCAAGAACCTTGGCCAATATTCGGAATACCTGGGGTGACAGGTGCAGGCCATCTTTGGTGAAGCATGTGGCCTGTCAAGCATATCATCCCAGGCAGACAGATACTGGATCCCCTTTGAATGACAGCAGAAGCTTAGCCAATTGTTGAAGTTGATAATTTTATCCTTGTACTGTGGTATCATTCTTGGTGAAGGCAGGATGCTACTCAGGGCTAGGGTCATACCTGCCTGGGCTACAAGATCAGAGAGCTCTTCCATGTCTCTTTTCATGTAGTCCAGGGAGATACGTCTCAGGTCATTCACACCAACATGTACAATGACAGAGTCATATTTGTACTTGCTTTGTAGTGACCTGAGTGCATGCATTATGTGGCAGATTTTGGCACCCAATAAGCAGCTGATAGTAACCTTCTCTTTGTCCAGCCTGGTGAGTGGGACATCAGTGTGCCTGACTACAGAGTCACCTATGACTAGTGTGCTGGGTATGATGTTTTGCCTTATGGACTGTGGTTGTGTGGCACACCGAGTTTGTGGGCTATGTGTTGTTTGGGATGTGTTGGTGGGAGGTTGCTTGTGTGTCTGCTTTGGAGGTCTCTGTTGCCTAGGCAGATTTCGATTTTTACTCAGTGCCTCCATATATGTCTTGCTGTTTCTATGTGTTTGTATAGGAGGTGTTGGTTTAGTAGGTCTATGTGACGTGAGTGGGGTGCTGTGAGTTTTTACCTTCTCCTCTTGACTATCTGTTCCAGTCTTGGTTGGAGAGAGCTTTGCCTCTAGATTGGCTGTATACGTGCATCCCTCACAGGTATTAGTGCTTGGTGGTTGGAGGAGAAGGTTGTCTGTGTACATGAAGCAGTTGTAACATTGCCTCAAGATGCCCAGGTTCATCGGGTAGACTGGAGAGTACAGTGGGAGCTGTCCCTTGGACATGCCTGAATGATCATTAAAGTCTGTTCTCTTTTGTTAGGTGGGGAAGTAGTAAAGACTGTTTTCTTTTTGTCAGGAAGGGAAGTATATAGAGTATTCCCTCCTGGCAAGTGAGGGGGTTAAGTGCTGGGGGTTGTTTAGTGCTACAGCAGATTTGGAACAAGTGCTGGGCTAGAAGATGCAAGTCTCAGTGCTTAGGCTGAAAGACTGACTAGTTATAAGGGAAAAATTGAAAAGCAGGCTTTGTGGACCCAGGGATAATTAACCCTACACTGCGCAAATGTGTTTTTTATAACAGAAAGAATAAAGGGATAGTAGCCCAGAATGACCAATAAATTACAAAGTTTGAGCTGAAAACCACTCCTCCAGGGGCAGATAGGCTGCTCAAAGCTCCCCACTCTCACTGGTGAACAGAGAAACTTCCTTTTATCCTAGTAAGGTATGGGCAACACAGAAACTACAGTACAGCCCTAGATTCAGCAAACCGAAAACTGGACTCTACTAGCTTCAGAAAGGTGGGAAACAAGTGTAGATATAGTTTTTTTTTTTTCAAGAAGTTATGGCAAATACAACAAAATAAGCACTTTAAAACATAATAAAATGGATATCACACTTGGGTGTGTGGCCTACAACAGTTAAATGCTCACAGAAATGATTTTAAAAGTGCAAACAGTAAGTACAATAAACAGCTGAAATAGGCTTTTTAGTATCAAATAAATGCTAGAAACCAAGCGTTTAGGTGGAATTAGCAATAACTAGCAAGAAACAAGCCAAAAAAGTACTTAATCAATCCAAAGTCTCTCTTTTCTCTTTCTGCTGCTGTAGGACTCTGCAGGACACCTAGGCAGGATCTTGCTGAGCAGATACAAGTGCAAAAAATGCGCAAATGAGGTTTTTATAATATAAAGATGAAAGGGATAGAAATTAGCCCAAAGTGGCCAATAAACTACAAATTCTGAGCTGAAAACAACTCCTCCAGGGACAGACAGGCTGCTCAAAGCTCCACACTCTCACTGGTGAACAGGGAAACTTCCTTCTAACCCAGTAAGGTATGGGCAACACAGAAACTACAATACAGCCCTGGATTCAGCAGACTTTGAAAACTGGACTCTACTAGCTTCAGAAGGGTGGGAAACAAGTGTATATATAGTTTATTTTTGTTTTTTTTTTGTTTTTTCAAGAAGTTAAGGCAAATACAACAAAATAAGCACTTTAAAGCACAGTAAAACAGCTATTGCACTTGAGTGTGTAGCCTACAACCATTAAAACAGTTTAAATGCTCACAGAAACGATTATAAAAGTGCAAACAGTAAGTACAATAAACAGCTGAAATAGGCTTTTTAGTGTCAAATAAATGCTAGAAACTGAGCGTTTAGGCGGAATTAGCAATAACTAGCAAGAAACAAGTCAAAAAAAGTACTTAATCAATCCAAAGTCTCTCTTTTCTCCATATATATATATATATATATATATATATATATATATATATATATATATATATATATATATGTATATAAATAAAACCCATAATTTAGTTGACAGTTATTAACATCAACATCTGTTTGGTCAATACAGTTTGGTCAACTAAATAGATAGCCTGGGGATTGTATGATCTTGAGAGTTAATATACACATACACACACACACACACACACACACACACACACACACACACACACACACACACACAAACACATATTTATCTATCTACCTATCTTTCTACACACACACACACACACACACACACACACACACACACACACACACACACACACATACACACTTACATATATATGGTTCCCCTTCACAATCCCGAATTACTGAATGCTCGAAATTCAGTAACTCGAGACTGTAAAGTCGAAAATGCAGAAGCACGAATCTGCATAAGCGCAAATTCATATATCTCGAATTTGCGCTTATGCATGTCAGCTACGGGACGGGAATTGTGTGAGTTGGGATGTTTTACGGAAGTGAAGGTAAATGAGTGTATGTGTGTGTTTTGTAAGTTGTGCGTGTGGGTTAGGGTAGGGAGGTGGGAGTATGAGTGTGAGTGTTGGATGTGTCTATGTATGTGTGATGTGTTTGTGTGCGAGGCAGTTTAAAATATCTGTGTGGTGTTTTTTTGTGTGTATTAGTGCGATCTTGGAGTTAGAATATATAAGTAGGGGGGTGTGGGGGGTGCAGGGGCGCCCCTGCATACATGTAGTGTAGGGCTTGTAGTTTATGTTATGTGGGTTGTATGGTGTGCGTGTTGTGTGGTGTATGTGTTCTGCATGTTCGGGGTTTTTTGTTTTCGTGCTTGTGGGTTTCGGGATTTTTGTTGGTTCGACTTTATAATTTTGAGTTACTGAATTTCGAGCATTCAGTAATTTGATATTATAAAGGGGAAACCATATATATATATATATATATATATATATATATATATATATATATGTTTAAATAACTAGCAGGGGTGTGTGGCAAAAACAGTGTTTTTGACTTTTTTGTAGTTTGATTTGCTTGCTGTAAATGTATTTCTCATGCTTGTAAGTTTAGTGGCATTGACATTTGAGTATTTCAGTTAAATTAAGTATATCATACACATGCGTATATATATGCACACACACACACACACACACACACACACACACACACACACACACACACACACACACACACACACACACACACACACTTATCTACCCATGTATCTATCTATACACATACACACTCACACACACACTTATCTAACTTTGTATCTAGTGTATCTGTCCATACACACACACACACACACACACACACACACACACACACACACACACACACATACATAAAATAGGCCAGTTACTAAGAACTTCAGAGAGATTTTGTGGTTCCCCAAAGAGCATGGCCTTATTGGAGTTGACGTTTAGCTGGATTTCTGCTTCTCTGCTAGCCACAAGTTTAGATTATCCATGTCTTTTTCTAGTTGTGTTTTTATTATATTTGGGAAGGAGTGAGTTCTGTACATTTCCACGTCATGTCTGTATAGGGGCGTTTTTAAGCAAGGAAGGATATATAGAGCAGCATTTACTGATAAAAGTGGAAAAAGTAGGAGAAATAAAATTGATCCTTGTGTCACCCCATTGTGTGACAGGTGCCCCTTTGTGTGACAGGTGCAGAGTTGGAACAGAAGAAGCCAATATACACTTTTAGTTTCCCATCCATTAGAAAATGGTTAAACCAGAATGTTGTTTTTTTTTTTCATTTTATGTCTGGTGCAATTAGGGCTTGAGATTGTAGGTTATGGTTTGCTATATCAAATCCTTAGAAAGATTGATAGATACTGTTTTTATCCCTACTTGAAAGATGTCATCTGTAAGTGTCCATACAGCAGTTGTGCTACTACCTGTCCATAAAATGTGTTGACAGGAGGAGTGAAGTCCATAGTATTTTTAATAGGTAGAAAATTGGTTAAAGATTAGTTTTTCTAGGAGTTTGCTAAGAGGGTAAAAGAAATTAAACTGGTTCTGTAAATGTTCAAATAGCAGTTGTTGTGCTCCTATCTGCCCAGAAAATATGTTGTTTGGAAAAGAGAAGTACATATTTTCAATAGGTAGAGAGTTGGTTAAAGATTAGTTTTTTCTAAGATTTGCCTAAGGGGTAAAATAAATGAAATAGGCTCAAAGTCTGAGACAGTTTTTAAAGTAGTTCTTTTGAGAAATTGCTTTATTGCCTGTTTATATTGTAGGCATAGGGTCTTAGGATAGCTATGTATAAGATGTGGTAGAGAGGGGTTATTAAATGATCTCTGCATAAACAGAACAGCTCGTGTAGGTGCATCTGCAGGGATGGAATTATCTGTTTGTTTATGAATGTATGTATGTATGTATGTATGTATGTATGTATGTATGTATTTAAACTTGTTGGAATACGTTTTAAATAAATGTGAATCCATTCTAGTAGCTGTTCATCATCTTTCCTTTTAATGTAGTGAAAATGGATGGTATATGGGGAGGAGGGAATGAGGGATTATTTGTTGAAGTGCTTGTTAGAAAGATTGGTTAAGTGGATATGGGATTATACTTGTAGTATGGTTGTGAATTGTGTTAATGGACCATTTCTTGAAGAGTTGTTATTTTTTATAGTGAGAAGGTTTGGAATGATGTTTGAATTCTCATGCTGACTGGTTAACCTGTTTGCAAAAGTGTTTAGGAATGCATATTGTATTTGTTTGCTGGGAAGTCATAAAGAGGGTTTTGTATCATCTGACAGGTTTCTTCTCTACATTTCTCAGATGTATGAATCTGTTTTAGTCTAAAGGAAGCTTTGAATGTTTCCACTGAGACCATGCTTTGTCTCTCATTTTAAGTAGTGCTTTGAATTCTGGGAAGAGACAGCCTTTTTTTACACTTGTAAAGCCTACTGATCCATGGAAAGTAATTATGCTTATTGTTGCTGTAGTTTACTGGTTAATTTGTTGCATCGTTAGAGTCAGCATCTTTGTATATAGGGAACAAGTCAAATAATTCCAGGAACTAGTTTTAATATGTTGCTTTTTTAAGTATGAAGTAGTTTGAATCCAGAAACCTTGACTATAATGGAGATGGGACAGTTTTCACTGAGAGGTGGTGGGAGAACATTAATGCTTGAGATGGAGCTGGATATGTTGGTGATAACAAGGTCTAAAAAGGAGCTCTATACTAAATTAGATTTATTTTTCTTGTAGCTTCCTGAAGAAGCTAGATAAGGCCAAGGCTGGCAAGGATTTCATTAGTGTCAGTGTTGTATAGGCTAAGGAGATTTCAGTTGAAATCACACAGAATTATAATGGATTTGTTTTTTGGGATACATGCTTTCATTTTTAAATCAAGTTTTGAAATGTGCCCTTGTTGGATGGGAGAGGGAATCTAGTCTCCAGTGATAAAGATTTTCTCAGAACTTCCTTTGGGTATGTACAGAATTATCCAGTATGGGTAACAGTCAACTGCAATGTTAGATTGCTGATGCATGGCTATTTGGACAAATAGATGTGTATAATAATTACTTTGCTCTTTCTGTAAGTAATACTTTTGCTACTATATTAATGGATCCTCAAATCTTTTACCAGTAAGTGCAACCAACACATGTGATGTTCTCTCCAATCAGTGATGTGATTCAGTAGCTCCTCCCACTTTCACTTGTCCAGTAAGAAATCACTTTCTAAACTGCATAATTTCAGTGTTAGCAAAAGGTACTGCTGTTAACTGTCAAGATGATAAACATCTACATTGCCTTTTATTTAAGGCTATACAAAACAGAGTTTTCAGCCTGTTCACTGAAGAATCAAGGTCAAAACCAAAAGTGATGAGAGAAAAATATACCTCAAATCAGGGGCACTTTTTATTTTTAGGTGTCATTCACTTAGAAAGATGCTATAATAAATTGATTTGCATTTACAAACATTTGTATAAAAAATATCAAGTTTAGGTGTCATTCACTTAGAAAGATTCTATAATAAATTGATTTGCATTTACAAACATTTGTATAAAAAAAATCAAGTCAGCATAAATACAAATACTGCTGCCTTTTACACAATTTATCACCACCATAAAACAAAAATTACACCTTTTTTGAGTGGCAGAAAGATATTTTGAGGAAAGTTTAGGGATGTTCCTAAGAATCATGGACTGCTAAGAGATATGCATTATCACTTCTCTCTCTCTCTCTCTCTCTAGACTTCAGGTTTAAAGTATGACGGTTGCACTGACCGCTAAACTCCCCCTAATCAGTATTGCTTATTATACCACTTGTGAATGAGATGTTGTGGTTTTATTCATTGAGGATCACGGTTAGGACACCATAGGCATGTTGGTTATTTTTGTGACTGCTGCTGAATGCAGAAGTACACTCTGTATGCTGGAGATGATAATTTAGGAAATTATCTTTTTTAATAAATGTTTTTCTTGGCCTCCATTCTATGCCCTCCAGCTGACCTTCAACTACTTTGATTGTGCTTCCATTGCTCTATTTTACCTTTAACGTCTGCAACATAGCTCTCAACCTTCCATCTCCAAAATGTAGAACAGTACCTCTCATAGAATGGAACAAATGGAAAAATTACTAACAGCCTATAACTTCATTTAGGAACCTCACAGAATGGGTAAAATTAGTTACTGTTTTTTAATGAATTCATATTTTTCAAGATTATTTACTGTGGGTATCACTTAAAACAAGTTTTTAACACTGAATGTGTGACAGACCCTTTTAATGTGCATCTGTGAGGAACATGGACATTTTAAGACTCATACTGGGGAACATTGTTCATAGTGAGGTGCACTTGAGAGGTATGGTCCTCAGTACTGTCTCCTGGAGCTAGAACCACATCAGTGACAGATTGGCAAGAGGAAGTGTTTCAAAGTGGCAAGCTGGCAGCATCACACATGCCGTGCTGCATACTAGAGGAGTGCCCTAACTGGGCAAAGCTACTGATGTCACACACACACACACAGACACATACACACAGACACACACACACACACACACACACACACACACACACACACACACACACACACACACACACACACACACACACACTTAAACATCAGTTAACTCCAGTCCCCTTTAATGCCTAAATGCTAACAACAATCTGCCCCATGATTAAAGTACCAACCCCATCACCAGAGATGTGACATAATGTGCACAGACCCCCTAGAGCAGACAAGCCAGCAAAAAGTTACATTTTCCACTCCCTATCAGGCTCTTCCAGAGCTTAGTGCACCAGATGAGCTTGGATTGTCTGTGCCAAAGTGAAGGCTCCATCCCCCTATGCCACAGACATGGTACACAGTAAAGTTTACTTTCCCCTGAGTTGTACAGCCTCAGAGTTGATTACATTGGTAAAAAGATTGTAGGGGTGAAACCCTTTGTATGGGGTTTAAGCAGCTTTTAAATTATATTGTGAAGTTTCACAGTTTACTCATATGTGGAATACATAAAACTGTTTCAAAAGCATGGTATGAAAATGAATTTATCTATTTATTGATTGATATTTGATTACAGAATGTCTTGCAAAAATATTGAAGTGTAGGTGACTGAGCCTTTAGTCAGGAGAGCACAGTCATCATTGCAATGCTTCTGTACTCTTAAGAAGGTTACAGTGGAAAGCAATTGAACTTAGCTGACCCTTTATTACTTGTAGGGAGACCATGCATCACATAGCTATAAAGGCTAATAACATAGCTTTCTGTTTTTTATTTTCTAAATCAGATACACTCAGAAGCAGTTTGTATGGTGTACACACCCTGGGAGTACAATGCTGTTCCTATAGTAATACTGACTGATGTCTTCATTTATAGATCCTGAAATGTGACATGCACATCATTATTGTTCTGGTATTAGAAAATGTTGACATGTGTCTGATTTGCTGATATATATTTCACGCTTGTATCCTATACTGCTAACTCTACCTCCTTCTCATCTGTACGTAACTGCCAATGTGTCCTTCGCTTCAACATCTTTATCCTGATACTTTTTCTAATTTTCTAATTCCAGATAAACTCTTTTTATATGTTTTCCTAAGTTCTTTTAAATTCTCCCTAATCCTAAGCACCTCATCTATCAGTTTCCTCTTCCTCACTCCTATGCTCCACATATCACCCATCACTTTAACTGCATCTTTCCACTCACTTCTTTTCTCATCAACTTCTCCATTTCTTTTTACCTCCCCAGCACCATTTAGATTATCGTCCCAAGATCCTTAGGATTCCTCCTACTCCAAGGATTTCATCTCTAACTGTAAATCCCCACTCTCCTGTCCAATTCTTTCCAAACATGCACTTGATGTAATAATACTGCTTACTCCTTAATGCTCTCTCCCTGACCTCATCTGTCATAGATAGCCCTTTGAACCATAAACCTGTCCATCTGTCTAGCCTGACATCAGTATACTAGTAGGAAGCAGAAATGTCAGTAAGTGGGTAATCAGGGGGCATGATTTGGAGCTCTATCTTGACAGTCAAGAAGAAACTTAACCTTTTTCTAAGTGCAATAATAGCGGGTGGATTGTTTTGGAGAATATGGATCTTTTAGTGCAGCCATTACATTTACCATTAAAAATATTATTGTTTACACAACTAGCAATGTGATCTGGAAGTTGTTAAAAGTGTCAGCTTCTTCATATCGCAATACTTAAAATGCTAAAAATAGTGCGTAATCCTTACATTCAGTGCAGTTCGCCGTATCTGGCAAAATAAACTGTAGCTGTAGTTACATACAGGTTCATAGGTGTGTACTATGCTAATGGCCCTAGAGCCTTTCCAAGCCTAGCCCATAGGATTACCCTGGAGTCGTACCACGAGCGCTTTCCTTTACTAACATATTTTGGATATAACATTCAGGCCATTTAATAAGCTACTATTTTTACACTGAGCTTTTTCCTCTGTTGACACGTTTATCCATTTCTGTAGCTAGAAAAACGTGACAAGAGACTGAAGCGCTCATTTGCAAATGGCAGAAGAGCTGGAAAATGTGTCGGAAGACGAAAGCGGTCATCTGTAAATACAGTCACTAAATAACGACCATAATATTATACACGATCTGTATTTGTTTTGTTTACATCTAATTTTTTGAATTAGCAAATTGTCTGCTTCAGAGTATTGCTGAGACTAGAAAGTTACCATTTCATCACTAACTAGTGAAGCTGCAGCTTATTTGTGAGAGGTTTTTCATACATTTTGTGCAACAATCGGTGTATAAATACATACGCCCATCTGCTTTCTGTACCTATGGAAACCAGAGCACCTATGTAGGTGTAGTCCATGCAGACAACAAACCAACCAAGATCGACCTTAGGTACCAAGAAGGGAAGAATGAGGTAGCAACTAATCTGGTGACGCAAAAAGCTAAGTACTGTTGGCACAATGAAGAATGGTGCATTTAGAAAGCTGTAATATAGATTAATGTTACTGATATATAAACCAAACAAAAAACGACAGCGTAAAAGCTCAGCGCTGATGCTTGGTAACTTATTTTTCTGAAACAAATGTTAAATTCTACTAAAATAATGTGCATGTCTATAGCGGTAGGTTAGTAGGGCTACCATCCTTTTCACAAGACAGTCATGCTTTGGGCATCTATGCCGGAAAAAGAACGTGGCAAATGGTAAATACCTTGCTATTTTAGAAAGAGAAAATATTTCGAGTTCACACCAAGTATTACAAATATTGGGATATTACCAGAATCAGTGAATGAAGTCATAATAATTGTTTTGTTGAAGATGGCAATGTAATCAAAGAACTTATTGTGATTTACAACACCTGGTCTGTGAGCCTGAATATGGTCACTTGTAATAAGTGCATTAGCCCAGTAAACAAAGCAGACAAAAATAAAGCCGACGCAAAATTATAATTGTATAAATAAATATGATACAAACCAATAGAACAACTCTGAGTCTTGGCTATTTTTTTCCTTCGTTTTCGTGAGACCAAGTTGGGACTGATGAGAGTTTGGTTTGTTCTGCAAAGTCTCACATATCGGTAAAATACCTTACTTTGAACACATGAACAAGTGGCAATCCCACTGCAAGAGCAAGAGCAATTCCCAGCATTTAATCAATGTTTTACATTAAATACTGCAATAACTTTACCATGGCCTCTGTTTTCACGCATGCACCGAGGCTTTTTATTAGTGTTATATGAGTCGCTCATGCAATTAGAATGTCTACCTCTTAACCTCTTAGTGCAAGAAATCTGGACAAAGCCCGACAAAATGGGAGGAGGAAGCCCCCAAAATAAGTATATATTTTAAATATTGCTATTATAAACTTAGAAAATTGCTGGAGTAACAGGGCTTGTGTTAGCAGACATTTCCTGTGGGATGTGAAGCCTGAAACACAAATGCGTGCCATTGTTTAGTGGCTTAAATCTTGACATCTCAGTGATTTGCAACAAAACCACACATTTTATGAGCAACAGACCAAAAATATGAGGTAAAAATGTGGACATTCTGACAACGTATATTAGAATGGTCTAATACAATTATTGTTGTCATATGTAGTTGTACGTACTAAAGGAAAATTGCTGCCCGTTTTGCTTATAATTTAAGTGGGTGTATGGTGCGCCATGAGCCCTCATAGAAAGAAACAGTAGACAAAATACCTAAAATATCTAGAATAAAGGAATGCATGAGAACCAGCTCACAATAATCTGTAATACAAAGTGCAAACACCACTTGCTGGGGCTATTTCAAAATTGTTTTAAATTAATCCGCCATGTAAAGAGTGACAAAAAGCATTCATGAACAGACAGCAATCGAGAAATTGTGAACGATAATGTTTTGCTGTGGATTTGGATGCCTGGATGCCAAATCCGAGCTGCGAACTACCTAATAGTTGATAAGCCAGCATGCTAGTGCCCTGCCACTAAAGGTTTCAAAAACAGAAGTGCCACATTTACCCAAACATTGGCAACAATACACAAGTGAAGTGCCTGTTTTCAGGACCGATCGGAACGCAAGAGTCTGATAAATAGATGTAACAAAATAAACGTGCTGGTTGCAAACGGAGACCGAAAAAAATCAGATCCAGGGGCTACATTCGTGACCTATCATGAATTTCATGTCAGTTCGTGTTCTTAACTTTCTGTTTTATACATCCAGACCCACCGTCTGTTCTGAGCCTGCTGCTCTTAAAATATCCCCATAAGAGGTACTGCAGAATAACAATCTCTTTTCTTGGGTGCTGTTGGTGTTGTTATTTTTTTAATGTAAAGCGGATGGAACTCGTTGGGTTAATGCATGAGGCAATACTACTTACTCAATTGCATATAATTTGCTACTGGGGTACGTCAGATTGACCCACAAGTATTAGACCACGGCAGCCTTTTGTGATGTAAGATGAGCAGAATGTACTTTTTATTCGTTTCTGTAATAACTGAAATTAGCATTAGTGGACGGGAGTTCCGCTGTGGCGACCCCTAACCGGGGAAAGCCGAAAGAATTTTAGCAGAGAATGCATAACCGATAATCCCTAAAACTGGCACATATGATTTCATCTTGGTGACTGACTCCGAGACTGAAAAGGCTAACACGTTGCGGAAGATGTTTTCACCTTCTTTATCAATGTAGTTTTTCATTACATTCTCACCGTAAAGTCACCACTGGCCAATATTTTGTTTTGTTAAGAAAGGAAGACAAGTAATACCCCACAAGAACACTCTCTAGCAAAAAAAAAAAAAAAAAAAATATATATATATATATATATATATATATATATATATATATATATATATATATATATATTACGTGCTGCTGCTTTATTGATATTCTTATAAGCATTGCGATCTCTGGGTCTCTGCATTTGTGTCAACACTCCCCAATTGTTTTTTCCCCTTTTTACCAGGAAAAAATGTCCTTGCTTTGCGATGTTTTTATTTGTTAGCAGTCCGGTGCCAGCTTTGTCCGTCATTACACAACTAAAACGCAACATTTTATGTGTGTGTGTGTGTGTGTGTGTGTGTGTGTGTGTGTGTGTGCGCGCACACGCACTATGTAGCGAAAGATGGGGGCACTGATAACTTAACAAAAACGTAATCGTTATTTATGGACATCTGGCATTTCTAACATTTCGCAAAAGTTTAAACCCAGCATAGTTCTGAAATAAAATCACCAAGGATGTAACTTGAGCTAAGCTAAGTTAAATAATAAATGGCTAGCTCTGTGGATAATGTTTTATAAACACGAAGGATAATGTCCGTGACCTACCCATTTACATATATACTTTGTAATACATTGTATTGTTTTGCATTTGTCTGTATTAATCTTTTAACCGGTAACAGATGAAAAGGAGCGCCTGACCAGCTAGCCTACTCGTTATCATATAAGTAAAGAATGCTCCTAGAATAACTGTGCATTAGCAAGTATGTTCTGAATAAGAAATCTGCAACTATAGCAAGTGGCATTATATACTGGCTGTAAGCATTTATTTATTTATTTACTGGGTGGTGGTGGGAGTCGTCACATCACCCTTTTCAGCCACGACCTGGGCTCGTTGAGCAGATGACATGCAGGAAACATTACCATAGAAAAGACAAGTGGGTGTACAGACATTATACGCTGCAGTTAGAGAAGTAAGTAAAACAGGGCATACAAAGTAATCTTAAGATATATTTACAAACAATACACATGTGCAATAAACGCATATTTAGAGCGTAATGCTTGAACAAAGCCAAAATACAGAGTTATTTGAATATTTTTATCTTTAAAGCAAATTCATTTGCTGTCATTGTGAAGTGCACTGCTTATGCAGTAGTTTTCTTTACACTCATTTATGGTGGAGAGTGCTCAGATTTCATTGGGAAGGTTGTAACGGGTAGTATGCCCTAAATGAGCGCAGGCTTTCACGCCTATAGTATTTTGGAATCGGGGTGGGTGAGAAGGATCCTGCTGTTGTATCATAAAATTAGGAATGATAGGTTCTCCGGTTCGATTCTCGGCTGGGGTGCCTTCTGTGCGGAGTCTGCATGTCCTCCCTGTGGTCGCGTGGGTTTCCTCCGGGTACTCCGGTTTCCTCCCACATCACAAAGACGTGCTGTAGGTGGATTGGACATTCTAAATTGGACAAAGGCATGAGTGCGTGCGTGTGTGTGTGCCTTCTGTGGAAGGTTGGGCGCCGGGCTGGCAACTCGACACTGTAAAACTCCACTGCCAATCATGAGCGGACAGGTGATCCGCTGTGGCGACCCCTAACCGGGAAAAGCTGAAAGAAGAAGAAGGAAGGACAGAGAAAGAAGGTGAACTCAGATTAGCACTATCCCTGAAAATTACGATAACGTATGTCTAAAACAAATTCACACTCACTCAATTAAACTTAATACTGTGTTTTTGTGTGTGTGTGTGTGTGTGTGGGGGGGGGGGGGGGCATCGCAGACCTCTCAACCTGCAGACATTAAAAATGGATACAAAGGCTCTTGAAAAGTAAGTACACCCCTCTTCTGGACAAAATTTGGACACGTAAATGGCATATAATTTGAATACCAAATAGTACATAACTCTTCCTACATCATGTAGGTTTATGAGACACTTATCAGAAACACGGGTTTGAAACTGCGAGTCATAAATATAAACATATCGTGAACATCACGGCGTCAAATCTGACGGTTTTATTGTCGTTTTACCTTCTAAAATAAGGGAGATATAAATATGGTCTCTCATTCTTTAAATTATTGGTGCCACTAGTACGTTTGTCATGCAGTCTGGTTTCTTGCTTACTAAACAGTTTTGAAAATCATATGCGATAGGTAGTTACGAGTCAAGAAGTCATATTAAGAGACATTTCAAGCCTGAAAATAGATGCATAATTCCAAAAATATGTACAGCAAGCCTCCAAAATTGGCACTTACAGTTGAGGGGGGTCTTTGAAAAGGCAAGATGTAGTTTCCTTGGCAAAGAGTATCTTGCCTTATAGGAACCCTTGCATGTTGCTATTAATAATGTAGTTGGATTACTTTTCTTTCTTGATTCCTTTTCAAATGTAATTAATTCAGCTTGCTTCTTTGGGGCTAGCACTGACAGGAAGCCAGCTGCATGTAGTGATGGGGGTTAAAACTCTACAAAATTTACGGCAATATAAATTATTCTAAGCAGTACTCGTACAGATCCGTTCAATTCTCTATCCCCGTCTCCTCTAAATTTAGTACTGGCTTTATCTCCTTTTAAATTACTGAAAAGTTCAACCTTTTACAGTTAGTAGGTTCACTCATATATTATTTTGATACTACTACTACTAATAATAGGATAAATAAATAAACAACAAGAAAAATACAATATATTATAAACATGCTTCTATACATTTATACATATTTTATTGACTCTGTCCATTTATACCCAAATTATTCAAATGGTGTAAACATTTTAGTCGCCATCTTTCTCATTAAGGTTAAGATTACACATCAAGTGGGATTATTTCATCTGCCACCCCTTACCCCACCTTCTTATTGCCATGCTTTCTCTTGCTGTATTAAACAGGCTGCCATTTCATTCTTGAGTACACCCCCTTCTTTCCGTGGTAGTTCTCATCTAATTCCCAGAGCTCCACTCCTTAAACCCTGTCAGAATTTTGAGACTGTTCAATGCCAGGCCCAAAACTCAAAGTGCGATCCTGGGAAAGCGATGTGTGAAACTCGCTGTTACATGTAAAAAGGCCCACCTCCCTATCCCTTCATCAAGCTACTTATTTATACTAAAAATGCTCCGAGGTGTAACAATTTCAAAGATGGAGTGGGTGCTTCCCTGTAATAGCATTTAATGTCCTATAGTAGTCACTGTCCTCAAATTACTAGGGACTACACGACCACCTTCCTTCTTAGATTTCCTGTAATTATTCGTTTAATCCACCTCCTGAAATACTCTATTATTATTTAGCCTTCGCATTCCAGCACTTTGATATTTCATTTTTTCCTTTCACCTTTGACCACTTATATTATTTGATCTGACGTCAAATAAAGGTAATAACCAAGTATTCTACCTCGCTGGCCTTGTTCAAGAGGAATCTTGACCAATGGATGGGAGATCGCAGATACCAGGGGAGGACTACTTAGTGTCACTGCTTGACAGAGGCACAGAAATGATAGGCATAGTTTTATTCAAAACAAAAGGGGTGAAAAACACATAACTATGGGCTAGGCTTTTGGTGCCCTTGGGCAGATAGCCTAGTATGAACCTATGAACCTATGAACCTATATCTCATATAGCCTAAATTTTTGCTTGCCTTCCTGAACAGTCTTGCATCTCCACCACATAGCTGGTTATTTGCCTCACCTCTTCCACATGTACCGTACTTTGCCCCTACCCAGTTCCCATTTCGCTTGTCCTTGGTACCATCTGCACAGCAGCATAAGATGCAACTCATGACCTAGGTCTATTCTTTCTAACTGCTTAGCAACCTTCCATGCTTCTAAGATTTCAGCCCTGTTTGTCCCCTGCTTGGCCTCTGATTTCCATTATTGCTTAAGAACTTTTATATTGCTTACATATTCCTTTTCTCCCAGCTCTTTGTTTACAAATGCTCTTCTTCTTCTGATACCGATGCCCGCGATTCTTTACTGACTCCTTTTCCTTTGTCTCTTACTTCTCTTTCCCTGATTCTTGGGGCCGAGAACTAGGCACGTAAGTGATACCATTTTACACTAGAGGGTAACACAATGGTATTTGTTACACAGGCTATACACCCTTAGATGTGCGGGTTTATACCTATTAGTAGGCATAGTGAAGTCAGAACATTGGCTAAAACAATGAACACACATTCTTCCAGTGTGATACGTGATGCTTTGAACTGTTTAAGGTTTCAAACAATTTTAGTTTAGTACCAGCACCTTTTACCGATCAATACTGCTTTGTAAACTGCATTTTTAACTGACAGTAAAGTAAATCTGTCATTTGGGTAGGGGGTTAAGATCGACAAGCCCCTTCCCCCAAAAAGCTTGGTAAAATGTAGCTGTAAACAGCAATGCTAAAATAGTGTAGATTACAATGCTCTCAACCAATCAAGGACAAATGTCAACAGAATCAATGACGAATCCACAAATAATCAGGGACAATCAGGGACACTTTTATAGATTCATAGGTTCATAAGTAGGTACTAGGCTATCGGCCCAAGGACCTATATAAGCCTAGCCGTCAAGGTTCCCTGGCTCACGCCACCCAAGAAAGTTATTTTCCTGTGCCACTGTTGAGCAGAGACACAGAAGTGAAACCCGGGGTGTATTTCCTATTTCCCATCCATTCATCAAGATTTTTCTTGAAGAGTGCTAATGAAGAACTTTGCTTGACATAGATGCCTGTTCCAGAGTATGGGAAGTCTCTGGGACAGGAATCTATCCCTCCAGCATGTCCTGTTTATTGTGGTGACAAGGTTTAGGTCCCTAGAGTGTGTAGCTCAGAGGGATTGGGATTTCTTTAGGTGTAGCATGTCCAACAGCTCTGGGTTTGACATAGCTTTATATGTTAGGCAGGGATCACCTTGGAGTAGGCAATATGCTACGGAGTAAAGCTGGAGTTTTTTGAGGCGGTCAGTGTAGGGCATTTGTTTAAGGCCAGTAATCCTCTTTGTGAGGTACTTTTGTGGCCTTTCTAGCTGCTGCAGATGCCTTGTGAGGTACATTCCAAAAGGGGCATTGTACTATATAATGGGTCTAATGAGTGTCGAGTAGAGGGGAACAATGACCTCTTTTTTCCTGGATGAGAACCCTTTTATGATGAGGTGTGCCATGTAGAAGGACTTCCTGACTACTGTGGCGATGTGACTATCAAAGGAGAGACTACTGTCCACCTAGGTCCCAAGGTCTCTTATCACACATTCGGTGTTAAGTAGATTGCTGCCTGTGTGGTAGTTCATGGGTAGACAGTTTTTACCAAAGGGGATGACACTGCACTTTTTGGCATTGAGCTTGAGGCCATGGCTTTGACACCAGGCATCTGTCTCAGCGAGGCCCTTCTGTAGGATGTCCACATCATTTGGGGACTTGACTATGGCTCCTAGTTTGTAGTCATCTGTGAACTTAATTAGCCAGAGGTCTTCTGTGTTAGCCTGTACTTCAGAGAAGTAGATACCAAACAGGAGAGGTTCCAGGATGGAACCCTGTGGTACTCCACTTGTCACTGCTTTGAGGTCAGATTTGGAGTCTGCAACTTTTACAGTGTGGGTTCTGTCAGTGAGCCAGTTGGCAACCCATCTTGTGACGTAGGGATTTATACCTAGTTTGGTGAGTTTAGCTATAATTCCAGAATGGGGGATGGTATCAAAAGCCTTGGCGAGGTCAAGATAGGTTGTGTGAACCACCTTATCCTCATCTACGGCTTTGGTGACTGCCTCAAAGAAGTTGATCAGGTTTAGGAGGCATGATCTGCCTTTTACAAACCCAAACTGGGTGGGATCCAGAGTTTGGAGGTTACCAATATCTTTGTTTATGAGTTCCATGATGACACGTTCCATGGCCTTGCAGACCAGGCTCATCAAGCTAATAGGTCGATAGTTCCCGGGATCAGTGGTGGCTCCCCCTTTGTGGAGTGGGATAACTGTTGCTGTGTGCCATTCAGTGGGCACAAAGCCTGATGCAAGGCTATTATTGAACATGGTGCTTAAGTGGGGAGCCAGTTCATTCTGAAGTTCATGTAAAATGCAGCCTGGGATGTTGTCCGGTCCCATGGATGCTGTGTTTTTGGCTTTAGAGAGTGCAGCTTTTACCTCTGTAGTTATGATTAAAGGGACTCCGCATTCTTCCTGTGTATATATATATATATATATATATATATATATATATATATATATATATATATATGGGCCCTTTAGGGGGTGCGTGGGGGGTAAAGTTAGCACTGAACCTATCTGCCAGGATGTTGACAATATCAGTTGGTTCTGTCATTTTCATGCCATTGTGCTGTAACTCAGAGCAGATCTGGGTGTTGCCATCAAGATTCTTGACATAGCTATAGAATGCTTTGTGGTTTTCCTTAGAATTAGTGGCAATTTTGCTTTCGTAGCTAGCTTTGGAGGATCTTATAAGGGATCTCAGCTTCTTACTGAGGCTGACCAGAGAGCTCCTCCACTCATGGGATTTTACTCTCTTTTGCAACAGTTTCTTCCTTCTGTTATACACTTTGTTTATGGCAGGGGACCACCAGACTGGCTTCCTTTTTTTGGAGGATAGTGTCTTAGTTCTGTTTGAAATAGCACGATCCATGCACTCGTGTAAGTGCTTATAGAGTGTATTTGTGTAGGATTCAGCAGTTGTAACTGTATTGTCCATCTGCATGGGTGTCATGAAGTTCACCACTTCTGTCTTAAGAAGCATGTCATGAAGTTCACCACTTCTGTCTTAAGAAGCATGAAGTTGGCTTTGGAGAAAATTTTTACCGTGGTTTCCTTAATGGGGGGGTAGGGGCTGGATGTGGATATCAAGGGTGATTAGCTTATGGTCGGATCAGACCAATGAGGAGTTGACTTCAGGTGTGGAACACCAGTCACTCATGTTGGTAATGACTAGGTCTAGGATATTGTTGCCCCTGGTGGGGATGTGGATAAGTTGATCCAGGGTATTGGAGTTTATGAATTCCAGAAAGTGTTGAGCTAAGGAGTTGGTACACAAGTAGTTTTTCCCAGTTAATGGTGGGGTAGTTGAAATCGCCCATTATTAGGGTGTTTGGTTGAACCCTAATATTTTCCAGTACATCAAGAAAAGAGTGGGAATCCTGGGGCATGGTGGGGGATCTGTAGCAAGCTAGAATTTGGATTGCAGTTTTGCCCAGAGTTAGTTGCACTTGGATAACCTTGGCTGCATTATGCTGAGCAACAAGTCTGGAGGTGTGGATATCCTTAATGAATATGGACACACCTCTGCCTTTGGTGTTCCGGTCCAGGTTACATGGCAGAAAAGTGTGGTATGAGTTATAGCCTGGTAGTGCAGCGGTGCTCTCTGGAGCCTTGAACCAGGTCTCAGTCACTGCACAGATATCAATGTTCTCCATTTTAAGGAGTGCCTCGAGTGAGTGCATTTTGAGATTTAGACTTATAGCATTGAGTAGCATTACCCTCAGTTTTTGCTTGCCTGTTCCTGTTACAGTGGTGAATTTGTTATTTGAACCTTGCCTAAAAAAGGCACTATAGGGGCAGCAAGAACCTTAGCCAGCATCTGGAATCCCAGGGGTGGCAGGTGCAGGCCATCTGTGGCAAAGCCTCGAGGTCTGTCGACCATGTCATCCCAAGCAGACAGATACTGGATCCCCTTAGAATGACACCAGAAGCTTAGCCAATTGTTGAAGTCAATCATTTTGTCCTTGTACTGTGGTATAATTCTGGGCCATGGCAGAATACTACTCAGGGCTAGGGTCATACCTGTCTGGGCTACAAGATCGGAGAGCTCTTCCATGTCTCTTTTCATGTAGTCCAGGGAGGTACGTCTTAGGTCATTCACATCAACATGGACAATGACAGAGTCATATTTGTACTTGTGGAGTGACCTGAGTACATGGATTATGTGGCAGATCCTGGCACCCGACAGGCAGCTGACAGTAACCTTCTCCTTGTTTAGTCTGGTGAGTGGGACATCAGTGTGCCTGACTATAGAGTCACCTATGACTAGTGTGTTGGGTACGTTGTTTTGCCTTATTGACTGTGGTTGAGTGGCACACTGAGTCTGTGGGCTATGTGTCATTTGGGTTGTGTTGGGGGATGGAGGTTGCTTGCTTTTTTGCTTTGGAGGTCTCTGTTGCTTAGACAGATCATTTATTGTGAGCCTCTGCAAATGTTTTCATGTTACTATGTGTGGATTATGGTGGTGTAGATTTAGTGAGACTATGTGATGTGTGTGGTGTGGTGCAAATGCTTACCTTCTCCTCATGACTGTCAAGTTCAGTCTTGGTTGGAGAGAGCTTTACCTACAGTTTGGCTAGATAAGTGCATCTCTCACAGGTTGTAGTGTTGGGTGGTAGGAGGCTGAGGGTTGTCTGTGTACATGAGGCAATTTCTACATTGCCTCAAGATGCCCAGATTCATCAGACAGACAGGAGAGAACACTGGGAGCTGACCCTTGGACATGCCTGAATAAAAAACTATTTTCCTCTAGATAAGTTAAGAAAGTGAGTACAAGAGCTGTTTTTCTCTATGCAAGTGAGGAAAGTAAATACAAAAACTGTTTTCCTCTAGGTGATGAGGAAGGTTGAGTGCTACAGTAATTAGTAGCTTATTTAATGCTTAAGTTCTGAACAAGTGCTGAGCACGAATAAGCAAATTTAAGTGCTAAAACTAAGAATCTGTATCTGCACTAGACGAGTTACAGGACAGAAACAAGTGCAAATGCAGGCTTTCAAATCAGAAAGTTGAGAGAGATGGAAGAGATTGCCCAAATCGCCAATAACTACAATTTCTGGGCCAGAACCACTCCTTATGTGGTAGACAGGTTACTTAGTGCTTACCACTACCACTGATAAGCTAGAAGGCTTCCCTCCAACACAGAAAGGCATGGGGGGCTCAGAAGCTTACATACAGTCCTGGATACAGCAAATCTGTATCTGGAACACTAGATTCAGGAAAGGTAGGAAACAGGCTTACAGTTTTTTTTGTTTTACAGAAAAGTAGCAAAAACAGTAGTAAAAACAATTCACATTCAGTGCAAAAACACAGTTTAAAAAATGCAATTAAATTAAAAAGGACTAAAAGCAAGTGCAGAAAGAGTTTATTAGGTAGAATGTGGTAAAGAGATGGGACTGGGGGAGTGTCCCAGATCAAATCTACAGTGGGGCGGGCAACTGCAAAAGACACCAAATTTAAACTACAAGCCAAAAATAGGGAGGGTGGATGGAACAAAACAGTTTCAACAGAGATCTAAGCAACAACTAACAGTACAAACTCTAAAACAAAAAAAAAAATATATATATATATATACTCAGCTCTGTATATTTGCAAATAGATTGGAAAGCAGTCTCTCTGAACAGGGAGACAACAATTTCAACAAAGATCTAAGCAACAATTAACAAACTCTAAAACCCCAAAAAATATACTCGGCTCTGTATATTTGCAGATAGATTGGAAAGCAGTCTCTCAGAACACAGGTTCCAGCAATTAAATGCAGGTGATTACTAACAGGTCTAATTTTATGCAAGTGATCCTTGAGTTAGATAACACACAAGCTGTAAAAAGCAGTTATACCAACTGAAGACACAGCAGAAAATAGGGGGGTGGACAGTTTCAACAGAGATCTAAGCAACGACTAACAGTACAAACTCTAAAACCAAATTAAAATATATAAGTACTATTAACTTGAGACACTGACAGAATAAGAGAATGTGAATTAATATACATTTTCTGAAGTAAAAGAAGTCTATAATTCTAATTATGGAAATTATTTATCAAGTAAAATCCAACACCTTTTGTCTAAAAGTCACCAGTTTTAGGAGGGATTAAGAGGGACATAGCTAAAATTTGAGTCAAAATCAGGGACAGTTGAGAGGTATGAGACTAATTCACAATCCAGCAGAACAACACTGGTAAGTAGCAGGCAGAGACTGGTACTTGTAGTCTTTTTATCTCTTTCATTTGCATGCTCATTTTTAGTTTGCTTGAAATGCAGTCCACTTTTAATTCAACAGAAAGAATGTAAAGAAGAAATGTGCTATGATGTCATATTTTTACCTCCCCTCCACCTACCTAATGTTTATTCTGTATTCACACCTCATACTACTGCCCCCTTCCACTACCTAACATTGAAAATATACACATTTCTCCAAATGTTAAGAACTGTAGATAAACGTCTGTTTCTGCAGTTGCTCTATCAACCGCAAAAAAGACCGTTTTCAAGATATATTTCTCCAAACGTTTCATTCAGATTCTGCTGTCTACTTTCATTAAACCAATTCTAAACCTTTTGATGTCCATGAACCCTAATGCTGCTGAAAGATCCCTAGGAAACATATACTCATCTGAATACATTGAGAAACTGTATTCTGTATTTCTCCAGAAAATATTTTCAGTAAGAAAAAGATACGTAATCATGCCTCAGAATTAAAGGAAGGGGTAAATACATCAGTGCACATTATACACACAAACCAGTCAGTAAAGAACTTAATAGAATATTGAACAATAATGACCAAACGTTCTTCCAGTCAAAATAAATAAATACATTTGTTGAGAGGGAGATCTTGGAAAGCACCAGTCTTCTACACTTGAAGCACGCAGAAGCAGCCATACATCTCATCCTCTTAGAGCAAGAAATCTGGACAAAGCCATAAATAATTGGGGGACAAAGACCCCAAAAGAGGGACCATGTTTAAAATATTTCTCCTTCAAACTTCAAAATCTGATACAATAAGAGGTTTTGCATTAGCATGAATTTTCTGAAGGGTATGACGTCTGAAACTCAAATGTCTTTCATTGTTTTCTTATAGAATGAAATGTGAGTAAAATCGAACGCCTTGATGCTTAATTCGATAGCAAAGTGTATGAGGAAGCATTGCAGACTGCTGCAACTTACTTTAGGGTCTGTAACAACCAGGACAATACACCAGGATCTAAAAATCTCATGTGTTTTAGATGCACTACTCCCCCGGGAAAAAAAAATCATGTTTTGTATCTCAGTGGTGCAGTGACAGTGTGAAGCAAGTTCCTACAGCATGTAATGTAAACACTTCCTGAGGCACCGCATTGCATGCTGTCTAAATATCATCTGTTTATGTCTCTTGGTGAATGGCTGCATTAGCTGACGTCTGGCAGTATATCAGGATGTCCTTACATTCACCACTGCAGTATTCATTACAAATGGGATTCCCTGCTGTGAAGCCCATTGCCCGGCCAGTTTACCGAAGTCTACTGTTGCTTTAAGGTATGCTGAATGTCACCTACACACTCCTTATGTAGCGTAGGGCATAAAGATGATGTTCAGGCATACCATCCTCAGAACTTTGCTGCCAGTTCGAATGCTCTTTTTAACTGTCGATCTGTTACTTTTGTCCGTTTTTAGTTGTTTTTGAGTTTGTTGGCATTATGGTGATCACTGCTGTTTGCTAAAGTCCTCAGCCTTGCAGATACGTTCCCAGATAGGTATTTTTTTTTCTTTTTCTGATTGTTTTATGTTGTTTGGGGGGTTAACGTCATCCAGGAAGGGTAAATGCCAGTGTGGGAGGCTGATTTTCCATAAAGACTGCTACGATAAGTGTCTTTTTTGCCTAGGTGCTGCTCACAATCATGCTTTTTGTTTAATTTGTCAGATGTTTGTCCCTAAAACCCTTTGTAGTAGGCTTTCTTCCCTTTCATTGTATCTTCAGAACCAGCATCTTAAGCTTTGTGCTAAAGATACAATGGATGGAACTTCCTGCCCCAAGGGTCAGCCGTCAGGGAAGAAGAAGGTGCATAAGGTAAGGCCAGAATCTTCTGCTGTCCCACCTCTGCTGGGAGTTTCTCCCGAGGTTATTACAAACCCGGAGACTCACCTAGTTGTATTGTCAGATTCCTCTACTATGTCTGGGTTGGAGGGCAATGAAGATCTGGTGGGCAGCATGTCCAATGAGGCTTTGCAGGTGTCCATTTCAGGCATTCAGAGAGAACCATAGTTGATTGTTTCCAAGGCATCTGGAGGGGCTCCGCAGTTTCTCCTTAGGGAAGAAGTTCCTACTACAGTTGTGGAATGCCGTCCTGAGTGACGGCCTTCTCAGATTTCTAGGATGGACATTCCCTTAAAAAAGAAACAGAAAACTAATCATGTTTCTTCTGCTCCTAGGGATCCACAAAGTGGCAGGTCTTTCCTCAGGGGTTATTTAACGCTTTACTGTTGTTAAGGCCTCTTCAAGGGGTTTCGGTTCCTGCTCCTCCTTGGTCCTCTTCTTCTCCTAAAAGGCACAGAGAATTGAATTATACTGAGGCAGATTCTGATGATGAATCCCTTGCTTATTTTACCCAGATTCCTTCTCCTTTACACTATGGGTCTGAGGAGGAGAACTGTCATAGTCTAGATAATCCTTCTGATAAAATTTCCTTTGGGGACACAGTCTCTAGGATAATGGAATTTTTTAAGTGGGATTGTGCCCAGGTTTCGGATATCCATAAGAGGTATTATGAGTTACTGCAGATGGAATCTCCCACACCTGTGGCCATTCCTCCTGTCTTGGCTTTTTTACTGGATGTTTTTTCCAATGCCTCTAAAGCTCTGGATTCTCTGCCCCCTGCTCCCAAGAAGTCTGATAGTTTTTATAGAGTGCTTGAGGATTGTTCCTTTTTGTTTAAATGTCCTGCTGCTGACACCTCTGTGGTGTCTGTAGCCTTTGATAAGCCATCTCAATTGCTTCCTTCATCCAAGTTACTGCCTTCTGACAAGGACAGTAAAACCATGGATAGGCTATTTAAGAACATTTATACTTCGGCTACCCCAGCTTTTAGGGCTAGTAATTATCAGACCCATATCTTTAGGTATGTGTTGGCTCTTCTTTCTCAGGCTTGTCAGCTTTTTTCCTGATCTTCCAGACTCTGAGAATAAATCTTTTGTTCTTTCCTTGCTAGGGACTTCCTCTCAAGTAGTTTTTCATTCTATCAAATGTAGTTATGGTGCAGCAGATGCCTCTTCTAGGGCTGCTGCTTTTGGTTCTGATCTGAGGAGGTATTCTTGGCTAAGGCTTAAACCTTTACATGATGATATTAAGGCTAAGTTGATGGATGCTCCTCTAGGTAATAACCTTTTGTTTGGGAAAGCAGCTACTGGTTTATTTAAGTCTCTTCAGGACAAGGGGAAGGCTTTACAGGAGCTTAAACATGTCTGTTTCTCCTGTGCCTACATTTCAGCGAAGCTAGCCTTCTAAGCCAGCCTTTGTTTAAAGGCAATCTCATCCTCCTTCTAAAGGTAAAAAGGGTGGTAAATGGACTTCTCCTGCTAAGGCCACTCAGTCTGCAGAGATTCTAAAGCCTTCCTTTCCTGACAAACTAGATGCTGTCTGACTATCCACCTGTTCACAGCCACATTTTTCTTTCTTTTTGCCTTTCTCTTTCTCTTCCGATTTGGCTTTGACTCACCCAGGATTCTTGGGTTCTGTCAATCATTCATCAGGGGTACGTCATGGTCCTGATTTCCCACCCTCCTTTTATGGACATTCCTCAGCCTCCTCAGGAACAACTTCCTTTTGAGGTTCTTCGAGACCTTTTGTCTCAGAGTATTATTCAAGAGGTGCCTGTGTCTCAAAAGGGGAAAGGGTTTTATTCAATAATGTTTCTAGTGCACAAAAAAGAAGGTACTTGGAGACCTATTCCAGACCTCTCTCATCTAAATACCTTTCTGAAGGTGCCTTCCATTTGGATATTATCCCTTCAGTCTCTTTTTCCTCTCTTTCTCTCTCAGGCCTTTCTGGTGTATCTGGATCTCAAGGATGCTTATCTCCATATTCCGATCCCTCCTCTTTTCAGGAGATGTTTGCATTTCTCTGTTGCTTCCTGGCATTTTCAGTTCTCTGCTTTGCCCTTTGGCTTTTCTACTGCCCCAAGGGTATTCACCAAATGCCTTGCTCCTGTTATTGCTTTTTTCAGGCTTGATGGGATCCAAATCTTTCCTTATTTGGATGACCTGCTGATTCAGGCATCCTCTCCAGAGGTCCTTTTGCAAAATCTTCATTCTACCATTTCTCTTCTTCAGAGCCTGGGGTTCACAATAAACTTCACAAAGTCTTCCTTGACTCCTTGTCAGCATCATGTCTTTCTGGGTTGCAGGATTAAAACTGTGCCAATGTTGGCATCCTTGCCTCTTCCAAAGGCCTTAACTCTCATTTCTTTCTTTCAAACTCTTCTTCCCCTGGCTTTCATTATAGCCAGGGAGTTTCTGAGAGCTCTGGGGTTCATGGCTTCCACCATTCTGATGTTCCCTCTGGCCAAACTCCTCATGAGGAAGTTCCAGTGGTTTCTGAAGTTGGTGTGGCTTCAGCATGCACATCCTCTAGACTTTCCAGTTCCTCTTCTCCCGTGTCTCAAGAAAGAACTTCTATGGTGGATTCAGCAGTTGTTTCTGAATCCAGGGCTCCCTTTTCAACCTCCTCTTCCTTCTCAGGATCTGTTCACAGATGCTTCAGATGTGGGATGGAGAGCAACGTTTGGCCCTCTGAGCGTTCAGGGAGCGTGGTTGCTTCATCAGCAAATGGAGCACATCAACAACAAAGAGATGAGAGGTCTTATGTTGGCTCTTCAGACCTTTCATCCTCTCCTCTCTCTGAGGCATGTCAAGGTATTTACAGACAATACCACAGTTATGTGGTATATCACCAAACAGGGGAGTACAAGATCTTACCATCTTTGCTGGCTGGCACTCGAGGTATGGGATCTGGCTATCAAGTATCAAGTGATTCTTCAGGCAGTTTATATTCCTTCAGATCAGAACATTGTGGCAGACAATCTGAGCAGATCCTTCACTCAATCCCATGAACGGATGCTTCACAGGGATGTGTTTCTGGACATTGTTCACCAGTGGGGTACTCCTCAAGTATATCTCTTTGCCTCCCCTCTGAACAGACAATTTCCTCTGTTTTGTGCCAGAGTCTCAGGTCCTCTGGTATGGAAGGTGGATGCCCTCTCATTTTCTTGGAAGGGGATGTTTCTTTATGCATTCCACCCCCTTCCTCTCATTCCGAGAGTCCTGTTCAAGATTGAATAGGATGCTCCCAAAATCTTGTTGGTGACTCCCTTTTGGCTGTGACAGCAGTGGTTCCCTCTATTTCTGCATCTAGCCAAGGGCAATCATCACAAGTTACTTCACAGGGTAGATCTCCTCACCCAAAACAAGAGGTCTCTCATCTGTCCCCACCTGTCCACACTTCAGCTGAGACTGTGGGTGACAGGGTTTTGATCCCTCATAGACACCTTTCTCTGAATACTACAGCGATGAAGGCAAGGACATCCACCGTTACGGTAAGATTTTACACAACTGTACTTTCAGCCATTACCTTACAAACTAATTTTAATCATTCAGACATACATCTCAACCTGGAAACATCAAAAATCTGGACAAATGCCCATGAAAAGTAAGTACAACTGGCCAAAAATCTGGATGTTGATTAACATAACATTTGCATACCTAATTCTGTAACCCTGCCCACTCCAGTGGAATTTTGGGATACCAATGTTCAAACACAAATTGAAAAACAGACAAACTATTAAACACAAAATATAACCGGAACAGTACTGTTTTATTTTAAAGGAGATATAAATATGAGTTATAACCCACCTGGTTTATTGTGTACCATACTGCTGTACTAGCATTTATTGGTTTGACAGATATGTTTAAAATAACATGATAAGATAATTTGCTGTTGTTGGGGACCCCCAGGGAACAAGATGCTCCCAGCTACTGCAGGTTTCGCTTGTGCCTAAAGCCAGCTATGCCATAAGGTATGCTGGCACTGGAGGCCAACCAAACTGTAACCTATTATCATCACAGCTTCCTGTGAAAAGCATGTGCTTTGCTTCCCCCTCCCCCATAGGTTCATAGGTGTTTACTAGGCTAATGACCACAAGGGCCTTTTTAAGCCTAGCCATGCATCCTGAATCTCTGACAAGTTCTGACACCCTTGATAAGTGTAAGCATGGGCCTGGGAGATGAACCATTTCCAGGTTACTTGTTTGCATTAGAGACATAGGTGCCAAACCAGGGATGAATTTCTGGTTTCCCGTCCAAGTTGCACTTGAATTGGGTTAGGGAGCAACTCTGCTTCACACGGATGGGGAGCACGTTCCATAGATGGGGTAGTCTCTGGGATACATACCTATTTCTCCAGTAGGTCCTATTTATATCACAGGCAAGGTTTAAGTCTTTAGAACAGGTAATTCTGGTACTGTTTGTTTTGTGGATATGCAGGAGGTCTATCATAGTGGGTCCTGACAATACCCTGTATGCCAGGCATAGATCTCCCCTCAAAAGCCTGTAGGCAACAGAATACAGGGATAGGGCCTTGAGGTGCTCAGCATAGGACATATTACTTATGCCCTGTATTCTTTTAGTGAGGAACCTGTGTGGACATTCTAGTTGTTGTATATGCCTGGTTAGGTACATACCAAAGGGAGCATTGTACTCAATGATAGGTCTTATGAATGCTGAATACAGTGGAGCAATGACTTCCTTGGACTTAGATGCCATGCCTTTGTTTATAAATTGCACAACATAGAATTATTTCCTCACCACTGTAGATATGTGATGATCAAAGGCTAGATTACTATCTATGTGTGTCCCTAAGTTCCTGACTACTGGATCAACTCTAATGGGTATGTTGTCAATATGATGGTTACCAGGGATGGATGACTTCCCAAAGGCTGCTATTATGCATTTCTTGGCATTTATGTTTTAGTCCATGGCGCTGATACCAGTTGTTTGTCTGTGTTAGCCCCTCCTGGAGAACATTTGTGTCAGTATGAGATTCAATGCCAGCTCCTAATTTGCAGTCATCTGCAAATGTAGTCAGCCGGAGACCACTGACATTGGCCTTGACTTCTGAGAACTAAATGCCAAAAAGGAGCGGCCCAAGGACTGATCCCAGAGGAACTCCACTTGTAACGTGAGCCAGTTGGCTATCCACCGGGTGACATATGGGTTTGTACCAAACCTCTTGAGTTTGTCAACAATGCCCGAGTGGAGTATTGTGTCAAATGCCTCGGCCAGGTCGTAGACAATGTGAATGATTTTGTCCTCATCCAATACTTTGGTGACCCTCTCAAAATGTCCACCAGGTTGAGTAGACATGATCTGCCCTTGACGAAACCAAAATGGATTGGGTCCAGTGTCTGGAGGTTTACTATATCTCTATTGGTCATCTCCATGATAATTCTTTCCATGGCTTTACATATAAGACTAGTGAGACTTATGGGTCTGTAGTTTCTAGGGTCTGTAGATGGCCCTCCTTTGTGCAGAGGGATGACTGTTGCCTTTCTCCATTCATGAGGCATGAATCCTGCTTGGAGGCTACAGTTACATAGTAATTCCAGAGGCTCTGATAAGTCATGTTTCATGCTATTTAGAAGGAATCCTGGAATATTGTCTGGGCCTATTGATGCAGTGTTCTTGGTCTTAGAGAGCATTAAGGACCTGTTCCCTAGTGAAAGTAGGGGGAGTTATAGTTGATGATATTTCCTGAGAGAAGGATGAGGGGGAGAGAGGAGTAACGTTAGAGCTGAATTTATCAGTGAGGAGGTTTGCTATATCTTCTGGCTCAGTATAGGTGGCTCCATTTACAATGAGCTTTGCACAGAATTGTGTATTGCTTTTGAGGTTGCGGACATAGCTGAAGAATGCTTTGTGGTTGTCCTTAGCCTGGGAGGCCAAACTTACCTCAAATTTGGCTTTGGCATACTTTATTTGTTCTCTGAGCTGTTTGTTTAGTTTGAGAGTGCTATTATCTTGCTGGGTGCTGCACCTCCTAATTTTTGCCATGATTTTCTTCCTCCTGTTATACATATGATTGATTTTTGTGATTCCACCAGGGTTGCTTCATTTGTATGATGCATGGTGTTGTGTAACTGTTGAGTTTCCTGTACTAAACCATGTGCATCAGCAATTACCATCCCACTCAAACACTCCTACCTCTCAAGTTTACCTCATTAGGAAGAACAGTCCCCATTCTGAGTCTTAAAAAGTACATGTTCGTCACCCAAAGAGGGTCTGTTACACATTCAGTATTAGAAATGCTTTAACTGATATCCATGATAAAAAATACTGAATCATATTGTTTCATCAAAGGAATGTTTTATAAAGTATAAAATAATACAGTTAACCATCATGAAACTGTTAGTAAGTTGTTTAACATTATAGGCAGTAGCGTCTCACACATAGCACCTAACCATTCAGGGACACATTTCAAAGGAGTCAGTGACACAAGGCATTCTATAGTTATGTCAAGAATCTAAATGGCAATGCTCAGATCTGCTCTGAACTACAACAGAATGGCATTAAATATACTGATCCCAAGGATATTGCCAATATCCTGGCAGATCGATTTAGTGCCAACTTCACTCCCCTCTCACCCCCTAAAGGGGCCATCTCAATACCAAAAGATTGCCAAATTCCGATAATCTCAGCCACAGGTAGAAACAGCACTCTCCAAAGTTAAGAATACAGCATCCATGGGACCAGATGACATCCCAGGCTGTGTACTACATGAACTACAAAATGAACTGGCACCCCACCTAAGTGACATGTTTAATCATAGCCTCACCTCAGGCTTCGTGCCCACTGAGTGGCGCACAGCTACAGTTATCCCGCTCCACAAGGGAGGATCCACCATGGATCCCGGGAACTACCGTCCCATCAGTCTGACAAGCCTGATCTGCAAGGGCATGGAATGCATTATCATAGAACTTATAAACAAAGACATTGGCAACCTCCAGACACTGGACCCCACCCAGTTTGGGTTTGTGAAGGGCCGATCTTGTGTCCTGAATCTGATTGACTTCTTCGAATCAGTCTCCAGAGCTGTGGACGAGGGTAAGGAGGTCCACACAGCCTATCTGGACCTCGACAAGGCCTTTGACACCATCCCCCACTCTGGAATCATAGATAAACTTACTAAGCTGGGCATAAATCCCTATGTCACTCAATGGGTTGCCAACTGGCTTACTGACAGAACCCAGACTGTAAAAGTAGCCAACTCCAAATCCAGCTCCAGACAAGTGACAAGTGGAGTACCTCAGGGTTCAGTCCTGGGACCACTCTTGTTTGGCATCTACTTCTCTGAAGTACAGGTCAACATTAAGGGACTCTGGCTAACAAAGTTTGCAGATGACTGCAAACTGGGAGCCATTATTGAATCCCCAAATGATGTGGATATTCTATAAAGGGCCTTACAGAAACAGATGCCTGGTGCTAGAGCCATGGGCTCAAGCTTAATGCCAAGAAATGTATAGTCATCCCCTTTGGAAAAAACATGTACCCATGAACTACCACATAGGTGGCAGGACACTAAACATCGAAAGTGTGATAAGAGACTTAGGGACACAAGTGGACAGTGATCTCACTTTCGATAACCACATCGCCACAACAGTCAGGAAATCCTTCTACGTGGCACACCTCATCACTAAGGGCTTTTCATCCAGAAAAAAGGAGGTCATTGTCCCATTGTACTCATCCCTCATTAGACCCATTATAGAGTATAATGCCCCATTTGGTATGTACCTCACAAGACATCTGCAACAGCTGGAAAGGCCACAGAAATACCTCAGTAAAAGAATCACAGGCCTAAAGCAGATGCCATATGCTGACCGTCTAAAAAAACTCCAGCTATACTCTGTGGCATATCGTCTACTCAGAGGCAATCTCTGCTTAACATACAAGGCCATGCCAAACCCTGAGCTGTTGGACATGCTCCACTTGAAGAAATCCCAATCCCTCAGAGCCACACACTCCAGGGATCTAAACCTTATCATCACATTGAACAAAACATGCTGGAGGGATAGGTTCCTGACCCAGAGACTCCCCATACTCTGGAATGGACTGCCCATACATGTCAAGCAGAGCACCTCATTGGCCCTCTTCAAAAGGAACCTTGATGATTGGATGGGAGATAGGAAATTCACCCCGGGGATCATGTCAGTCACCCTGCTAGACAGGGTCACAGAGAAGTAAATATTGTGGGAAAAAATTCCAGGGAATTGTTATGGCTAGGCTTGCATAGGCCTTAGGGCCAATAGCCTAGTACCAACCTATGAATCTATGAACCTATGAATTCAGAAATAATTAGGGGCAACCAGGACACTTTAAAATGTTAGTAATATTAATCTGAGATATTGACAGAATAAGGTCATGTGAATTAATATGCATTTTCTGAAGTAAAAGAAGTCAAAAGTCTTAATTATCATTGTCATTATTTATTAAGTGTAATTCATCATATTTTCTCCAAAAATCACCATATGAGGGGCAGACCTAAAATTTGAGTGAAAATACACACCATCCAACTGTCCAGATTTTCACAGAATATCCAGATATTTGCCTCATAATGTTGGTCTGTTTCTAAAAACATTAGTGGTTTTCTGGCAAACCACTGAGGATTGAAGTTACTAAATAATGACATCCATTTAAGTTTTAGACTTCATATCCTGAAGAAAATGCATGCTAACACAAATCCTGTTATTTTTGCAACTTTTTAAGTTTATAAGAGCAGTCTATTCATATTTCTGGTTCTTTGTCCCTCATTATTTTAGGTTTTGTCCAGATTCCCTATGCTAAAATTTTGAGAAGTATGGACTTGCATATCCCACAAAAAAAGGAGCAATGCCATTGGAAAGGCCTAATTTCATATTTCTCCTTGTAGAGAAAACTTTTAGCAAAGTTAACCAGAACCCTGCTAGCAGAAATAAGATTTTAAATCAAACGATTCAAGATGTATGACAAACGTAGTACAGCACTTTTGTAATGTTTACACTAGCCAGAGTTTCAACTCATTGTAGCATAATTACCCTCCTTAAAAAAGGTTGCATGCAATTATAGCTGTTCTCATTTAAAAAGTTGCATTACTTTGTCTGTGTACATGTTACTCTTTCAGTGACAATGCTAAGCATAGTTTGTACTCTAGTTACTTACTGTTATCTGATACATTTTCACACTATGCTCTTACATACTTTAACTAACATTATGCAAGCTTGTGTAATACTGTTACAGCAAAAACAAACAAACAAACAAAAAAAAAAACAATCCAAAAACATTCTAGAGAAAAAAATAATAAAAGAATGAAAAAAAAGTGCCAAACCTTAGCCAGTACTTATTTCTTTAATGTTTTTTCTAAGTCCACCAAAGTCCCTTTAAGCTCAGCAGCCATATAAAGATTGAGTTGCACTTTACCGGTATTCTCAAACAGATCAGTTTTAATGTCCAAGACTGCATACATGTCTTTGAAGTGAAAACTATTAGCAGCTGTTTGGCACTTTTTTATACTTTTATTATTTTTTCTCTAGAGTATTTTGGGGGTGATTTTTGTTTATTTGGTTGTTTGTATTATCACTATCAGCTTGGGCTGTTTTTTCTGTCAGTACTGTTACAGCATTTGTTCAAGTTTAATGCACACTGCATCACTACAAACCAAGAAAAGAGTTACATGAACACTAGAGGGAGGGGACACGCACAGTAACAATAAAAGTAAACACTAAGCAAGCATACCTATATGCAAGTGAGGACACTGCACAGAATTATAAGCCATGATGTGTAATTACTTAAACTACCCAGGCCAAGTCTTATCCTATGACACAAAAACACATATGCCAACAACAGTTCAACACTAGCAACACAAATGTAAGCAATATAAAATAAATGTAATATCCTTTTTGAAGAGAAAACAGACTTGTCTTTGTTAACTCGACACATGATCTTCCGGGATATATCCAAACCCCATAAGGAAAAACAGGGGAAGCCAACAAAAATCTAACTTGGGAGGGTGGCCTAATGGTTAACGTGTTTGCCTTACAAACACAAGGTACAGGGTTTGAATCTCACAGGGGATAATTGGCTAGGCTTAAAATGGCTCACAAGGGCAGTTAGCCTAGTACTAATCTATGAATCTATGAATAAATTACTATGCCATAGCAGAAGCTTTGAATTTGGAAATAAATAGCTTATAGGTTCATAAGTTCATAGGTAAGTACTAGGCTATCTACCCGAAGGCATTTATAAGCCTAGCCGGAATGTGTTGGCTTTCGCTGCCCCCTTAGATTAGTTCCCTGTACCTCTGTCCAGCAGAGCCATTGAAGTGATCCCTGGGGTAAACTTTCTGTTTCCCATCCACTCATCAAGGTTTCTCTTGAAGAGGGTTAGCGAGGAGCTCTGCCTAATGCAGATTAGAATCTTGTTCCAGAGCATGAGAAGTCTCTGGAACAGGAATCTACCCCTCCAGCACATCCAATTTATTGTTGTGGTGAGGTTTAGATCCCTGGAGCGTGTGGCTCGAGGGGATATGTTTTTCTTTAGGTGGAGCATGTCCATCAATTCTGGGTTGGATATAGCCTTATATGTCAGGCAGAGATCACCTCTGAGTAGGCGGTATGCAACCGAGTACAGCTGAAGTTTCTTCAGTCAAGCTGCATAGGGTATCTGCTTGAGGCCAGTGATCCTCTTGGTGAGGTACTTCTGTGGTCTTTCCAGTTGTTGCAGGTGTCTTGTAAGGTACATCCCAAATGGGGCATTGTACTCTATGATGGGTCTGATGAGTGATACGTACAGGGGCCCAATGACCTCTTTCGATCTGGATGCAAACCCTTTTGTGATTAAGTGGGCCACATAGAAGGATTTTCTAACCACTTTGGCAATGTGATTATCAAAGGAGAGGTACTATCTACTTGGGTCCCCAGATCCCTTATCATGTTTCTGTATTTAGGGGGCTACCACCTATGTGGTAGTTTGTGGGTACTTAGTTTTTTTCCAAAGGGGATGACTATGCACTTTTTGGCATTTAGTTTGAGGCCATGGTTTTGACACCAGGTATCTGTCTCAGTGAGACCCTTTTGGAGGATGTTTGTGTCAGCCAGAGAGTCAATTGTAGCCCCTAGTTTGCAGTCATCTGCGAACATGGTTAGCCATAGTCCTCCTGTGCTTGCCTGTACCTCTGAGAAGTATATGTCAAACAGGAGGGGTCCTAGGACTGAGGCCTGGGGAATGCCACTTGTAACCAGTTTAGAGTCAGACCTAGCTCCTGCAACTCTTACCACGTGAGTTCTGTCTGTGAGCCAGTTGGCAACCTATCTTGTGATGTAGGGGTTTATGTTCAGGCTGGTGAGCTTGTCTATAATACCTGAGTGGGGAATGGTATCGAAGGCCTTTGCGAGGTCTAGGTAGGCTGTATGGACCACCTTTCCCTCATCTATAGCCTTGGTAACTGTCTCAAAGAAGCCCACCAGGTTTAGGAGGGATGATCTGCTCTTAACAAAGCCAAACTGGGTAGGGTCCAGTGTTTGGAGGTTTCCTATGTCTCTGTTAATGAGATCCATGATGATGTGCTCCATAGCTTTACAGACCAAGCTAGTCAGACTTATAGGGTGATAGTTCCCGGGGTCCGTTGTGGCTCCACCTTTGTGGAGTGGAATAACTGTTGCTGTGCACCACTCTGTGGGCACATAGCCTGTGGAGAGGCTGAGTTTAAACAGTGTGTTTAGGTGAGGGGTTAGTTCATCTTTGAGCTCATGTAGGGATGCAGCCTGGGACACCGTCCGGTCCCATTGATGCTATGTTTTTGGCTTTGGAGAGGGCTGTTTTAACCTGAGTGTCTGTGATTTCAGGGGCAGTACATTCTTCTGGTATAGTTATGGGCCCTTTTGGGGTGAGAGGGGGGGGGGTGAAGTTTGCACTGAGCCTGTCTGCCAGGATGTTGGCTATATCAGTCAGTTCAGTGCATTTTGTGCCATTCTGCACTCCCTGAGCAGATCTGAGAATTGCCACTTAGATTCTTGACATAGCTAAAGAATGCCTTGTGGTTATCTTTGGAGTCCATGGCAATTCCTCTTTCAAAGCTAGCCTTAGATGATTTTATGAGGGAATGTAGTTTCTTGCTGATACTGATCAGGGATGTCTTCCCTTCTTGGGATTTTACTCTTTTCTGTACTAGTTTCCTCCTTCTATTGTATAGCTTGTTTATAGCAGGGGTCCACCAGACTGGTTTCCTTTACTTGGTGGAGTGAGTCTTGGTTTTGTTTGGAATAGCATGATCCATGCATTCTTGTAGGTGCCCATAGAGTGCATTAGTAAAGGATTTTACAGCTTGGACAGCGTTATCCTTTAGTATGGGGGCTTTGAAACTTCCCACCTCGGTCTTAAGTAATGTGAAGTTTGCTTTTGAAAAGTTGTTCACTGTGGTTTCTTTGACCGGGGTGGTGGCAGAATGTGGATATCCAGAGTGATTAGTTTATGGTCAGATCTAACCTGCGAGGAGTTGACCTCCAGTGTGGAACACCGGTCGCCCATGTTGGTGATGACCAGGTCCAATATGTTGTCACCTCTGGTGGGGGTGTTGACCAGTTGATCCAGGGCGTTTGAGTTTAAAAATTCTAGGAAATGTTGGGCAAGGGAGTTTGTACTTGAGTAGTTCTCCCAGTTAATGTTTGGGTAATTGAAATCACCCAATATCAAGGTGTTTGGTAGGACCTTTATGCTTCCCAGTGTTTCCAGGAATGTGGAGTGGGGGTCCTGGGACATGGTGGGTGATCCGTAGCAAGCTATAGTTTAAATAGCAGTTTTGCCCATTGTTAGTTGCACGTGGATGATCTCTGAAGCATCGTGTTGTGCCACTAACCTGGAGGTGTGGGTATCCTTGATGAAAATGGATACTCCCCCGCCTTTTGTGTTTCGGTCCGGGTTTTGTAGCCGAAATGTATGGTACGAGTTGTAGCCTGGTAGTGCTGGAGTGCTCTCTGGAGCCTTAAACCAGGTTTGTGTTACTGCACATATATCGATTTTCTCCATAATGAGAAGTGCCTCGAGTGCGTCCATTTTGAGGTTTAGACTTCTGGCATTGAGTAACATTACCCCCAGTTTTTTGTTACTTGTGCTGTTTATGGTGGTGGATTTGTCTTTTGAACCTTGCCTAAAAAAGGCACTATGGGGGTGGCAAGAGCTTTCGAAAGCCTAAGGGTGACAGGTACAAGCCATCTCTAGCAAAGCAGCATGGCTTGTCGAGCATGTCATCCCTGGCTGACAGACACTGGATCCCCTTTGAATGACACCAGAAGCTTAGCCAATTGTTGAAATTGATAATTTTTTTCTATACCGTGGTATCATTCTTGGTGAGGGCAGGATGCTACTCAGGGTCAGGGTCATACTGGCCTGGGCTATGTGATCAGAGAGCTCCTCCGTATCTCTTTTCATGTAGTCCAGGGAGGTACAGCTCAGGTCATTCACACCCACATGGATAATGACAGAGTCATATTTGTACTTGTTCTGGAGTGACCTGAGTGCTTGTATTATGTGGCAGATCCTAGCACCTGACAGGCAGCTAACAGTTACCTTCTCCTTGTTCAGCCTAGTGAGTGGGATGTCAGTGTGCCTAACTGTAGAGTCACCTATTACTAGTGTGTTGGGTATGTTATTTTGCCTTAAGGGCTGTGATTGTGTGGCACACTGGTTTTGTGAAGTATGTGTTTCATGGTTTGTGTTGGGGGGTGGAGTTTGCTTGTATGTCTGCTTTGGAGGTCTCTGTTGCTTTTGCAGATTTTTATTTAGAGCCTCTGAGTATGTTTTCATGTATTTATGTGTGTTTTTTGCCAGTGCTGGTTTCATAGGTCTATGTGAGACTGGTGGTGTGATGCAAGTAATTCCCTTCTCCTCTTGACTGCCTGGTCCAGTCTTGGGTTGAGAGAGCTTAGCCTCCAGTTTGGCTGTATAATTGCATCTCTCGCATGTATTAGTGTTTGGTGGAAGGAGGAGAAGGTTGTCTGTGTACATGAGGCAATTGTAACATTGCTTCAAAATGTCCAGATTAACCAGTTGGACTGGAGAGTACACCTGAAACTGCCCTTTGGACATGCCTGGATAGGTACAGTGAACTGTTTTACTGATTGGCTCATAAGGTCAAATAGAGAGCCTTGTCCTTCTCTACAGTATACGGGGGGGGGGGGTCCAGTGCTAAGGTTTATTAGTGCTTGCTATGAGTTTTGAGCAAGTGCTGGGATGAGAAGTGAATGGTTTGAGTGCTTAAGTTGAAAGTTTGTCTAGTTCCAAGGGAAAAATTGAAGAGTAGACTTTGTAGAGCTGGGAATAGTTATACCCTAGCTAACCACTGCTGCCCGGCACGCAAAACCATGCAAATGCGGGTTTTATAGCAGGGAAATGAAAGAGATAGAAATTAGCCCAAAATGGCCAATAAACTACTAATTTCTGGGCAGAAACCACTCCTCCAGGGACAGATAGGCTGCTCAAAGCTCCCTCTCTCACAGTGAACAGAGAAACTTCCTTCTGTCCAAGTAAGGTATGGGTAAACACAGAAACGTGTAACACAGCCGTGAAATTCAGCACTAACCTGAAAACTGTACTATACTAGCTTAGAAAGGTGAGAAAACAAGTATATTTTTTGTTTCTTTTCAGAAAATAAAACAGATACAATCAAAAAAACATTTTAAATGCAGAGAAATTGCTATCACACTTGAGTGTGTAGCCTACAACAGTTAAACAGGTAACTTAAATACAAAAACAACTTTATTAAAGTGCAGGCAGTAAAATAAGTACAACATGTAGCTGAAACAAGCTTTTTAAATCACAGAAACTCTAGAAAATCAGTGTTTTAGGCAGAATTATCTAAAGGCAGCAGGAAAATGCAGAAAAATGATACTTAATCATGCAAAAGTCTCTCTTTTGTCTCTCTGCTGCTGTAGAAATCTGCAGGGCACCAGGCATGAGCTTGCTGAGCTGTATACTAGCACAAAAACCTTACAAATGCAGGTTTTATAGCAGGGAAATGAAAGAGATAGAAATTAGCCCAAAATGGCCAATAAACTACTAATTTCTAGGCTGAAACCACTCCTCCAGGGACAGATAGGCTGCTCAAAGCTCCCTCTCTCAAAGTGAACAGAGAAACTTCCTTCTATCCAAGTAAGGTATGGGCAAACACAGAAACTTGTAACACAGCCCTGAATTGAACACTAACCTGAAAACTGGACTATACTAGCTTAGAAAGGTGGGAAAACAAGTATATTTTTTCAGAAAATAAAGCAGATACAATCAAAAAAGCATTTTAAATGCACAGAAATGGCTATCACACTTGAGTGTGTAGCCTACAACAGTTAAACAGGTAATTTAAACACAAAAACAACTTTGTTAAAGTGCAGGTAGTAAAATAAGTACAATATGTAGCTGAAACAAGCTTTTTAAATCACAGAAACCCTAGAAAATTGACGTTGTAAGTGGAATTAGCTAAAGGTAACAAGAAAATGTAGAAAAATGATAATCACTCCAAAGTCTCTCTTTTGTCTGTCTGCTGCTGTAGCACTCTGCAGGGCACCAGGCAGGAACTTGCTCAGCTGTAAACTAGCACAAAAATCTTGCAAATGCGGGTTTTATAGTAGGGAAATAAAATAGATAGAAATTAGCCCAAAATGGCCAATAAACTACTAATTTCTGGGCTGAAACCACTCCTCCAGGGACAGATAAGCTGCTCAAAGCTCCCTCTCTCAAATTAAACAGAGAAACATCCTTCTATTCAAGTAAGGTATGGGCAAACACAGAAACTTGTGACACAGCCCTGAATTCAGCAGCAACCTGAAAGCTGTACTATACTAGCTTAGAAAGTTGGGAAAACAAGTATATTTTTTTTTTTTTCAGAAAATAAAGCAGATACAATCAAAAAAGCATTTTAAATGCACAGAAATGGCTATCACACTTGAGTGTGTAGCCTATAACAGTTAAACAGGTAACTTAAACACAAAAACAACTTTGTTAAAGTGCAGGTAGTAAAATAAGTACAATATGTAGCTGAATCAAGCTTTTTAAATCACAGAAACCCTAGAAAATTGACGTTGTAGGTGGAATTAGCTAAAGGTAGCAGGTAGCAAGAAAATGTAGAAAAATGATAATCACTCCAAAGTCTCTCTTTTGTCTCTCTGCTGCTGTAGAACTCTGCAGCGCACCAGGCAGGAGCTTGCTAAGCTGTAAACTAGCACAAAAATCTTGCAAATGCGGGTTTTATAGTAGGGAAATAAAATAGATAGAAATTAGCCCAAAATGGCCAATAAACTACTAATTTCTGGGCTGAAACCACTCCTCCAGGGGCAGATAAGCTGCTCAAAGCTCCCTCTCTCACAGTGAACAGAGAAAAGTCCTTCTATCCAAGTAAGGTATGGGCAAACACAGAAACTTATTACACAGCCCTGAATTCAGCACTAAACTGAAAACCGGACTATACTAGCTTAGAAAGGTGGGAAAACAAGTATATTATTTTGTTTTTTTCAGAAAATAAATCAGATACAATCAAAAAACACTTTAAATGCCCAGAAATGGCTATCACACTTGAGTGTGTAGCCTACAACAGTTAAGCAGGTAATTTAAACACATAAATGACTTTGTTAAAGTGCAGACAGTAAAATAAGTACAATATGTAGCTGAAACAAGCTTTTTAAATCACAGAAACTCTAGAAAATCGGCATTTAGGTGGAATTAGCTAAAGGCAGCAAGAAAATGCAGAGAAATGATACTTAATCACTCCAAAGTCTCTCTTTTGTCTCTTTGCTGCTGGAGAAATCTACAGGGTACCAGGCATGAGCTTGCTGAGCTGTATACTAGCACAAAAGACCTTGCAAATGCAGGTTTTATAGCAGGGAAATGAAAGAGATATAAATTAGCCCAAAAATGGCCAATAAACTACTAATTTCTGGGCTGAAACTACTCCTCCAGGGACAAATGGGCTGCTCAAAGCTCCCACTCTCACAGTGAACAGAGAAACTTCCTTCTATCCAAGTAAGGTATGGGCAAACACAGAAACTTGTAACACAGCCCTGAATTCAGCACTAACCTGAAAACTGGACTATACTAGCTTAGAAAGGCAGGAAAATAAGTATATATATTTTTTTTTTTTTCACAAAATAAAGCAGATACAATCAAAAAAACACTTTAAATGCAGAGAAATGGCTATCACACTTGAGTGTGCAGACTACAACAGTTAAGCAGGTAATTTAAACACATAAATGACTTTGTTAAAGTGCAGGCAGTAAAATAAGTACAATATGTAGCTGAAACAAGCTTTTTAAATCACAGAAACTCTAGAAAATCGGCGTTTTAGGTGTAATTAGCTAAAGGCAGCAAGAAATGCAGAAAAATTTTACTCAATCACTCCAAAGTCTCTCTTTTGTCTCCCTGCCGCTGTAGAACATTGCAGGGCACCAGGCAGGAGCTTGGATGTGACATCAATGAAAATATATTGAGTAGGAAGTAACTTCTGCTTGTATATTTTGCTGGGTGAAATTAAATACAGATAAAATAAAAATACTGTGCTTTTGTGAGATGTACTGAAGAAGAGGCAGGGAAGTGTGTTGTAAATTATTATGATTAAATGTACATTTAATAAGGCGACTGCAATAGCCAACTTTGAAGTATATTTTGTATAAGTCTGTGTATGTGTTATTGGAGAAATCCTCTTCACTTACCAGCCTTGAGGATGATCACATATATTAGATGGCATTAATGTAGTAGGTGAAAGGATTTGTTAATAAAGCAATGAGTAAGCAAAATCAAATTTTGTATGTGAAGCTTACTGAGCCTGCATTCCTGAAAAATATTAAAGAAGACGTTGAGTTTAAAGAAGGACCTCCAGTGGAAACCAAGGTAGGAAAGTATATGTACATAGATTTTGGTTTGGAAGTCTTATGATGGTTCAACATGTTTGCAGCCTGAAGAGTAAAGACTACAAAACTAACAGGAAAACAGTCTGGGTTAGGACTTCTTGTCGGATTTTTTTAGGACTCATATAAACATTAGACTGTTGTAGTGTCCTTGAATATCCAACTGCACTAGCTACAGCTTGCAAACCTTAGCTCTGTCTTGGCATCCCTATATTTTGATGTTTAGGTGCAGTTTATTTACAGACTGGGTGCTGGCAGGGTCAGAGCAGTGAGTGACCACTTGCCTTTTTTTTCGTACTTCTAATGTTTTCTGGTTGGGTTGTTATAAGTAATCTTCTTTGCATTTAGTTTGTATGTGCTTATTTGGAAACCTCATGGTGCATTTATATCATGTGACCCGACCCGAGGAAGTTATACTTCGCATGGTTTATGTGTTTATATTTGTTCTGTTGACTGGGTTAGTGGTGCCCAGATCCAAAAGGACATATTTCAGTCTTAGCCTGGGTATTACAATCTGTAAAAGTATAACATAATAATGGTACTGCATGCCACAGCAAGTGTACTGTAAAAACAGACATCTAAAATTAGGGGAGGTATTTGGGAGAGGTTATTCCCAAACTAGAATTACCATATATATTTTGATGTAATTCTTACTGTGCTGGGGGCAGACTACCGAATGCATTTGTAAGCATCGAACATGTAGTATTCAAAAGTGTTTATTTTAGTAAGCCAAGCAGCCTTTGTTGACAAGTGAGAGAGTAATGATTAGCATCTAACTGTAGTAAGGAAAGGAAGTTTATAGGGCTGGGAGACACATCAGCTGCATGTATGGTAGTAAACCAGGAGAGCGATAGTTGTTGCAGATCAATATTTTGTGACGGCTCCAATGTCAGTGAGACTAGTGCAGGGCACTGCTTGCATGGCACACATACTGAATATTATTGTAAATATTTAATAAGTCATAACCTGCTCTAAAGAAAATGGCAGCTATGTTTGCATAAAATAGGGGTTACCAGGTTACACTTCCATGTGTTTAAGAATATATTAACTGTGTACTTGCCCCGCACCTAATACACAGCAATGAGTTGTATAAAATCTTGAAGTTACACTCCTCGTATTAGCAGTCAGGCACTGCCACACTGTCAAATGACACTGGTGTCCCAGCTGATATACCAGCAATGTATGGTGACCTTAGCACTGTTCACTAAAAAAATGTAAATAAAACAAAAAACACAACTGGGATTTGAAGGGGTGACTCGAGAATTTGTGACACCCTATTATTTTGCCCCTCAAAATGGGAAATACCGAGGAATTTGGTATGGTTGAGAGGCATGCATTCAGATATGAGCAAGCGAGAGACAGTGTTCCTCAGTATGCAGGTCAGTGACATTTCTAGCCTGGTAAAGAGCTATTGTCCTACTGCTTAGGTTGTTAAAGTTGTTGTTTGAGGTGCTGATGAGGCTGATGTACAGTTGCCACCTTTTCAAATGTCCAAAGTGGGACATTTTTTGAAATTTAAGATTTTTCAGAACAGTCCATATCCTCAAGCAGTGCAAAAGATTGGCTGGACTTCACTTTTTTAGTGAAATAAAAGTTCAATGGTTTAGAATCTGCATACCTCTCAACCTCTTAGAGCAAGAAATCTGGATAAAGCCATAAATAATGGGGGGAGAAAGACCAAAAACAAATAGGGACAATTTTTAAATATTGTTCCTACATACTTAGAAGGTTAGTACAAGAACAGATTTTGCATCAGCATAGCAGCATGCTATATCTTAATATATATTAAAATAAAGAATTTGGTAGTTGCACTTAATAAATAATGACATTTATTAGAGTCAGGAACTTTTATTCAGCAGTTTTAATGCATATTTGCTTTGCTGGCAATGGCTTGCATTCTTCTTCTTCTTCTTCTTTCGGCTTTTCCCAGTTAGGGGTCGCAACAGAGCATCATCTGTCTGCTCATGATTGGCAGTGGAGTTTTTACAGTGTCGAGTTGCCAGCCTGGAGCCCAACCTTCCACAGAAGGCACATACACACGCACACACTCACACCTAGGGCCAATTTTGAGTGTCCAATCCATCTACTGCATGTCTTTGGGATGTGGGAGGAAACAGGAGCACCTAGAGGAAACCCACGCGACCACAGTGAGGACGTGCAGACTCTGCACAGAAGGCACCCCTAACCTTCTAAGTATGTAGGAACAATATTTAAAAATTGTCCCTATTATCACTGCTAATATTCAAAAAGGGTTCTTATATTTTCCTTCTTTATTTCTGTGTCATTCTTTATTTGTTATTAGTGATGACCATATGGCTGTTAGCAGTATGCTTTGTTGGTCTGCAGCTGTTGCTAAATAGGGTAATCAATACGTACTTCAAGTGCAGACAATGTCATGAGACAGGGCAGGGCTGAGAGTTACATAAGGCTGGGTGCAGTCATGGCCCTTTAACTCTCTCTAACATGTTGGCATATGTTCCCTGGGATATATTAATAACACTGTGGCACAAAGTACAAAAGTAATTTAGTGAAAGAAAGAGGGCAGATGATGTAAACTTGAACCCAGATTGCAGCCTCACAGGTAAACATATGTATTTTCACTTCTACCATAAACACTAGGAACTTTAAATATATATATATATATATGGATCTCCTTCAGAATGCCGAAATTCTTCAAAACCCATATGATCGCAGACCATATGTTCGAAGTTTTGACATACCGACATTCTAAATGGGAAATCGCATACAGTGTGGACTGGGAGATTTCCCTTGTCCTCGCTGTAGTGCGATCTTGAAGTTGGTATATTTAAATAGGGGGTGTGGGGTGTGCAGGGGGGCAAAGCCCCCCCTGCTATACACAGTTTAATGTGTGCTTTTTTATTTTTACAGGTCTAGTTCACATTTTCGAACATTTAAATGTTCGATCATATGGTCTCGGCCATATGAATTTCAAACATTTGAGCGTTTGGTTATGTGAAGTAGATATGTATATATATATATATATATATATATATATATATATATATATATATATGCATATATACAAAGGGGGGATTCAGTGAACAGAAGATAGAAGGCAAAGTAGGGTTGTGGGGCTGCTGGTGGGGTGCCAGGTGGACCAGCTGCTTTAAGGAGTTTTGCTTATTACACTTGCTCTAATCTTAATTTTGTTAAGCTGGGTCTTAGCTGTATTCTAGACTCCCCTCCCCCTCCTTCCCCCTGCCTTTTTTTTTGGCTTAATGGAGTAGTTGTTATGAAGGTGCTCATTCACTATGAAAGTTATTGTTTGACTCATTATTTTCTTTCCTTTCCAAGGTGCTTCAGCCCTGCAGTACTTGAAGGCCAGGTAGGCTGCAGTTACTACACAGGCAGATGAGCTGTTTCAAGAGTTGGGGAGCAAGGAACCCATAGCTTCATTCACTTCAAAAAGAGGTTGACAATTTGCAAGGCCAGATTTGCAACAGACAGCTGAGATACCAGCAAAGAGACCTAGGAGCAGTACCAATAAAGCGATGGTTGTTGCTGTGGACACAATTGAAGGTGTCAGCAGGGAAAATGTAGGCACGGTGAATTACCACCAGGTAATGAGGGTATTGTTAAGATTAATGTGACTGTTAATGTGATAATACTGAACCAGACCCAGGATGAATATTTAAATGACTTTATTGAGTCCTTGCTGGAAAGTAGCAGAGGAAGATTATTTGACCTTGTTTTTGAGAAAGGTTTTGTAGGTGCAGCAACAGCTAGTAACATGGAGTGTGCATCTGGTTTTATTAGTGACAATGTTAATGCACTAAACTTAAGAGATGACCCCTTGAACTGTTCTGCTCAAACAGTGAGTGGGCTGTTAGGTCACAAGGGTGAAAATGTCCGGCTCCCTCACCTCCTTTCACCTTGGTTAGCCGAGAGCAATCACACAATTATGCTACAGGTAATATCCTGGTTGAGGGCAACCTAATAACTGCACATATACCCAATTCCATCAAAGACAAGATACTAAAAGGGGAGTACATAGATGTTTTTTAAATTAATGGATGTTGATGGCATTCAGAGGCTGTTGGAAGCTAAAAGACTGAAGTAAAAGAGCTAACAGTGATGCTAGCAGCACTGGGGAAGGTTAGCAACCACAAGGCAATGATTAGATCTTGGGATAACTGGTTGGTGGGCTTCATATTATAAGGAGCAGCATGGTTAGAGAAGGAGCCATTGTTATATCTGCCTCTCATTTCTTATGTGCTGACAATCAGGAAGGCTCATCATATCCAGGAGGGTCACAGCCTGTCTGGTTTATGATAAAAAATTTAGGAAGCTTAAAGCTGAAAGATAGGAACTTAAGTGTGACCAGCGACACACAAATGCATGGTTATGTGCTATGTTGGAGAGGGCAGGGGGCCTTAGTCCTAGAGCAGGGTTGTTAAACCCAAGAATCTAAGACATGTTGGGTGTACAACACTGGCCACTCTTTCTGGTTGAACTGTAGCTTTGCTCATTCATGTTCACATTGTTATAAGCCCCACTCAGCTTATTTTATTGGCAGAAAATAACTCAAGCCAAACCATGTCATCAGTCACTAGACTGAGCCTTGATAGCAAGGGCAACCCACTGCAGTATGCCAGGGGAAGTGACTCCTTTCATGGATTCAGAGCTTTTAGACATGGTCATTCCTTTAGGGACAAAACATTCCCCAATTAACCTTAGCATATTAGTTAGGGAGCTACAGAATTACCACAATAAGAAGGCTGCTGCAAAACTAAGGCATGGTTTTCAGATGAGGTTTCCTTTGCATTCTTCTTCCCCGTTCAACAATAAATTAGTAAAACATTTGAAATCTACTATTTACATGGAGGAATTTATCAAGAAGACAATCAGTGTGGAAATTCAGCCAGGAAGGGTTATCGGCCCATTTAAATCATCACCCTGGGATCTCTTCATGACTTTGCTGCTAGGTTCAATATCCAAGAAAACTGAGAGACATTTTAGGCTAATCCACCATCTATCCTACTCACCAGGTGCTTCTGTAAATGACTTCATAGTGAATGATGATTCAAGGGTCAAAGACACCATGTTTGATAAAGCTGACAAGATTATTAGATCATTCCAAGACCCTTGGTTGGCTACGCTAGACATAGAATCAGCTTTCAGACTCCTCCCCATCAGAAGGGAAGATTAGACCACATTAGCCTTTTCTCTTGTATTTTGACATTGCAATGCATATGGGGAATACCTCCATGTGTGCCACTTTTGAGTTTCTCATCTCCACAATAAAAGTGTTTTGGGAGTACAGAGTGACAAAAATGGCCGCAGTGGATTACTTGGATGATTTTCTAATTGCAGGGGAAGGAAAACATAATACCCAGTGGGGTTTAGACATTTTCATGGAGCTGTGCTTGGAACTAGAGATCCCACTAGCAGAAGACAAGCTATCAGGTCCTGCAAGATGCATCACTTTACAAGATATAGAAACTGATATCTGTTCTAAAGCATTTAGGTTGCCAAAGGAGAAAACCAGAAATGTATTGGGTAAGACTGAAGCATTTCAAGACAGCAGAAAACTTCAAGCAATCCAAGTCATTCCTCTAGTTGGTACGCTCAATTTGATTCTATGGTGGTTCAGCCAGGTAGGACATTTACAAAGGATTTAGCAGGCTTTTTGAAATGTACAAAAAGGAAGCATCACTGGGTTCACCCTTCTAGCAGGTTTAAAGATAATTTAAGGTTGTGGAGTTTTTTTCTAAGACACTTCAATGGGGTAGCCCTATGGCAGGATGAATGACTCTCTGTAGATGCACTGAATCTATTCACTGATGCAGCAGCTGTTACAAGGATGGGAGAGCTTCTTCACAGAAAGATGGTTTGCAGCACTTCGGCCCTTATCTTGTATTAAAAGACATTGCCTATTTAGAGATATTTCCTATTTGGGTGGCTATCTGCATTTGTAAGGATGAGCTCAAGAACAAAAAAGTAATTCTGAAATTTGACAAGCAGTGGTACATATCTTAAAGAAGAAAACAGCTCAACCACACAGAATTCAAACAGTTGTTAAGCAGCTCATTTTGCTATATCTTTTATCTGTGAACATGTCCCAGGCAAATAGAACCCTATGACTGACAGCTTTTCATGCATGCAGTTCCACATAATCCATTCCTTTGCTATGGAGGGACAGCAACAGCCCACCCCCATACAACAATACTTATGGCTCTTGTGACGATGGGAGGTATTGCCAGCTATGCCAGGAGAAGTAGGGTAGTGGATATTTAACATGTACCAGTATGGCTATCTGTAGTTTTGTAAAGAATTGCATATCATTTGTATATCAAACTGATTTGTAAAGATGCGTGTGTTGAAAAATGTATTTGTAAAGCTGCTTGTGTTAAAAATATACAAAATATGTGTCCTGATGGACAGAAAAAGAAATGCCCTTGTATGTCAGACTGTATTCTCACTATTGAAATTAACATTGCAACAAAGGATACTGGAAGAGAAAAGGTTAAGCTTAGCCCCAGCTAACTATGAAAAATAGTATGAAATTAAATTACTTAATTTAGGCCAGAAAGATTGTATCTTACATTTCTGATTGCAGCTAGAGTGGAAATGTCTGTGCCAAAGAATGGTTTATTAGCTCCTGTAGCAAGAGTGGAAGTGTTTTATTGTTTTATGACTTCCAGAAGCTGCAACAGATCTTAGCAAAGCTCTGTGTGTATGGTAACACATACATGTGAGCATCTGGTTCAGTTTGCAACAATAGGGGGTAGTATGGGAACCCAAAGTCAGATGACCAGATGTGTGTGATGTAATTCTATAATCCATCACAAAAATGATGTTTTAATACTAGATGAGACTGAAGTGTCAGAATAGTCTGTTTTTTGGAACCTGACAAAGAAGGACCCCTCACCTACTTTATATTGCCTTGCTCTAGTAAGAGACCAGGGGATACTAATTCTTTAGATCAGTCAAGAGAATATAGTGAGATTAGTTAATTACTGCTTTTCTGCATCTGTGTGAATATATTTGTATGTCTTATTTTAATTTTTCCTGTGATTGAAACTCTGGTGTTTATTATAAATAATTATTCTGTAGTTTCATGTTCTTTTATTATTTATTATTAAATATATTTAAACTTTTCATTGTGGCTGGCCCTTTAGAGAATATTTTGAACTTTGAGAGTACTTATGTCCATTTGGTGACTTTCCGGCCACTCCTGAAAGCCTTGCTGCATTGGTCAAATACTATAATTTGTATTAATATTAATTTCACTCAGTATAATTGGGTACCCTTTTAAGAGCCTTATAGTAGCTGGCTTTGGAGTGTCTGGTGGCAGTGTAACTACCTTATAGTCTGGGCAGAAGGGGGATTGGCTAGTAAATCTGTGACAGCCTTTCCCAGGTGTGTGTGTGTGTGTGTGTGTGTGTGTGTGTGTGTGTGTGTGTGTGTGTGTGTGTGTGTGTGTGAAAATCAAATCTCAAACAGTGTGCAGGTCAGCTGCCTGGAGCAGGGACACAGTGCACTGCAGGAGCGGCTCGTGCCATCGGACTGCCGGACTGCAGCCCCCTCAGCAAGAAAAGGAAAAAAGAAAAAAGTACTTTTTTATTTTTAGTAAAATAAAAATACTGTCTTTCATCTCTATCAGCCGGCTGCTTTACACCGACTGACGAGCATGCACACTGTCGAATTCAGGGTTGCGGAAGTTTTAAAAAAAATGTTTTTTTTTTCTCTTTCTATTTGTAGCTGCAGTCCGGAGAGCCAATTAAGACATCAGGGTGATGCCCAGCAGTCTATGCGGTTTGGAACCGCATAGAATTGGAAGGTGTTCGGACTGCCACGTCCGCAGGCACGTACATGACGTGGATGGGCTAAATGGCTGCTGATTAGTTGTCGCCCTCTTCCTGGGCTTTATGTGCTGTGAAAAGAGCAAGAAGCAAACAGTAGCAGCCAGTTTCGCTTGTGGACTTGACTAAGTTGTGGTGGACTGGATTTTATTGCTTGGCGTTGGCGGCCTATTTCGTTCGCTGGTTGAAAAAGAAGAAGAAGTACAGAGTTTCTTTTCTTCTTGGTGGTATATATGTGTAACACAGTGCAAACAATATGTAAATATAAATTTTTATAAATAATCAATATGTGTTTATTAACTTTATTTGTATTTTTCGGTGTAAAATTGGGGAAAAATGTTTTTTTTATTTTCTGTTATGGTTGTTGTCCTGGTGTTATGATTTGACATAGAGTAGAGATTTGACAGCATAATGGAATGCTTTATATGTTCACATAAATGGCTACATGAATCATGTGTATGGTGGCCACTTGCACATATTGTATTACTGCCATAATGTAAGTGAACCTCCTGTACACTGACAATTTCTGGTGCTCAGAATAGCTGATCACAGTGGATGTTTCCATTAAATGTCTGTCATTCTGAATCACTCTGTCATGTTTGGACTACTTCATCTTTATACACCGTGGCTCACATTAGCATGCTGCTACTCCTTTGCATGCCATTATGCAGTCATTTGAATACTTTGCATACTGTGCTATTTCTTTTGTTGCAAGGTTAACACTGATTTTTTTCTCTGAATTATCCCCTCTTGTGTGTTGCCCCTAACCATACTATTTTGCACAGTTTTGTGTGCTAATTGTTTCTGAACATTCCCCTCAGTATTTTAATTTGGAATGTAGTCCATCTGCATTGTTTTGGTAAATGCAGTTCATGTGTCAAAAAAAAAAAAAGAGCTCAAGATCAGTCTGCCTGAAAAAAAAAGCACAATTTGAATTTTGTTTAGACAGTCAGCCTGAGAGCTGCCTCTGCCTAAACTCCCTCTTGGTAGATGGGTGGACTGTTTCTGTTGTATGCTGTTAAAACAAAAGCAATTAAAAATGCTTGTCTAACAATGTGCAGGAATAACAGGTGTGCACCTTTTTTGATGGACAATGTTTTAAGAGCAATATAACTGGGTTTATCTCATTGACTGTCCCTCTAGTCTGTCATCTTAGGTAGAGTTTAATCAATCAAAGTCAAAAATAAAGAACAGGTCTTAATACAGAGACTGGTCCTTTATAGATGTTTACAAGGCTAATGACCTCAAGGGAAAGTAATTTCAAGGCTAACACTTGATTGAGGACAGCAGTAGTTAAGGTCATATTTACCAAACTCCATACACACACACACACACACACACACACACACACACACACACACACACACACACACACACACACACACACACACACACACCATTGGCTGATGTGCGATCATATCTCTCAAGTGTACCTCATTATGAGGAATTTACCTCATTTGGGGTCTTAAAAAGTTCATTTTCGAGAGCTATGTGTGAGATTACACCCCCTACCTAAGTATTTATGCAATCTAGAAAACACAGTACTTAATGCAAACTCCACTGTAGAAGTCTTTCTCCTTCCTTCGTGATAATAAAATCTTGGAGTTATGAAAAAGCAGAAAGAGGGTATAACAATGAAAGATATTACCAGCATCTTCTGGAAATTATTGTGAATGTATGAATACAATAGTTTAGTTATTTTATTTACTGTGGATAGTCTAGCCTTATAAGGCACTGAATTCGCAGTGGTTTGGCAGGAAGGGCATGGGGAGCCAATATCTGTGACTCAGCTCTGTGATTATTCAGCATGAACTTATTTGGGTATTGATGATATAAGACCATAACCCAGGATAGCACTACATATTTTCTACATACTCTTAAGGCCAAACTTTACTTAGATATTTGTAGTGACTTATGTGTATATATTTATACTTTCTTTTGTTTGGTGTTATGGATTACCAATATTTATTGAGGTAGTGAGGAGGATCAAAAGGCCATAGCTGCTGCCAATCACACATTGGTGACAGAATTGTGATAACATGCCTTTTATGGCCATCTCACCTACTATTTGCCACCCTTATAAGTACAAGCACTGGTGGTGTAGTATGTCATCATGCCAAAAGGGGACTGTATATGTATGTATATATATATATATATATATATATATATATATATATATATATATATTTATATATATATGTATATATATATATATATGAGGTGCCCCCTTGCCACACTCCTTCCTACAAATGTCATAGAGACAGAAAACCTTCTGGCTTGACAAAATGCTCTAGCATAAGTTATATTTATAATGGTAGTATGTAGTGTGGTGGATGGTGTCTTTCCCTCATAATGTTGCTGTATTCAGTGGTTATTTTCATTTCTTTTGTTTAGCCGCCTAGCATTTCACTGGCTGCAGCAGGTTAACTCCATGTTTTTTGCTAATTGCTAAGTTCACAACTTATTATGTGTACAAACCCCTTCATTCCCTCATAATTAAATTAACTTCCTTTAGGGTTGCAACATTTTCAGATGCCCAGAGCACTGATGGATCTAATCTGTAGTGCAGGTCCCATGCCCCACCCCCCTTTTTGCTACTGTAACTTATGGTACTACCTGCTACAAAAAAGTTTCTGTAATTCTGCAGACTATGGAATATACCTCCAAATGTATACAACAGAAAAACATAATCCTATCAACTATGCCATATATGTTGGGACATTCAGATTTTCAGCATCACTATGTTGGGAGATACAATTGGAGGAACCATCAGGGAATGATCAGGATACTTGCAGAAAGTTAATGCGAGGGAGATTAAGAGGTGCTTGTTAGCAGTATAAAGAGGTGTACTCTTGTTGAAAAAAAAAAACAAAAACAGAAAAAAATAGCATTAACACTGGGAATACAGTTCTTCTGTAACTAGTTATGTCACGGAATGGTCATCTGCTTCAGGTTGTAATGCAGCCCTAGCCTGCAGTCCCACAACTCCCAAGTTACATCAGTCTGTGCAGTAGTGATTAAACCTTCTTAGGTAAATAAAAGAAAATTAGATCTGGATGAAGTGCAGCACCACTAGTTGGTCTGATGTCAAACAAGTGAGCAGAACTCAGCAAAGAAACTAAGTCTGCACATTTCTCCAGGTTATTAGGCTTACATTTGTTAACATATTTCAGAACTGTTACTGCATCATTGCTGTGCTGATGAGGATAGTCTTTCTTAAAGCCACAATTGCTACTCATCAGGTATGCAAGATTTCTAAATGGAAGGCAGTACTTATTTACAAATATCTTGATTTGTGATAGATGTGCTATAATCCAGCATTGTTATTCCACAGACTTTTCTAACTAGAAAGCATGTGCCCTTTCCCTTTCTCCCAGGAGAACTGGTCAAAGTTTATAAGACTGCACATCATAGTCGCATCCCAAGCAATAGACTGCACTTTTATAGTCATAGTTATTAAGTCCTGACAGGTGGCAGACAACTACAATTACATAGCATTTCAAAAAAAAAAAAAACTTCCTGGTTAGTGGCATACTAACCTTACTTGAAACATGAAAGATTTGACCTACTAAAACGTCAGAATGTTTTCCTTTTTTGATAGGGTATCCTACTAGGATCCAACTTGAATACCATTTCTGAAGAAGTACACTGGAATGCACATGCTACTCATGAAGTTGTGTTTATAGATACGTGTCAGTTTTTTTTTTGTCAGTCCATCTGAAGGGAAAATCATTTGACATATTCCTAGCATAAAGAATTTCATGACATATCTAGTAAACAGTGCACAGAGAGTAAACGTTTGAAGTTTCAGTGAATTTGCTTTGAAGTGCACAGTGCTAATGAGACTGTGATTTTAGCACTGATATAACTGTTAATTCAGTTACTTGATGCATGGTTGCAATGTTAAGCAGATATGAAGTGCCATTTTTCTTGCTTTAGTAAGGAAAGATAAGACATCTGATGGAGAGTTTCCTTACTTTCAGAGCTAGTTATACAAGTAATTAAGCAGCCTGATATCTTTTATTACATATGGGACAGGCAGCCAGTTGTTGTAGACAGACTATGTGAAGGGATGTCAGAACTGGTAAAGGAGTGCTGCCAACTTCAGTGGATATCCAAAGTGAATAATCTGACTTTTTGTATAACTCATTTTAAAGTTAGCATTACTGGTGTGGGTTTAGCAGAGGATGAACCTCCCAAATAACCTTTAGCAGTGAAATGTAGCTTCAGTGTGTGTGTGTGTGTGTGTGTGTGTGTGTGTGTGTGTGTGTGTGTGTGTGTGTGTGTGTGTGTGTAATGCCCAATTTGCTACATGGTGGTGGTTAGAGAATAAGGCTTGAACCCTGTACCTTGAGGCCAAGTGGCAAGAGCCTGAATTCTCTACCCACCACCATTTATAAAAAATTGCAGATTTTTACCTCATATTTGTTCTGTTCCTCATAAAATCTGTGGTTTCTGTATTTTTTTTTCTTAACACAGTCAGTAGTGCCGTGGTAGCATTGTTGCCTGACAGCTACAGGTTGTCTGGTTTGATTCTTGGCTGGGGTGCCTTCTGTGTGGAGTCTGCATGTCCTCCCTGTGTTTGTGTGGGTTTGCTCTGGTATCCTCCCATTTTACAAAGACATGTGTCTGGAGTGTTTCTGCTGAAAATTGGCTTTTGTTCCAAGTCAGACTTTCCTGGTTAACAAATGTTAAATAAAAATGACAAGTATTTGAATTTCAGACTTCATATTCTTCAGAAAGTACATGGTAACGCAAAACCTATTATAGCAATTTTCTGAGTTTATAAAATGGATATTTGAAATTTGTCCCTATGTTTGGGACTGTATTCCCAGATTATTGGCTTCATCCAGGTTTTTTTGTGCCAAGGTTGAAAGCTATAGTGAGAACTGAATTCACTGAATATGTTTGGGGGCTATATTCCCCCATTATTGGCTTTGTTCAGGTGTTTTGTGCTAAGATGTTGACAGCTATAGTGAGAACTGAATTCACTAAATGGTACCCATTTAAGTTTCAGTCTTCCTCTCTTTCATAAAACAGATGATTTGGCATAGTGGTATGTTGTTCTGACTATTTTGCACAGGGTCCTGGGTTCAATACTTGGCAGTGAAATTTATGGTGGCAACACAGCATTTTATTCTAGCAGCTTTCCAAAATTATATAATCAATGTTTAAAACGTGTCCCTGTTTTTTGGTCTTTTGCCCCCCCCCCCTAAATTTTGGATTTTTCCAGATTTCTTGTGCTGCAAAGTTCAGAGATACAGCTGAGTGTCAAGTAGATTTTACAAGAAGCTGAGAGCTGCAGAGGAACAAAAGTTTAGTGCTGCTTATGCTGAGTCTGCTTGCATTGTTAATAGCATAACAGGTAGTGTACTTGCTTTTGATGCAGAAGGCTGTGGGTTCTACTCCCACAGTAGGTAGATGCATTACTGATAACTGTATTGTATTGTAAAGGGGGTGGATGCTGCAGTCCTTTTTGGTGAAGATACCTAGTAACTATATGAATGTGTTATCGGTTTGCCATCCATTCCCTATTGCAATATTACTAGCTTATCATTTTTTAATGCAACATAGGCAATTTATTCCTCAAGGGTAACATGCACTTTATTTGTAGATGAAACAATGAAATATGAAGTTGTTTGCTAGCAGCAACCTCTTCATTAGTTACAGATTTCTTTAACGTGGAATTATTTACATGACTTTTACTTCTTCAGAGATTGTGCATATTTACTGATACTGGTGGACTGTAGAAGTCTGAGTAGACTTTTATGATAGAAATGTTCTGAACTGGGCAGTTTTGTCATTATTGGTGCATGCATATTGTTTCATTGTTTACTGGAAAAATGTTCAAAACAACAAATTTAAAACGCCCTCTAACAACTGCACTATATTGTACAAGGAATATCATTTAATACAACCAGGAAGATGTATCAAAGAGCACATGTATGTTTCATGTGCAAGGGGCCTATGATTTGAAAACAGCCCAACGTTAATCTTTATCTACCACTGGCAAAATGTATTTTCTTTGAATGTGGGTTTCAATGCTGTTTCAGTGAATGTGAGTTTCAAGGGCAAAGAAGTTTTAATGCTAATAAGTCTGTTTTCACTGTCAGATTGCATCGCTTTGTTTAGCAGATGTTTTAGTGTTTGTGCTGTAAAATGCAAAATAAAACCTTCAAATGAAGTCCAAATCATTGTAGAAGTAAAGCAGTATGCACATTAATGTTTATGGTAAATGGGGTGAAATAGCCAAGTAATGGTTCATTGGAATGGCTGCAGGGGGGAGGCTCCATTCGACCATGATTTTGTGAGGGGTAAGAGCGGCAAACTCAAAGACAGCCCCGGCTGAACTATACCTCTCAACTGTCCAGATTTTCACAGAATGAATCAATTTTTGCTTCTTATTTTTGGTTTGCTCCTCATAAAATGTGTGGTTTTCTGGCAAATAATTTAGAAATTAAGTCACTAAATAATGACGGACACTGAGTTTCAGACTTCATAACCTTCAGAAAAATGTATGCTAAAGCAAGACCTGTTATTCTATCAACTGTCTCAGTTTATACAACAATTTTTAGTACTGTTTATATGTTCCCCAGTATATTTGGCCTTGTCCAGATTTCCTGCATTACAGGTTAAGAGGTACATGCAAATAAATTGCTTTATAGAATTAGGCATATCCAAACCTCTCAACTGTCCCCAATTTTGGCTCAAAATGTTGCTCTTCCCCTAATAATCCTGCCGCAAAATGGCAAGTTTGGAAGAAAACGTGGAGGGTTTGCAATTAAGAAATAACTAATAATCAGAGTTATAGATTTCTATTATTTCAGAAATGCATGTAGGTTCTTTTATTTTGTCAGCTGCTCAAGTTAGCAGTACTAATATTTAAAAAGTGTCCCTTCTTTGACAGGTTCCCAGCTGTATTGTGTGGCTATTTTATATTTTTGCATCACATTTTTGGTCCATTTTTCATAAAATTGTGTTTATTGGCAAATTAGTGACAAATCATTAAAACTGAAGTTAGAAAATAATGACAGACATTTGAGTTTCAGATTTCATACCCTACAGAAAAATTCATACTAATGGAAGACCTACTATTCTATTATCTTTCTAAATTTATAAGATCAATATTTAAAAAGTGTCTTTATTTTTGGGCCTCTGTCCCACTTTTATGTATGGCTTTGTCCAGATTTCTTGCTCTGAGGTTGAGAGGTATGACAAATGTGTCAGGGCCATCACAGTCAGCCAGAGACGTTTCAAATTGTGACATATGTGTTGCACCCCACTCCCCCATGTAGTGACTCTGTATGTGTCCAAGAAGGCAAGGAGCAGTTATGCAGTGTAAATGTGCAGAGTATCCCCCCCATCCAAGGTAGACACAAATACTACTTTTATTCTGTCCTTGATTTTGCAGAATGATTTGGTTTCTGTCATATTTTTATACTGTTGATTTATGCTTATTATTACTCAGAAAGTGCCTGTTGCTCTGTGTTTAAGTAGCAATGCTTTAATGACCATCAGGTAAGCTTGTCTGAGATTGTAAGCTTTAATAAGCATACTATTAAAGAACTGCTAACATTGAAAGCCATGCAGAGACTACTTACATAACTAGATAATGTATAAGCCTTGGGTATTGAAATGCATATTACAGTATTTGTAATAAAGAACAGGATTACATTATTTTAAGAAGCTCATTACATTTGTTGGTGACTTGCAGTCATCTTTGCAGGCTTTGCCTGTAAACCAAACAGAATGCCAATCTATCATGTGTGGTCCATTACCTGTACAATAATCCTTAAAGCAATGTTTCTTGAGCTTGTTTCTTGTTTGTGTTTTATTTTTTACTTTGATCTTGTTTTCCCCATGAAACAAGTAGATAGTTGTTGTCAGGCAGCAGGTCTTTTTTGGATAAGAAACATTTTTACAAGTGGGAGTATCACAGAGATTGCTACTTTCAGCATGTTACTTGGTACTTTAATAAAGCTGAATATAAATTATAATTAGAAAGTGCAAGGAGAAGTGGTTTGAGTTGAGTGCTGCTTGTTTTTCTTATACTTGATTTTGACTGGCATTCCAGTAATGTATTTAAAAAGTAATTTATTTTTCATGCCTCACAACCTTTTTGTTTCCATCTAGATATTAAATAAGCTGTCATGCAGCCAATGCATTGAAATATTTTTTTCTTCTACACTTCATTTTGTCTTGATTGAACTCTCATAATGACGGTTTGGCACCCAGGGCAGCGTATTTAAAGTTCCAGTTTTTGTGGTTTTGAGAACAGCTCCTCCCCTTTCTAGTTGGCCACACCCATTCAACTGTCTCCTGCAGCCCCCTTTTGATTTGAAGTCACCAGCCGCCACTGGTGTACTGGTTTCACAGAGAGAGTGGCAGAGGATTTGGCTTGGACACTTGACTGAGGACTCAACTCTACAGCTGTACCAGTGGGGATTCTTATTGGTGACCTGGAGAGAGAGAGAGAGAGAGAGAGAGAGAGAGAGAGAGAGAGACCCAGGCACCCAGACTGAGTGTGTTCCCTGTGTACTCTTATGAGAAACTGTGCTTGATGCAGAGAGCTGCATCTGGAAATACTGTGCATCTATTTTTATTCCAAGTAAACATCCCTGTCCAGTGTCAGTGGTGAGGATTCAGACTCCATGATTACTGGCTCAGAGAGGAGACATCACAGTTCTTGAGAGAAGACTGATGACCTACCTTCATCATGGCTAATGCCTGACTGAACAACACAGAGAGACCCTATTCCTCAGCTATCCAGAATGTTATAAAAGTTTACAGACACTAGACAAAACTGACAGAAATTGGTCACACAACTTAGAACTACATTTTTAGTGCATAAATGTATAACTCTTCCTCATCCTTAAAGCTTCAAACAGCTGCTTTGCAATGTTTGGTTTGCTGTTTAAATCTAGCCCTGGTTTCTAAACAATGGTCTATTGAATTGTTGTTAAGGGGTTGGACCTACCTGAATACTGATCTGAAAGAAACTAGAAAACTGCTAGGACTACATCTACTCCTTATTTTAATCAAAGGTTTAACAGTCTCAGTCAATTAATATCATTCACTGTGCTTTTGGGCTTCCTTATCTACATGGATGTATGCTAGTGTGCTCAGGTTCAATGAGGTGGTCCACAACTTGCATTGGGGGGACATGACAATCACACGTATGCATATTATTATATGGATTTCCAAGCCTAAGACTGATCAAAGGGGTAGGGGGCAGATGATTTTCTTGGAAAGTCAGTCTGTTTTCAGCTTGTCCTATCCATTGGGCCTGAACAACCAAGGTTGCTGACTTTTCTCAACCAATTTTTCAGTTTAGGAATAAGCAGTTAGCATACTTGTAGGTAGCCAATAGCATGATTTGGAGAGCTTTAAGCAGTTAAGGTGTTTCAGTTCTTGGCTTCTCTTCACATTATTTATATATTGGGAAGGCAACTGGCCTAGACAGGGAGGGTAACTCAGCAGAGGTCTAGAAATGGGTGGGCAGGTGGAAGTCTAAGGTTTTCTTGAGTTATACAAGATAACTTCCTTTTTGTCCTTCCAGATGCTTCATTAATTTGGATAATTGGCCATTCCTTCATCTGCAAATCAGCCATCAGATCCCAAGTAAGAACTAAAGGTTTGAATCTTGGTTATACTTCTTCTGTTTGCTTTGTGGAATGGACAGGCATCCCAAGACTTTCCTGGCTGCCAATTTTACCTCTTTTTTTTTTAAAGTTCAGCTAATAGAGAGCCCTCACCGGATATTTTATCATACACCTAGGAGACAATGACCTAATAGTCATACCAAAAATTAATTGTTAGCAAAATAATAGTAGACTTAAATATCATACAGAGCAATTTCCTAGACATGAGAATAATTTGATCTGTCATTATTCCTAGATTTCACTGGACAGGGACATGCAAACCCACCATCACTGAGATTTCAGGCAGGTTTGTGAACTGCAAGCTTGTCAAGGCTTCAACCTTTTCATCGTTTATTGTAATTGAACATGCCAATCTTAATTTCCTGGACCCACATTTTTATTTGCCCAGTGGTGTTTACCTAAATGAGTTGAGTTGCAATCTGTTTAATTTGGAATTGTCTCTTTTCTTAAGGGAAGGCTGTGGCATTGATATTCGGGTAAGGACAGAGCAGATAAGTGAACCTGAGCATTGAAAGATGGGGGTACAATATGAGTCCATGCTGGTGGGCGTAGGCCATAATGGCCGGCAAAGATTTTCTCCCCTGTATCTTCCTTCTCTTTTGAATGCTCAAGAAGGTTGGATTTTCAAGTATTTAAGATAAAAGGGAAGATGGCAGGCAGTCAGTAATCAGTGAGGAGGCAATGGGCATGCCCTTGCTCAGCAAAGTTTGGGCTGGAACAGGTGGTGGGTGCACTAATCAGTTACTGAGCAGCCAATAATTAAATGATTAAGTATTTTTTATATGATATGGTTTTGGTTGATGATGATAAGTCATATTGTTTTGTTAACTAAAGGTTGTTCAAAGCAAATTAATTATCTTGTTAATGTATCATAATAAACGGTTGCATATGCAACATGGTTTGGTGTCTACGTTGTTTGGAGAGGAATTGTGGCTCTTATTGACATGAGAGTTAAAGGGTAATTCAGTATAAAGTATTTCACAGAGTATTGCACTAGTAAAGGACCTAAGGGTGTTTAATTAATGAGCAAACCCTAGGGTATATGCAAGTTGGTGGCATTAATTAAGATAAAGCATCTTAGAGAGCATAACAGACGAAGTAAGTACATGCATGAGATACTGGTAGACAGTTAGATGTTTGAAGAGTTATTCAGTAATATTTATACTTCAATGAGAAATTAATAATACAACAGTTTTTTGTTACATACAATCTGGAGAGTACCATTGCTAGACTTGAAGAAAGTGGTCACAATTTGCATGATGTATGTGAAGGCTGCCAGCCCAGCTAGTTGGAATTTTATAAATAATTCTATGTCATTTGTGAATAGCAATATAATTTGTATGCTTGTCTTACAAATGTAAGAAAACTATATGCTATGTGTATATTAAACTACTGGTGCAGAACTGTGTGCTGAACTGTATGTTCTGTACTGAGCTTCAAGAATGTAACCACAGTGTACCCTGCTGGAAAAGAGCAGAAATTTGTATAAACTATATGCCTATGCAAATGTATACAGAGTTAACTTGCAAACCCTCAAGAAAAGCAAAGAGTTTTATGATGGTGTTTATGTCACCTAGGAGAGAGAATGTCTACAGTTAGGATTTCTTTCTATTGTCTGGAAACAGAAATAATTACAAGTTTCAGATGTAAAAGTTTTTAACTGTTTTATGACTGACTTCCAGTTCTAGGAAAACTTCTAAGAGATAAGTATTTTTGACACAGAGATGCTAAACTGTTAAGTTTCTGTTAGCCTAGGAACTGAAAGCAGAGATGACAAAGCATAGTGTAATCTGAGATAACCCAGCAGTAATGTTTGATAGTAATTAGTGAGTCTGGACATTTTGTACCTTGCCTTTGGACCTGAAACATACATCTTCAGCACTTCTCATCTGCATTTGCTTAGCTCTGTAATTAAGACTTAGATCATAGTATCTCACTTAGAGATAGCTAGGAATATAGTAAGATTAGTTTATATGTTTTCTGTGTTTATGTGAGACTGTCCTGCAATGTTGTTTTCAAATATTTCCTGTGATTTTAAATTCTGCTGCCACTGTGTTGTTATTGAGTATTGTTTTGTCCTTTTATTATTTATTATTAAATGCATTTAAACCTTTTAATTGTGTCTGGTTTGTTTAGAGATAGTTAAGCTCTTAGAGTACTTGCATATGTATTTGGTAACATTGTACCCCTTAATAACCTTAAAAGTCTTGGACACACTTACCATTTGGATTACAGTAGCATTACACAGTAGAATTGGTCATCCTTTGGGAAGAGCCTTATAGTAGCTAATAAGTAAGAGTGGTTGGTGGGAGCTGGTACTACCGTATAGTCTGGCAGAAGGGGGCATAGCTAGTGAACCTGTGCCAGCCTTCCCCAGGAGTGTCTGTGCATTTGTATGTAAATCAAATTTCAACGTGTGTTTGTGTGTGTGTGTGTGTGTGTGTGTGTGTGTGTGTGTGTGTGTGTGTGTGTGTCAGCTACTTGGGCAGGGACAAAAAGCACTGGTTGAACAGAGAGGGTGCTGGAGTTTTTGGCTTGACCACTCGGCTGAGATATTAACCCTATAGCTGTGCCAGTGGGGAGTCTTATTGGAGATCTGAAGACAGAGGGAGAAACCACCCCCGATTGACTATGATCTCTGTGTGCTCTAAGGGAAATTGTACTTTACTGTGTATGTACTTGTTATTCTCCCAATGTGCATGTCCCTCACTGGTGCTAGTGGTGAGGATTGAGGCTCCTTGATTCCTGGGCCAGTGGTGGGGCCTCACAACATATATGACTCATGGAAGAAAAAAATCCATTTGCATGACCTACTTGAGCAGAAGAAAGCCAAGATTGTGGATGCTGAATTTATACTTCAGATAAGGCTTCTGAATAAGTGATCAGTGGCTATTTGACTGAATTCTAACTGCTTGATCAAATTTGCTGTTATTTATAATTTCTCATAGGTGGCTTTATTGTTATTGTAGGCATTGTGATATTGCTTTTGTCTGAGACCCCTTTTCCACTGTTTTCTGATCATGCAGTTAACATATTTAAGTAAAGGGATATGGGAGAGAAAGGCCAGTCATATTGAAGGTGCAGGGGACAATATATTGACATGTGGAAGTGAGTGTTAGAGAAGTTGTGTTCTCAATTATTTGTGACAAAGAAATTGGTTTATGAATAATGTGCTTGTTTTGTTGAGCAAATTGATTACAGCATTTTCATTTTTTCATACTGCAATTCCCATGAATGTTGAACTTGTTATACTTACACTGATTGCTGATATAACCAATTTACAGTTATGTGTTTGTACAATACTATTATACAACGACCCCCCATTAATATTCAAAAACGTGCAAGCTGATTGGTCTTTTTTTACAGCAATGGAGAACGCAAGATCTCCATTGCTTCACACTGTCTCGCTATGTTAAACGAGTTTAACATAGCGAGGCAACTAAAAAACGGAGATTCTCCGTTGCTTTTTTTAAAGCTGTCTCGCTATTTTAAACCCATTTAACATAGCAAAACAGTTTGTAAAAAGCAATGGAGATCTTGCTTTCTCCATTGCTTTTGCCCACAGCTCTGATGTACTGCATAGGTATACGCATACGCAGTACATCAGAACTGCCGCAGAATACCAGACAGCTGTGGAAGGGCAGCAAGGAGGCATTATACAATGCCATTATTTAAGAAAAGTAATAATTTTTTTTCTTAAATAATGTCATTGTATAATAGCAATAACCCACTTCTGGGTGTGGGTAATGCTGGATTTACCCACGGTTGGCTTTGCTTCGCCCTCGTGACCAAACCACACCAACCGTGGGTAAATCCACCATTACCCACACCCAGGCGTGGGTTATTGCTATAATAAATTAGCCTCATGACACCCAGTGCTTGTATTTAACTTTCAATAACTTGACATTAATTATTTAAATTCATATATCACAATCAAGAATGCCATCTACTCTTGATCTCGTTTGATTTGACATTGTTCCTAAAACAAAAACAGTTAACACACAAGTTAACAATTTACATTATAATTTGAAGTCAAGAATTAAGTTGTGATCATATTGTTTTGTTATAACTATATTACACATCTTAACAACTGGACCCATAACCTTGTACTGCAATCTACTTTATTAAGTAGATGTTTCATGTCAATAAGCTCAGTTTCCATTACAGAATCACATACAGAACATTTTTATTATGGATTTGTTTTTCTAATTTGTAATATTTTTCAGTCCAGTATTTTTAATCTCTTTAGTTATCTTTTTTATCTCTCTTATTCATGGTTTGTCTTTGGTTTTCCATTTTCTAGTTATAGTCTTATTGGAGATCTGGAGACAGAGGGAGAAACCAGCCCCAGTTGACTATGCTCTCTGTGTTCTCTAAGGGAAATTGTAATTTACTGTGTGTGTAGTTGTTATTCCCCCAATGTGTAAATATTTTTCAGGTCTCGTATGAGGTGTATAGTATCTCTGCAAAAATTTCTATAACAAAAAAAATATATATATAAAATGAAAACCACACCCAAAGCTGAAAGTAGCTGGAATAAATGCTGCCAATCCAGATGAATAAAATCCAAAATCTGGATTGCCAGCCCTGATTACATGGATGAAAGTGCTTGACTTGAGTTTTTATTGGATTTTTATTGCTGTAGAGCTGCACTGTGTCATTAAACTGTGTTTTCCAAACATTTTGCATGGTTGCTAGCACTACACAAGGTTGTTTTGCTTCTTGGTCTTGTAATTCTCGTGACACATACTGTGTTTTTTTACTGGTTATAAATTAAGAAGTCAAAAGTCATAAAGGGAGTCAGGGGGTCCCTAATCAATTAAAGAAAATAAGAACTGCTTGAATCACAAATGTTTGAATACAACTTTCTAAATCACAATATCCTGAAAATGGATTAGAACATATACATTTGAGATACTGCATGAAAAGGATCTGATTTTTAGGGAAATAAGTCAACTTGCACCCTGCATATAGGGTGGTTATGGCACCCATATGCCTACCTGAAAATTATAACCCCATAGCCACAGTCCCCCAGAGTATAAGATGCAATAATGTTCCCCTCATGTGAGTTGTATAGCTCTTAGCTATTACATTCTCAGGGTACATCACTTCTTTTATGTTACTCCTCTGTGGACTATAATTGTGATCCACAGAATTATGCTCTTGTAATAAAGAATGTCAGAATATGTATGCTAACTCTAAACTTGCAGTATCTTGCAGTATTCCCCATACTCTGAGGTGTAGCAATCTTGGAGTCAATACGTATAGGTAGTAAGGGGGATGTGAGGGTGCTACTGTCCATGTAAGGGATTGCAGGGGTGCTGCACAGGAATGAGTTTATAAGCCTTTCTTTTCTTGATCAATCTGTTTTTATTATTTATACCACAATAGTGATACAAGAATATAACTGTCCCAAGTGTGAAAAGAGCAGACTGCCTTCACTTCCTTGTTATTTCACAAAAACAGCACATAACATAAATCTTAAACTTAGAATTATAAGCAACAGTAGTAACCAGTCCAAAACTTCAGATGTTAAATCTTCTTTTATAAAAGTACTAAAGAAATAAACTCAAGCAGATGTAGTCACTCACTCAGTTTTTATTTATGATAAGTGCTTTAGTCCACAAACTGGACCTCATAGCACTGCATTTCTGATGGAGCCATCACTTCAGCACTCATAAATCCCCTGTACTGTAGGAACACTGTAATAATTTGTCATGTTGTGTAGTTTACTATTATAATAAATTCAAGTATATTTGATTCTATAGAGCTTTATAAATATTGTAATGCAGATCATAGATCAAACATTCTGACTACTCTTACATTGTTTCACAAATTTTGACAAAACATGATAAGAGATGTTATGGAATATAAGGAATTTTTATGCATATTCTGTGTAGTCTGTAGGTATAGCTTTAAGAGGAAGTTTCCAGTAACAGGCATATGCTGCATGACTTCCCAGACTTCTGTGGGGCGAGTGTTCTAATGGATGCACATCATGTCTCTTGCCTTTGCATTTAGCTATTACTAACCATACCTGCATTTAACTGCAGACACATATTACAGTCATAATTTGTTTAGTTGCAGTCAGCACTACTCCAATTTAAGAAGATAGTTGTTGCAAAAAAAAAAAAATCAGAAATGTTATCCATAAAAAGTGGATGCAAGCATATAGAGTAATTTCTTCTGTTTGAAATTTCAGAAAGAATGAATGACCTGTGCATGTATTGTCTTCCTATTCATTCTTATGTATTTATTAAGCTGTGTAGTAAAAAGCTTCTTTTTTCATGGGTGTCACATGCATGAGCTTTTTCTTATTGAGAATTTCCCTGTAGGCAAACACTAAGTAAATAAAATAATAGTATTTATCAGATAATCAAACTGCAGGTACAGCAAGGGAGGTCAGAGAGTAACAAAAATAATGTCCTAAATGTAGTTCATCATCAGAATCATCAGTTTAAGAATTAAAGATAAAAATATAAACGTTTCTTTATTAGATAGTGCTTTTTTAAAGTGTCACTGGAAAGAGTATCAGTAGATTTTTTCAATTACTGTTTGATTTTTATTAGTTGCATACTCAGACTTTTTGTTCCCCTTCTTGTGTAATGAAGAAGCAGTGCCCAAATAACTCACTCACTCACTCACTCACTCACTCACTCACTCACTCACTCACTCACTCACTCACTCACTCACTCACTCACTCACTCCTCAACCAGAGGTGCAACTTTTCCTGTCATCCCTTGCCTTGTGCTGCTTATTCATCAGTTATTCAACATTCATTTACTAAGCTTACAAGACATTTTTTTTCTAGGAAATCTATTCATTCTGTACAACAGTGGTGTTTTAGTCTGTAAGGATCTGAAGAAGTTTGCATCTAATGCTGATACATTTTACTGTAAACTGACATTTGCATTTTCAGTTCCTACTCATGATATTTCTAAAGCTACTTTTATATAATTATCCTACTTGGATTTTCTATTATCTTCACAACTGCATGACTGCAATCTGCAATAGGCTCTGCTAAACCAGAAGGGCAACTCTGGCTGTTTGAATGTTTGGAAATATCCAGTATATGAATTCCAGTTTGCCAGTTTAAAGGTGTAACTCTGGCAAAATGTAGTTGCTGTTCCAGCATATTGCATGATCCTTATAAAGTTATGGTAAAAAGTGTAAAGTGATACACCATGGAATAAAAGCACTGGGGGGGGGGGCTGGTGGATGTTGGAAAAAGGCAACATTACCTTCCAGTGAAGTACAGTCAGTCTGTTGATTATTATATTAAATTACATAAAATTATGTTAATCATATGAGTTTATCACTTGCAAAGTGAAGGATGGGAGTCAGGACCATTATAAACTGCTGTGCAAATATGAGCTGGGTGGATTCAGACAATTAAGACTCTGAGAGTGAAAACTATTTCTGTGTATGTGAAACGTCACCTCAACGGTGGGGAAAGAGCCTGAGTGGGACAGAGATACTGGTCTACTAGCTAGGTATAGCTGGATGCATCGCTCTCTCTCTCTGTACATATATATATATATATATATATATATATATATATATATATATATGGTGGTATATAAACACAACTTCTTAATTAAAGAGGTCTTTCTCCTTCTCCAGAACTGCCTTTCATGAAAAGCACTTGGCAAGTATACAGAATATTCACACATTCCAGGCTAAGGGCCGTGCATTTGGAAATTTTTCCATGGAAAGGAGAGTAGCCCTAATGCAGCTGTGACTTGAGTTATAGAGAGGCAACAACTGACAGCTGTTAGTACTGAGTATTTAGCCTTCTTGGGGAATGTGGATGAAGTGCTTCAAATAGTATTGGCAGCTCAATCTGTCCCCTTACAGAGAGATTTCATTGTTCATGTGGGAAATGATGGAGACAGTTGGAGTTTGATGAGGGGGAGGATGATCTCCATGAACTTCAGCAGTGAGCTGTTATTAGATATCTGAACAAATCCTGCATTGTCCATAACAAACACCATGCCTGAACATAAGGAGGCTCATAAGTATACTTGGTACCAGTGCAACATGGGCTGAATGCCAGTGATAGAGTGCTAATCCAGTTTCTTGTTTTGTGGACTTGGAAAAGGCTTACAGTATGTCTGATTTTCTGATTGCTGCCATAGGTCTTAATGGAGTATGGTATCCCAGGACCATCACTGCATGATCTTTGGATACTTGATGAAAGCACTGAGGGATATGTCTGCATTCACGGTGTTGCCAGATTCATTCAAGGTGGGGCCCAGGCTACACTAGGAACCATCTTATCCCCACTCCTGTTCATTATTTCATGGACAAAATCTTAGTATGCAGCTGAGATTTGGAGGGTTTATGGTGTTGGTGATATAGTGTTTACATAATGGAAAGCATTGTTATATAACCAAAGAGCACATTAGCTGACTACTATTAGAATCAGCACTTCAAAATCAAGGCCAAGGTAGTCTTCTCATAAAGAATGGATTACTTTTGTCTATAGGTTGGGTGTGGAGCCTGTCTTTTGTGGAAGAGTTTAATTATATTGATGTCGTGTTCACAAGTGATAGAAGTTGAGATAATAACACTGAGAAGCAAGTTGACCAAGAATGAGGAAATGAGACGTGTGTTGCTAGATAAAGTTTCAGTTTGCCCGGTTGTCTGTATGTCCTTTCTCATCTATGGCTATGAACAATAAGTAGTGGCTGAAACAACTGGATTATGGGTATAAACAGCTGAGGTTTCTTCTTAGGACCATGGTCTTATACTCCATGATAGAGAGCTCAGTCATCCATGAAAGCCTCAGAAGCTATTTTCTTATTTGACTGACTACTTTTTAGCAAAACATGAGCTTTCAAAACTATATCAAAGAATGGACAATTGCTGATAGGTCTTATAAACTGCTTTAAGGTTTTTTGACCTACAAGATATTTTGAGAAGTACAGAGACATGGGGCAGTGAAGACCTTTGCCCCCAATAAAACATCTTTTAGCATTTGTCCATTTGATGAGGTGGTTTCAACAGATCAGGTTTCTCTGAAAAGTGAATTGATGAAACAATCCATAAAAGTCTCTAAGAACTACTGCTGCTTCACACTGTAAATAATCAGCTAAGATTGTTCAAACATTTTATAAGAATTTCTTCTGAGTGGCATCCATTTTAGATGTTGTATCACTTGCCCACTGGGAGGAAGCAAACTAAGGGTATGATCGACAAGGGAAATGAAGTAAATTTAAACTAGCCATGTATGCAATCATCTCAGGGCAGAGAGTGGTATTGGATTTCCCTGCGTACAACATTCCCATTCAAAGCCAGGCATTGCTACTTCTATGCATAATAGCAATAATGAGATTCAGGGTGAACTTCATAGCCATTTGAAGACCATCTATATCACTTGCACAAAAATGTGGCTTTGCCCTGCATAAATTGTACTAATTACGGATATATATATTATCTGTTAGTGCTTCTGAACAACCATTCCTGCTTTGCTCAGGTATGCTAATCATCAGCACTAACATGGAGATAGTATGGCAAATTGTGTGGGCCTCACAGTAAGCAGCAGAACAGAACAGTAGGATCATACAGAATACAAGTGTTTCTGAGCTCATACAGTGTACAGGGACTTCCTGAGTTCATACAGAGTACAGGTACTTTAGCTCATGCAGAGTACAGGGACTTCCTGAGTCTATACAGAGTACAGGTACTTTCTTAGCTCATACAGAGTACAGTTGCTACCTGTGTTCATAATACACAGTACAGGTAATTCCTGAGCTTATACTTAGTACTAGTATTTATTGAGACCATATAGGGTACAAGTACACCCTAAGCTTGTACATAGTACAGGAACCTTCTGAGACCTTACAGAGTAGAGGTGCTTTGAGAGCTCATATGCAATGTAGGTGCTTTCTTCACTCATACACAGTACACATACTTCCTGAGTTTATAAAGAGTACAGGTACTTCCTGAGCTCTTACAGAGTACAGGTGCTTTCTGAACTCATACAGAGTACAGGAAGCTCCTGAGTTAATACAGATCATAGGTGCAATCTGAGCTCATACAGAATACAGATACTTCCTGAATTCATACAGAGTACATGTATTTCCTGAGCTCATACAGATTACATGTATTTCCCGAATTCATACAGAGTATAGGTACTTCCTGAGCTTGTAGAGAATACAGGTAATTCCTGAGTTAATACAGAGCACAGGTGCTATCTGAGCTCATACAAAATACATGTACTTTCTGAGCTCATACAGAGTACAGGTACTTCCTGTGCTCATACAGCATACAGATTCTTCCTGAGTTTATACAGAGTAAAGGTACTTCCTGAGTTCACACATAGCGCAGGTGCTTTTCGAGCTCATAGAGTACAGGTACTTCCCGATTTCATACAAAGTACAGTTTTTTCCTGAGCTTGTACAGAGTACAGGTACTTCCTGAGTTCATGGAGAGTACAGGTACTTCCTGTGTTCATACAGAGTACAGATACTTCCTGAGCTCATACAGTGTACAGGTATTGTTGGAGCTCATACATAGTACAGGTACTTCCTGAGTGTATGCAAAGTACATTTTTTCCTGAACTTGTACAGAGTACAGGTACTTTCTGAGATCATATAGAGTACAGGTACTTTCTAAGCCCATCCACAGTACAGGTACTTCCTGAGTTTTTTCCTGAGCTTGTACAGAGTACAGGTACTTCCTGAGTTCATGGAGAGTACAGGTACTTCCTGTGTTCATACAGAGTACAGATACTTCCTGAGCTCATACAGTGTACAGGTATTGTTGGAGCTCATACATAGTACAGGTACTTCCTGAGTGCATACAAAGTACATTTTTTCCTGAACTTGTACAGAGTACAGGTACTTTCCGAGCTCATAGAGTACAGGTACTTCCCGATTTCATACAAAGTACAGTTTTTTCCTGAGCTTGTACAGAGTACAGGTACTTCCTGAGTTCATGGAGAGTACAGGTACTTCCTGTGTTCATACAGAGTACAGATACTTCCTGAGTTAATTCAGAGTACAGGTAGTTCCAAAGGTCATACAAAGTACAGGTGTTCTATGAGCTGATACAGAGTACAGGTACTATCTGAGAACATACATAGTACAGGTACTTTCTAAGCCCGTCCACAGTACAGGTACTTCCTGAGTTCATATAGAGAACAGGTACTTTCTGAGTTCATGCGCAGTACAGGCACTTCCTGAGCTCATACAGAATAGGGGGTACTACTTGAAACTATACAGAGTATAGGTACATCCTAATCCCCGTAAGGAGTACAGGTACTTCCTGAGACCTTACAGAGTACAGTTACTTCTCAAGTTTATACAGAGTACAGGTACTTCCTGAGCTCATACAGACCAAAGGTACTTAATGAGTTTATACAGAGTGCAGGTACTTGCTGAGCTCATACAGAGTGCAGGTACTTCCTAAACTCATACAGAGTATGAATCCTGAAATCATACAGAGTACAGGTACTTAATGAGTATATACAGCGAGCAGGTGCTTCCTGAACTCATACAGAGTGCAGGTAATTCCTGAGCTCACACAGAGTGCAGGTATTTCCTGAGCTCATACAAAGTACAGGTACTTCCTGAGCTCATATAGAGTGCAGGTACTTCCTGAGCTCATACAGAGTATGGATACTTCCTGAAATCATACAGAGTGCAAGTACTTCCTGAGCTCATACAGAGTTCAGATACTTAATGAGTTCATACAGAGTGCAGGTACTTCCCAAGCTCATACAGAGTACAGGTGCTTTCTGACCTCATACAGAGTACAGGTACTACTTGAGATGATACATAGTACAGGTACATCCTAAGCCCATCCACAGTGTAGGCAGATGTCCTTACATTCACTGCTGCAGTATTCTTAATCATATGGGATTCCTTGATGTTGAAGCCTGATTTCCGGCCAGTCTTCCAAAGACTTCTAAATTTAAAAGGTATGCTGAACATCATCATACACACCCTGCATAATGTAGGGCATAAAGGTAATGTTCAGGCTTACCAAAAACAGAACTTCTTTGCCGCCAGTCTGAATGTATCTTTTGAATCTTCGGTCTGTTTACCTGCATCCGTTTTCTGCCAGTTGAGCATATTTTCATTCTCCAGGGGCTTCCTACACATGTTTGTTGTTTTTGTAAGATAAGTACCCCGTTGGGGATTTTGTTTTTTCTTGTTTTTTGTGTTCCTTGAGGTTAGTGTCATCCAGGAAGGGTAAATACCAGTGTGGGAGACAGATTCCCCATAGAGGCTATGAAGATTGGATGAAGGTAGTTGATGGCTGCCAGCCTAGCCAGATAGAATTTTGTAGATAATTCTGTCATCTGTAAATATTAATGCAAACCACAAGCTTGTTGTCTTAAATGGTAAAAATAGTGTTACATGTGGAACTGAAAAAAATGTAACAACAGTGCACTCTACTGACCAAGTAAAGCATGTTGTGACCCTTTGATGTTAAAACCCGGAGTCAGTAAGTCTAGTGTGAGGCATCCTGCCTATTGTTTTAAGACCAGAGTCAATGGTCAGAATTTGCATGCATAAATGTCCCTTATTGCTCTGGTTTCTGCCCAGAGGTGAAGAATGTAAATGTAGTTTCTGTTAGCCTGGGAACCCAGGGAAGTGTGAAGAATGATGTAATGTGAACCAGGAATGTGATTTTAAAAACAGAGAGAATCAGAGAGCATGAAGCATTTTTTGTCTTGAACATCCAACTCACCAGCACTGTCTTGGTCTATATGTAAGTTTATCTTAGACTTGTATTTTCTCTTAGAAATAGCTAGAAACTAGAAAGATTAGACTAAGTGTTTTTCTGTGATGTCAGAACTGTACTACTGAATTATTTTAAGTATCTCTCTGTGATATCTGAACTCTTGACTAGCACTGTGTAGTAAAAGTATTGCCTTGTGTTTTGACTATTTGTTATTAAATATTTTTAAACCCTTTCAACTGTGGTTGTTTTTGTAGAGATAATTTAAGCTCTTTAGAGTACTTGCATGCCTTTGGTAAAATTGTACAAAGCCACTTCAATAGCTTTAGCCCTGGGCTATACTACCAATTGGATAATAATATTGCACAGTAATAATTGGACACCCTTTTAAGGGCCTTTGAGTAGCTGATAAATATTAGTGGGTGGTGGAAGCTGGTCCTACCATATAGTCTGGGAAAAAGGGGCACAGCTGGAGAACCTGTGCCAGCCTTTCCCAGGAGTGTCTTTGTGGGCTGTATAAACTTTTTTCAAAGTGTGTATGTGTTTTGTGTGTGTGTGTGTGTGTGTGTGTGTGTGTGTGTGTGTGTGTGTGTGTTAGCTACTTGGGCAGGGACATGAAGCACTGGTTGGACAGAGAGGGTGCTGGAGGTTTTATCTTTCCCACTAGGCTGAGATCTGGACCCTATAGCTGTGCCAGTGGGTAGTCTTATTGGGGACCTGGAGAGCAAGGGAGCGACCAGCCCTGGACTGACTGTGATCTCTGTGTGTTCTTAAGGGAACTTGCACTTTATTGTGTGTATTTGTTATCCTTCCCTCCTATATGAGATACCCCTCACTGGTGTTAGTGGCGAGGATTGAGGCTCCTTGATTGCTGGGCCAGGGCATGGGTGTCACAGAGGCCACCGCAGTAAGTGTCTTTTTTGCTTAGGTGCTTCTCATGACCATACGTCTTGTTCTATTTGTCGGCGTTTGTTCCGAAAACCTTTCACAGTAGACTTTCTTCCCTTTCCTTGTATCTTGGGAACCAGATTCTTAGGCTACTTGCTAAAGATAATTGAAAGGAATGGAATGGAAGGAATCTCCTGCCCACAGGGTCAGCCATTAGGGAAGAAGAAGGTGAAAAAGGTACAACCGGAATCTTCTGCCTTCCATCCTCTGCCAGTTGCTTCTCCTGAGGTGGCTACGAGCCTGGAGGCTTGCCTAACTGTGTTGTCAGATTTCTGTGCCATTACTGTGTTGGAGGCCAGTGAGAATCTGGCTGACAGCACTTTTGAAGATGCTTTGCAGATGTCCAGCTCAGGCATTCAGAGCGAACCATGGTCGAATTTTTTCCGAGGGGCCTAGAGGAGTTCCTCAGTTTCTAGATGGGAAAGAAGTTCCTGCTATGGTTCTCGACTGTCTTCCTGGATCTAAGCCTTCTCAGAACACTCTCTTAAAAAAGAAACAAAAAATTAACATGTTTATTCTGCTTTTAGGGATCCACAAAGTGAGTGGAAGGCTTTTACTCAGGGGTTATTTTCTGCCTTAATGTCCTTAAAGCCTCCTCATGGAGTTTCAGTTCCTGCTCTTTCTTTGTCCGCTATGCCTCTTAAAAGGCCTAGAGACCAGGATTCTTTTGGGGATGAGTTGGAGTCTGCTGATGAATCCCTAACTTATTCTACTCATATTCCTTCTCCCGTGGACTATGGGTCAGAGGAGGAGGAATCTATTTGTCCTGATGTTCCATTGGAGAAAATTTTCTTTGGGGACACACTCTCTAGGATGATGGATTTTTTTTAAGTGGGATTGTACTTAGGTCTCTGATATCCATAAAAAGCAGTATAAGTTGTTGCAGTTGGATTCTCCTAAACCTGCTGCTATTCCTCCTGTCTTGGCTGCTTTACTTGCTGCTTTCTCCAATAACTCTCAGACTTCTGATTCTCCCCCCCCCCACGCTCCCAAGAAGTCTGATAGGTTTTATAGGGCTCCTGAGAATTGTTCTTTTTATATAAATGTCCTGCTGCTAACCCTTTGGTAGTGTCCATAGCTTCTGATAAGCCGTCTGAATTACTTTCTTTGCCCAAGTTATTGCCTTCTGACAAGGACAGCAGAACTATGGACAAGCTAGGCAAAAAGGTTTATACTTCTGCTATCCTAGCTTTTAGGGCTATTAATTATCAGACCTATATGTCTAGGTATGTGCTGGCTCTTCTTTCTCAGGCCTGTCAATGTTTTTCTGATTTTCCAGACTCTGAGGGTAAAACTTCTGTTCTTTCCTTGCTAGAGACTTCCTTTCAAGTCATTCATCATTATATTAAATGTTGTTATGATGTGGCAGATGCATCTTCTAAGGCTGCTATTTTTGGTTCAGTTATGAGGAGGTATTCTTGGCTTAGGCTTCAACCTCTGCCTGATGATATTAAAGCTAAGTTGATGGATGCTACTCTGGATTCTAAACTTTTGTTTGGGGAAACTGCTGCTTGTTTAAGTCCCTTCAGGATAAGGTGAAGGGCTTACAGAAACTTAAATGTGTTTGTTTTTCCTATGCCTAAATTTCAGAGAAAGTACCCTGCTAAGTCTACCTTTTTTCATAGGCAATCATATTCTTCTATTAAAGTAAGTAGAGTGGTAAACGGACTCCTCCTGCTAAGGCTACTCAATTTTTGGAGACTCCGAAACCTTCCTTTCTGGACAAACCAGGCACTGTGTGACTATCCATCCCTTCCCAGCCACATTCCTCTTTCTCTTCACCTTTCTCTTTCTCTTCCAGTTTGGCTTCAGATTACTCAGGATTCTTGGGTTCTGTCAGTCATTCATCAAGGGAACTTCATGGTGAGGAAATTCCTTCCTCCATTTATGGGCATTTCTCAGCCTTCTCTGGAATATCTTCCCTTTTTACCAGAGGTTCTTCAAGATCTTTTGTCTCAGCATACTATTTAAGAGGTCACAGCCACAGCGCCAGTAGATCCAAATTTTATTGAAACAAAGAAAACTATCTAGGGCCTCAGCCCACCGGCCTTTAAAGAGTCATTAAACAACTCTAAAACACATTCTTAAATACATACACTGATTAACACATTTAATAAAACAAAAAAAAACACCATCCAATCCAGTAATCCCTACAATTATAACATTATATTACTGGATTGGAGGGTGTTTTATTGTTTTATTAAATGTGTTAATTGGTTGTTTGATGACTGTTTAAAGGCTGGTGAGCCAAGGTGCTAGAAAGTTTTCTTTGTTTCAATAAAATCTGGATCTTCTGGCTTTGTGCTTGCTATTTTATCCTTCTTTTGGTGGTTACACTATACTATTCAAAAGGTGCCTGTGTCCAAAAAGAGGAAAGAGTTCTACTCCTGACTGTTTCTAGTGCCCAGAAAAGAGGGCACTTGGAGACCTATTCTAGACTTCTCTCATCTAAACACTTTTCTAAAGGTACCTTCCTTCTGGATAGTGTCCCTTCAGATTCTGTTTCTTTTCTTGCTCCCTCAGGCCTATATGGTGTCTATGGATCTCAAGGATGCTTATCTCCATATTCCAATCTGTCCTCTTTCAGGAAGTTTTTGTGTTTCTCTGTCTTCCTGGCATTTTAATTTCTCTGCTTTGCCCTTTGGCCCTTCTACTGTCCCAAGGGTGTTCACCAAATGCCTTGCTGCTGTTATTGCCTTCTGCAGACTTCAATGAATCCAAATATTTCCTTACTAGGATGACCTGTTGATTCAGATGTCCTGTCCAGAGGCCCTTTTGCAAAATCTTCATTTTGCCATATCCCTTCTTCAGAGCCTGGGGTTCACTATACATTTCAAAAAGTCTTCTCTGATTTCTTCTCAGTTTCATGTTTTTCTGGGTTGCAGAGTTCAAACAGTGACAATGCTAGCATCACTGCCCCCTCCAAAGGCCTTAACTCTCATTTATTTATTTCACACTCTTCTTCCTCTGGCTTCCATTATTGCCAGGGAGTTTCTGAGAATTCTGGGTTTCATAGCATTCACCATTCCAATGCTCCCTCTGGCCAAACTTCATATGAGAAAGTTTCAATGGTATCTGAAGTCAGTGTGGCTTCAATATGCTCATCCTGTATTATTTTGCAGTTCCTCTTCTTCCTTGTCTCAGACAGGAACTTCTCTGGTGGATTCAGCAGTTGTCTCTGAATCCAGGGATCTCTTTTCATCCCCCTTTTCCCTCTCAGAAATTGTTCACAGATGCCTTAGACATGGGATGAAGGTGACCTTTGGCTCCCTAAGGGTACAAGCGGTGTAGTCTCATTGTCAGCAGAAGGAGCACATCAATGTCAAAGAGATGAGAGCTCTTCTGAGAGCTCTTCTGCTAGCTTTTCAAACTTTTCAGTCTCTCTTTTCTCCAGGGTCTCTTAAGGTTTTCACAGACAATACCACAGTGATGTGGTATAACAACAAACAGGGAGGAACAAGATCTTATCTTCTTTGCTGGTTGGCACTTCTGGTATGGATTCTTGCTGTCAAGTGTCAAGTGACTCTTCAGTCAGTTTATATCCTTTCCAGTCAAAACATTGTGGCAGATACTCTGAGCAGGCCCTTAGCTCAGTGCCACAAATGGATGCTTCACAGGGATGTGTTTCTAAACATTATCCACCAGTGGGTTACTCCTTAAGTGGATCTTTTGCCTCCCCTCTGAACAGACAACTTCCTCTATTTTGTGCCAGAGTCCCAGGTTCTCTGGTATGGAAGGTGGACACCCTCTCATTCTCTTAGAAGGGATTGTTTCTTTATGCATTCCATCCCCTTCCTCTCATTCCAAAAGTCCTGTTCGTAATTCAACAGGATGCTCCCAAATCTTGTTGATGACTCCCTTTTGGCCACAACACTGATTCCCTCTTCTTTTGCATCTAGCCAGGGGTCATCATCACAAGTTACCTCACAGGGTGGATCTAATCACACTAGACAAGGAATGTCTTTTCCATTTCCACCTGTCCATGCTTCAGCTGACACTGTGGGTGATAGGATTTTGATTCCTCATAGACACCTTTTTTCTGAGGACACGCAAACAGATACAAGCATGCAAAATCTGAAGGTAATGCTACTCAATGCTAGATGTCTAAACCTCAAAATGCACTCTCTTGAGGCACTCCTAAAAATGGAGAACATCGATATCTGTGCAGTAACTGAGACCTGGTTCAAGGCTCCAGAGAGCACCCCTGCAATACCAGGCTACAACTCTTACCACACTTTTCAGCCACCAAACCATGATCGAAACACTAAAGGTGGAGGAGTGTCCATATTCACCAAGGATATTCACACCACCAGGCTAGTTGCCCAACACAATATGTCTGAAATTCTCCAGGTGCAACTAACACTAGCTAAGACATCAATCCAAATTATAGCTTGCTACAGATCCCCCACCATGCCCCAAGATTCTCACTACACCTTTCTAAACATACTGGAAAATATTAAGATACAACCAAACACCCTAATACTGGGTGATTTCAACTACCCTGCCATTAACTGGGAAAGCTACTCATGTACCAACACCTTTGCACAATGGTTCTTGGAATTCATAAATTCCAATGCCCTGGATCAACTAATCCATAGTCCGACAGGGGCTGCAGTATCCTAGACCTGGTCATTACCAACATGGGAAATCGATGCTCCACACCTATGGTCACCCCCTTGTTGGTCAGGTCTGACCATAAGCTAATCACCCTTGACATCTACATCCCTCCCCCAGCCCCCAGTAAGGAAACCTCCATAAAAAACTTCTCCAAAGCCAACTTCATGCTACTCAAGTCAGAAGTGACAAACTTCATGACACCCATGCAGACGGGAACTGAAAGTTCGACTGCTGAATCCTTCACTAAGGCACTGTATGAGCACATCCACTCGTGCAAGAATCGTGCCATCCCAAATAGAGCCAAGATGCTCTCCTCCAAAAAAAGGAAGCCAGTCTGGTGGTCCCCTGCTATAAACAAACTTTACAACAAAAGGAAGAAACTGTTGCAGAAAAGAGGAAAATTCCAGGATGCAAAAAACTCCCTTACCAGCCTAAGTAAGAAGCTGAGAACCCTCATAAAATCCTCCAAAGCTAGTTATGAAAATAAAATTGCCAAAGATTCCAAAGACAGCCACAAGGCATTTTATAGCTATGTCAAGAATCTAAATGGCAATGCTCAGACCTGCTCTGAGCTACAACAGAATGGCATTAAATATACTGATCCCAAGGATATTGCCAATATCCTGGCAGATCGTATTCAGTGCCAACTTCACCCCTCTCTCACCCTCTAAAGGGCCCATCTCATTACCGAAAAATTGCCAAATTCCGGTAATAACGGCCACACAGGTAAAAAACGCACTCTCCAAAGCTAAGAATACAGCATCCATGGGACCAGACGACATCCCGGGCTGTGTACTACATGAACTACAAAATGAAGTGGCACCTCACCCAAGTGTCATGTTTAATCATAGCCTCACCTCAGGCTTTGTGCCAACTGAGTGGTGTACAGCTACAGTTATCCCACTCCACAAAGGGGGATCCACCTTTGATCCTGGGAACTACCACCCCATCAGTTTGATGAGCCTGATCTGCAAGGCCATGGAACTTATTATCATGGAACTTATAAACAAAGACATTGGCAACCTTCAAACACTGGACCCCACCCAGTTTGTGTTCATGAAGGGCTGATCTTGTCTTCTGAACCTGATTGACTTCTTCAAATCAGTCTCCAGAGCTGTGGATGAGGTAAGGCAATCCACACAGCCTATCTGGAGCTTGCCAAGGCCTTCAACACCATCCCTCACTCTGAAATCATAGATAAACTTAATAAGATGGGCATTAATCCATACATCGCTCAATGGGTTGCCAACTGGCTTACTGACAGAACCCATACTGTAAAAGTAGCTGACTCCAAATCCAGCTCCAGACAAGTGACAAGTGGAGTACCTCAGGGTTTAGCCCTGGGGCCGCTCTTGTTTGGCATCTACTTCTCTGAAGTACAGGCCAACACTAAGGGACTCTGGCTAACAAAGTTTGCAGATGACTGCAAACTGGGAGCCATTATTGAATCCCCAAATGATGTGGATATTCTACAAAAGGGCCTTACAGAAACAGATGCTTGGTGTCAGAGCCATGGGATCAAGCTTAATGCCAAGAAATGTATAGTTATCAAAAACTGAAATTCCTCCACTAAGGTATCAAAAGACACCCCTTCCAGTAAACAATAAAGGCTGTCCACTAAACACCAAAATTATGATGAGACTTAGGGATACAGGTCGACAGTGGTCTCACCTTCGATAACCACATCACCACAACAGTCAGAAAATCCTTCTATGTTGCACACCTCTTCACTAAGGGCTTTTCATCCAGAAAAATGGAGGTCATTGTCCCATTGTACTCATCCCTCATTGGACCCATTATAGAATACAATGCCCTGTTTGGTATGTACTTCTCAAGGCATCTGCAACAACTGGAAAGGCCACAGAAATACCTCACTAAAAGAATCACAGGCCTAAAGCAGATGCCCTATGCTGACTGTCTAAAAAAACTCCAGCTATACTCTGTCGCATATCGTCTACTCAGATGTGATCTCTGCTTAACATACAAGGCCATGTCAAACCCAGAGCTGTTGAACATGCTACATTTAAAGAAATCCTAATCCCTCAGAGCCAAATGCACCAGGGATCTAAACCTTGTCATCAAAATGAACAAAACATGCTGGAGGGATAGGTTCCTGACCCAGAGACTCCCCAGACTCTGGAAAAGACTGCCCATACATGTCAAGCAGAGCGCCTCTTTGGCCCTCATCAGAAGGAACCTTGACGATTGGATGGGTGATACAAAATTCACCCCGGGGATCATGTCAGTCGCCCTGCTAGACAGGGGTCCAGGGAAGTAAATATTGTGGGAAGAAATGGCCAGGAAATTGTTATGGCTAGGCTTGTATAGGCCCTAGGGCTGATAGCCTAGTACCAACTTATGAACCTATGAACTTATGAACCTATGTCCTGTAGGAGGCTAGGAAATGTATGAGTAGGAAATCCTACTTAACCAAATGGAAGAGGTTTTCTTTTCAGTGTCTCCGTTATAACCTCGACCCACTTACTGTGGATGCTCCTTTGTTTCTCTCTTATTTGTGTGAGTTGCTCAATGCTGGTTTGGCCTGTTCTTCTGTTAAGGCCTACCTATTAGCTATCTCTGCTTGTCTGCCTTTTTCTCCTCCTTTAGCTGCTAGATTTGAGGTGAAACAATTTCTTAAAGGTGTCTTTAATATTAGACATCTCAGGAAGCCTGTTCCACCTCCCTGGGATCTTAATTTTGTTTTGGAGAAGTTGACTCGAGCTCCCTTTCAGCCTGCTGGTTCAGCTTCCTTACAGCATTGTTCCTGGAAGAGTGTTCTTTTGTTAATGCTTACTTCTGCCAGGCAGGTGTCTGAGTTGCAGACCCTTATGGTCTGTCCTCCTTTTGTGATTTTTCATGAGGGCAGAGTGTCCTTGTGCACTAACCCCTCTTTTATGTTGAAGGTGGTTAATGAGCTATCTCTTAATCAGTCTATTAATATGCCTACTTTTTCCCCCCTGTCTGCAAACTGACAGTGAGAGGGTGGTGCATACTTTGGACATGCTGCATAGGCAACTTAGACTTTATTTGGATATGACCAAAGCTATCAGAAAATATGATAAGTTATTTGTTTCTTTTTATCCTAGTTCTTTGGAGCTTGCTGTATCCAAGCAGACTATTTCTTCTTGGATTTCTTATGCTATTTCCTTTTGTTACACTTTTCATGGCAAAAGCCTTCCTTTTTTAGTTAAGGCTCATTCTACTAGAGGTGTGGCTTCTTCTGGTGCTTTTTTTCAAAGGCTTAGATAATAATATTCTTGAAGCAGCTACCTGGACTTCTGTGCATACCTTTACCAAGCACTACAAGTTGGATAGTATCTCTAGAGCTAGGGCTGTTTTTTCTGTTTCAATTCTTCATGTTTTTTTAGGGGATTCTTCTGCCCCTTTTTCCTCCCTAGTTTCCTCTTGAGCTTTGCACTCTTCCATATAGTTAAGAATATTGCAGCAATGAATACAAAGAAATTGCACAGTTGTGTAACATCTTACCATAACAGTAGATGTCCTTGCCTTCACTGCTGCAGTATTTTCTCCCTCCCTCCACCCCCCTAGTTTTTTACCTACCTGGATGTACATGTTACTTCTTGGGTTCCTTGGATTGGTGTTCTTCCTGGGGCAATCAGCTGTGTTTTTAGTAAGTCTGAACATCACCTTTATGCCCTACATTGTGCAGAGTGCATATGGTGACATTCAGCATACCTTTTAAATTCAGAAGTTTTTGGAAGACTGGCCAGACATCAGGCTTCTGTGGCAGGGAATCCCATATAATTACAAATACTGCAGCAGTGAAGGCAAGGACATCTACCGTTATGGTACGATTTTACACAACTGTACTTTCCTGAGACCTTACAGAGTACAGGTGCGTTCTAAGCTCATACACAGTATAGGTGGTTTCTGAGCACATACACAGGACCAGTGCTTCCTGAGTTTATACAGAGTACAGGTGCTTCCTGAGCTCATACACAGAAAAGGTACTTCCAGAGTTAATACAGAAAATAAGTACTTCTTGAGCTCATACACAGTACAAGCACTTTCTAAATTCATATAGAGTACAGGTACTTCCTGAGTTCATACAGAGTAGAGGGTACTACCTGAAACCATACAGAGTATACGTACTTTCTAAGCCTATAAAGAGTACAGGTACTTCTTGATATGTGCAGAGTACAGTTACTTCCCAAATTCATACAGAGAACAGGTACTTTCTGAGTTCATACAAACTACAGGTACTTCCTGAGTTTATACATAGTGCAGGTAATTCTTGAGCTCATGCAGAGTGCAAGTACTTCCTGAGTTCATACATAGTACAGGTGTTGTTTGAGTTCATACAGAGTGAAAGTACTTCCTGAGTTGATACAGAATACAGGTACGGAGCTCAAAAAGTGTACAGGTACTTCCTGAGCTCGTACAGAGGTCAGGTACTTTCTAGCAGTGTTCCTGAGACTGAGCTGTCATGGTATAAAATTGTAATGACTTATGAATAGGAATGTAAGAAATGGTGGTTACTGTAGCATTCAGAATACTATACCATAGCTTACAATTTTCAACTGTTGGGCCTTAAAGTGTCACAACATGCCATGATTTGTAATTTTCAAGAACTGTGTCTGAAGAATCCTTCTGGGGTAGATAAAATTATAGGACCACAATTTTCAATGTAAAAAATGAGTGGATAAGTGGTGTATAGGATATAAGGAAAGAAGGCAAGAGCAAGCAGAGAGAAACACACAAGGGACGCACACAGAAGACTGCAAGTTGGTGGGTGGAAAGGCAGGGTACATTTTATGTTTGTGGGGCTAGAACACCATTTTTTCTGTATAAAAATGGAAAAAAGGTGACAAGTAAGGTGCACAAGGAAAAACTAGGTATGGAAAAAGGATATAGGATAGTATGCAGAGGTAAATAAAAAAACATTAAACAATACAAATATATGATTTTGCATTCAAGATTGGGATTGACATGATAGATGGATAAAGAGGGCGGATGAATGGTGCTGGGGAGAGTTGGACCACGTGCAATGTATGGGCTTAGCAAGGTAGAAATGATTTCACCAGGCAGTTGATAGGATGAGGATCTGACTGTGGATGGGCTGCTTATATGTCCCAGAGGTCAACATATTGAGAGGCATAACCACCTGAAGATTCCATGTAGATGGTGGCTAGGGCTTGCTGGTCCAGTGAACCTGCTATTTGTAGCAAGATGGTCTCAATGCGTCGAAGACATTGTCTCACATGGTGCATGGACACTCCCTCATACCAGCTGCTGCAGCTGTGTCTAGCCCACAGGTGGTAGGACAGGGATGTCCTATCAGGGAAGGTCTTTACATGTCTGTGTTGAGGCATCAAGCCAACTATATGCCACATTAGTGAGAGGTGGTGATGAAGGTGCCTTGGCCTCTTGGCCTTGGCCTCTTCTTCTTCATTAGGTAAACCTGCACAGTACAGACACAATAGGAACGTTGCTCTAAATGTAACATATCATGGAAATACAGTCAATTCTAAAACAGATGTATTATACACACTCTTTCTTGCAGCTAACCTCTTCAGCCTCCTGAAGCAGCCCCAGCTGGTTGAGACAGATCTTTTCATGAGGGGATGAGAAAAAGAAAAAAAGAGAAAAAGAGACAAGGTCACTCAGTACAACTGTCTGAGTGGTATGCATTTTGCAGGAAGAAATAATAAAAAGTGCATCTCCAGGCACTCTCTTTGTGCTTTTGCTTATCAATTCTGTAACAAGTTAGGCATGCTACAGCTGAAGTCAACATCATGGCGTCTGCCTTGCTCTGCAGACCATGGAATGGCTGTAGCTCTAGATCGCTTCTGGCCCAGGTCATACTTGGTATTCACTTTCTTGAATGATCCATCATAATTACGCAGTAGCTAGTGTGTGTGTGCTGCCTGTGAAGGAGATAAAGAAATGTAATGTTCCTCAGTACATCACTGCCTGCAGTAGCCTGAAGCAATGTGGGACATCCTGCCAAGGATGAAATCAGCTGACCAGGTTTCCAAAGTTATAGGGCTCCTTCCACATACCTTAGACACTGGTAAGAAGAGAGCTGAAGATAAAACCAGTGGCTAGGATGCCAAATATTTCAGGGCTTTGTTGCCGCTGAAGAGTGCACTCGACAGTGGGTTTTGGAAGATCACCAGTTGGCTTATGCATTACTGTGTTGTGAAGGACTAGAGTTAATGTGCTTGGTGTCAGTGTGACTAAAGCATTTTAACTCAGAAACTTCTGTTTTGCCAAAGACGTATCACTGACTTTTCTTAGCTCTGCTATTTACTGAAGAGATTCCATTTGTGGCCAGGACAAGGATCCAAGTCCAGCTAAGCCTACTGCTTCTTCCTCAAGCTGCAAGAAGAAAAAAAATATCCGAGAGGCTTTGGCCTTCAAACCAGCTTTCATGTTGCCTTAGTCACTGATGGGTGACTCTGTTGTAGCTATCAGTTGTTTCTCAGATTGCTTAATCTTTTTCTCTTGGTCACCCTGGGGTTATTCCTTGAGATGCCACTATGAACTGGGAGTCAGACACAGCCTTTGTGGCTGTAAAGTTGCTTTTACTGGGAAATGGAAAATCTGTCTTGCAGGTTTTGTGGAAGGTACTGGGGGAGGCTCCTTCTCTAAGCCACACTTGAGGAGGTTCTTCCCAGGGGAAAGAAACATATGTCCTGATGTTCTTTTGTTGGGAGGAGTCTCCTAGAGAAAGAAAGCACAAGTCCAGACATTTTTCCACATGTGGAGCCGGTAAACTGACTGGCTTTGGAAAAAGGATTGTTAAAAAAGATTTCAATCACTGAGTGATGATTATCCTCCTCCACTGAAAAAGAAAATTATTTCTTCCCTGTCAGGTTCTAATTCCCTGCCTGATGGACAGGATTTGGAATGTGACTGTTTTTCTTATATTTCCTCACTACAGAATGGAAAGTCAGATATTCAAGAGAGCTTTCCCTCAAATTCTCCTCCCGTAGAATGTTTTTTTTAACATGACAGCCAATGTCAGGGACTTTTATCAGTAGGAACAAAAAGACATGTCTAAAGCTCAGCAAAGATATCTTTATTTATTACAGGTGGATTGTTGTCAACTTGCACCTGTCCCTCCTGTTTTGCTAACCTTAGAGGATGCCTTTTTGGCAGCTTTCACTTTTTCTGACAGTCAGCCATCTGTTCCTAAAACGTCTGATAAGTTGTACAAAGTATGCTGGTCTCATAAGTTCCTTTTATCTAATTCAAGGGCAGAGCCTGCAGTTATTTCCTTTGTAAAACTCAGTGTCTTTCAAGCTGCTTTCAGTTGTCAGTCTTACCTCTTTTGACACACTGGGAAAGGTTTTGGATAGGTTTGGCAAATATTTTTATTCTTCTTCTACATTGGCTTTCAGAATTGTGAATTGTCAGGCACATGTCTACGTTTTTCTGGATTCCTATCATAATTTAAGGAATTTAGTTTCTGATCTCCCTTGTTTAGATACTAAAACATATGTGGCCTCAGCAGTGTCTGCTATGTCTCAGGTAAGCAAGCGTTCCCAGAAATATGCTTATGATGCTGCTGATATTGTTTCCAGGGATGCCGGCAGTGGCTCTGTTTTGAGAAGATTTGCTTGTTTACAGTCTCAAAATTTGTCTGAGGATGTTAAAACTGAAATTTTATCCTCTGGATAAGGAGGTGTTGTTTGGTTCTTCCTCTGCAAAACTCCTTAAGGATTTTGATGACAGAGGAAAGTTAATTCAAGGAATCACCCAGATTGTCAATGTTCCTTTCCAAAATATAACAAGAACATTTTTTTCATTTCAGCGTTTTCTTTCAGAAAGCAAAACAGGCATACATAGCAAGGTAAAGGCAAACAAAATTTCAAAAACAATGGCAGGGAGGGTCAAAGAAAGAAACGAGGATCCTCCCGGAACCAGGGCCAACCTAAAAAAATCAGACTGACTATATGACCCTTCTGGAGATGCCCTCACTTTGCAACCCTATAATTCTATCCCAGAGTCTAGGTCTTCATTACCTTTTGTGGCATCAGATCCCATCAGATAGTTGGGTTTTGAGAATTTTTCTTAAAGGTTACAGCTGGCAATGGGACTTCATTCTCCAGTTTCAAGGGAATCTTTCACACTCTCTCAATCAATCTGTCCTGTTCTGTCCTATTCTAATTCAGATGCAGTCTCAGGGACTGATAGATCTTCTTCCTTTCAGACCCAACAGAGCTAGGATTTTATTACAGGATTTTTCTAGTGCCAAAGGAAGAATAATCCTGGAGACCTGTACTGGACCTTTCTTTTGTAAACTTCACATCATAGTTCCAAAATTCAAAATGTTTTCTTTATAGTCTCTGTTACCTCTTATGCCTCCTTCTACGTTTCTGATAATTTTGATTTAAAAGATGCTTACCATCACATTCCTATCAACATCAGTTCAGACATTTTTTGCAATCATCTGTTCCTGGTTTGTATTTTCAGTTTGGTATATTGCCCTGTGGGTTATTTATGACTTCATGAGTGTTTACAAAGTGTCTGAACCCTGTGATAGCCCATTACAGATCCCAGAGCATTCACAATTTCCTCTATTTAGTCAATTGCCTAATTTTTGTAGATTCCTTTACAGCTTTGAAGAATCTTGGGGTTGGGTAGTAACACTGTTTTTCACCCTGAGATTTCAGGTGAACAAGGAGAAATCTTCTTTCAAACCTTCTCACAAGATAGTGTCTCTAGAGTTCCTTCTAGACACAACACTTATGGTGAAATTTCCTCCTCAAGATAAATTTCTGATATTTTCAAACCAGACTCAGACATCTACTTGAAAATATCTCAGAATTCTACGTTTGGTAGCCTCAACTGCTCTCTTGGTTCCCGTGGCCAAACTTCAGATGAGGAAGATTCAATGGTTTGTCAAGCGGGTTTGGATTCAACATTAACACCTTCTGTTATTTCAAATTTCAGTGCTGGGATTTGTAAAAAGGGAGTTAAGCTGATGGGTAAAATCAGTTGTCTTTCAGCCCAGGTCTTCCCTTTTCTCTGCAAGCCCATGTTTAGCCTGTAATGAGACATGCTTCAGACTTTGCTTGGGGAGCTATGTCCAAGGGAGATGATGTGCAGGGTCTCTGAAACAAACAAGAAAAGTTAAAACATATAAATGCTAGGAAATGATGACTCTAATAAATGCTCTCAAATCTCGGAAACATCTTTGGACTCCAGGCCCCCTGCTAGGTACAACAGACAACACCACAATGATGTGGTAGATAAACAGTCAGGAAGGAACTAGATTCTACCCCTTTGTAAATCAGCTGTGGTAGCCTGGGATCTAGAAACTCAGTTCAGTTTGTCCTTCCAGGCATCATACCTTCCATCAGAATAAAACCTTGTGACAGACAAGCTGACTATAGGTTCTTCCATGAAACAGATAATATAAATCCTCCTGTCTGTTTCTGCTGGTCCAGCTGTCCATGGTTGTAGAATGGTCCAGGTGCAAACTGACTGGTCACAGGCTGGACATACCCAGATGATACAGACTTCCTGAGACAGTATCACTCTCAGCTCTGCCACAGAGACCGCCACACCTGGTCATGATAGGTCTCATCTATGTGGCCACTGATGCAACTCAGTTTCTACTAATGGGACACCTCCCTAGGTTACATATTCTCACTCCCATGGTTCTGCACCATCAATATCACCTGTGGGTAAATGGATTGCCACACTTACTTATGACCATCATGCTGATAATGATTGCTGTACATCCAGTGGCTCCTGATATGGGCCATACAGTCATGGTGTGCATACAAGTTCCCATAGTTCTATGCCATCCCAGTCATGATTGGCATTAAACCATAAAACTACAGGCCACTGCAGTTCACGTCACCAATGGTCATGACATGGCAGCTCTCCTCCAGCACTTTCAGTATCCACCCCCTGAGGCACCTCACCCGAGTGCAACAGTACACATCAGCAATGCTTATGACAATGCAGGTCCACTCATGCCAATGAAGGATGTGATCCCTGACTCCCCAAAACCTGTTACTAGTCTGCATCTCTACTACAGTAACTCTTAACTTTTCTCTCCAAAATTTGCAACAAAGCAAAAAATATTTAGATAAAATTGCTCCAGGTTAAGGACCATTTTTAAATACTGGTAGTATTAAGTTAGAACTTCAAAAAAAATGCCAATTTTATGAGGAGTCTGTGACAATAGGAGGTACTGCCAGCCATTCCATGGAGAAGTAGGGCAGCAGATGTATGACGTGTCAGCTCAGCTTGCTGAAATTTTATAAATAATTGTATGTCATTAGTATATCAAACTGACCTGTATAGATTCTTGTGCTACAAATGTATCTGTGAGCTTTGCTTGTGTTAATTTTGCTAAAATGCATCAGCAGTGCACCCTGCTGAAATGAAGAGAAATGTGCATGTATTATCGTAACTGAATTAGATGTACATGTTTTAATAGAGGAAACTGGCACAGCAATGGTTAACCAGCTGACTTATTTTAAGAAAAATAAGGGAAATGTAAATGAGCTGTTAAATCATTGAATGGCACCCAACAGTGCTGAGTAGGCTTGGAGATGGTAGTTCTGAGAGCAGCCAATATCTGTTAGCTTTTGTAAAGAAGGGGGGAAGTGTTGTAAATGTTTCTGGCTCCTGGCATTACCATAAAAGCTCTAAATGTGTATTGTAGCAGTCTGCCAAAGTCCTGTCTCAAATTTCAAAAGAAGATATTGTGGGAACCTAGAGTTAGTTGACCAGATGAGGTCATTCCGCAAGCCATCTTGGATATTATATTTTTCAGGGAGTAATCTCAGAATATAGAGCATTCTGTTTGGGAGCCTGACTAGAAAGACTGCTCACATATTTCATCTTGCCTTGCCCAACTAAGTTATTAGGGAACAGTATAATTCTCCTAGATTCAGTCAGGAATGTAGTGAAGCTTAGTTTAGATATCGTTTTTCTTTATTTGTATGAGTCTGTCCATCAATGTTACTTTCAATATTCTCTGTGATTTGAATTCTGTGGTTTACTGTGAATATATACAGTATTTTCATGTGCTTTTATTGTTAAATATATTTAATACGTTTGCTGTGGCTGGTTCTTGTAGACAGTATTTAACATTTGAGAGTACTTATATTTATTTGGGCCACTCCAGAAGGTCTAGCCATCTTGGTGAACTACTACCATTTGTATTAATATTAATATTGCACAGTATAATTGGACACCCTTTGTTAAGGGCCTTAGAGTAGCTGATTGTGAAGTGTCTGGTGGCAGTGATAGCTACTTTATACTCTGGGAAGAATGAGGCACAGCAGGTAAACCTGTGCCAGGCTTTCCCAGGTGTGTGCATGTGTGTGTGTGTGTGTGTGTGTGTGTGTGTGTGTGTGTGTGTGTGTGTGTGTGTAAAATTTAAATCTCTCAGTGTGGGTGTGTGGATGTGCCAGCTACTTGGGGCAGGGACACAAAGCACTGGGTTTACAGAGAGGGTGCTGGAGGACTTGGCTTGGATACTCGGCTGAGGACCTAAGCCTACAGCTGTACCAGTGGGGAGTCTTATTGAGGATCTGGAGGGAGATAAATATAGAGACATTCAGACCCCAAGCTAAGTGTGCTCCCTGTGTGCCCTTAAGGGAAACTGCACTTGATGCAGACAGGTCTGCATCTAGAAATATTGAGTGTATCCATTTGTATTCCAAGTGCACATCCCTCTCCAGTTTCAGTGGTGAGGATTCAGGCTCCTTGATTACTGGCTCAGCATGGGGATGATATATAGTGGTGCACATCACATATTGGCAGCAGTAGTGGAGGTCACAGGTTTGAACAAATTACTGAGACAAAATTAGGGATATCCCAGGTGTATTTGTGAGGCATGCCTAAGACATACACCTCCCATGCCTCTAGCCCATATGGTAGCATCACTGTCACCTGTCACTGTGACCCCACACCTGTGCAAATGATGAATGTGCCCTGTCTACTAACTAACCTGTGTGGGTAAGGTAAGGTAAGGTCTGGCGCATTATATGACCAGTCCATGCTATCATGGTGTGCATAAATGTTCTCTTAATTCTATGCCATTCCAGTCACCATCTGCATTGATCCCTGATACCACATAGTTTAGGTCTGATAATGCACACATCATTTTATTCTGTGTTTTCTGTATCATGATCCATAGTTATAAACAAGAAATTGCCTTTTTGACAATATCATTATGGACTACAGCTCTCTATGCAGCTGTCACTGCCTTTCATAGGGTCATGTTGGTGTCTGTTCCTCCTTTGACTGGCTGTCCTGTTTCTCACTGGCTGCTGAGCCTTCCTGGGCTGTTTCCCTGTTACAGAAGCTGTTTCTACATGACATGCTATGCAGTGTGATGCATAATACAAATATATGACGTCTGTCTTAGGTGAATACTGCAATGCTCCACTAGATGTAGATAAGCATTGGCAACACTTCTTATGCTGACTGACAACACATTCTGCCATGTTCCATGTCTGTGTATGTGTAGGACTGTATGCCATCTGTGCCATGTTTTGGAGTTGTGGGGGGGAGAGGATAATTTTTCATGGTTCCAGTGCATATCCAGTATCACCTGCAACATGCAATGCTGGCACCATTATATGTGACCTGCTACCTGATTGCATGATAATTGCATACAGTGGGGATTTGTACCTGCATACATGTCAACCTCTTGAGTAGATGACCTGTGGAAAGTCACTCCACAGAAAGTGTTGGTATAATTTGAACATATATCAGACAGAAAAACTGTCTTAGGTGGTACATGGACACATTACAGATTATACCCTGGCTAGTACAAGTTAAGTGTCAGCCAAGGAAGTGAAGCCTTTCTTGTTGAGGTGTCTGACACTCTTTGGACCAGGTGGGGTCCTTGATGTCAAAGCGTTTGCAATTCCTGGCTCCCAGGACCCCAGGGAAATGGACAATGTTGTAGAGTGCAACACATCGTGGTTGTTCTTTCCTACACTCCTCCATATGTTGCAACATTACGTCAAAGACCTTGTGTAAGATACAAGAGGCTGAGACTTGTGGAATCCTTAATGCATCTTCTGTAGCTCACTGAAAGGTCCCTGTACTTAGGGTGGACATGTACCTTATTGTCCACAGGGATGGGTTGTCACCATATCCCCCTTGATGTGGGTGATACAGCTTAATAAACAATTGTATGATATCCCTCTTCACATGGAGGCAATCCACAATGATCTGCTGGTCATCTAAGTAATGGTAAGTTAGGTACTGATGGTACAATCTGTGTTGGTGTGGAGGACTGAGGCGCACCATGTTATGTGCACCAGCTCTGAGTGCAGCCAGTAATGCATGCTGTTATGATATAGCTGCTGCTCTTGCAAACATTCTGGCATCCTATACACCATCAATTCATGGTGTTCAAAACAGAGGATTGCCATACTGGAGTGCACTTGCTTTATACATTTCTATTGAACACTGCCATGTTAGATGGCATAATTTGAATATTTATTGTCACTCATTTCCAACTGGAACCTCATTTCGATATCAGTATGGATTCCCATACATATCCTGCATGCCACACTTGTTGTTGTGTCTTTCGGCTTATCCCGGTTAGGGGTCACCACAGCGGAACTCCGGTCCGCTAATGTTTGGTAGTGGATTTTTACGTGCCGATTTACCAGGCCTGACGCACAACCTTCAATGAAGGCACGCCCATTCACGCATGCCTCCACACAGAAGACACTCTAGCTGAGAATTGAATGGGACAACGTCTTGCTGTGAGGCGACAACGCTACAGCAGCACCACTACCGTGGGTATATCCTGCATGCCACACTATTTTTCCTTAATATGACCATGCACTACTCTTTGTCTTTTGTTATGCAGCACAGTTTGCTGTCTATCAGCACCTGCCTCCATCCTTTCTGGAACAGTCCTAAACCAGTTGACTTAACCCCTGATTTACTTCATTTTCCCTCTCTGCCCTTGAGCTTGGAATCTCCAGTCTGCTGTTGGAGACTGAAGTCTCCATGAATATTAATTTTTAACTCCTATTCCCCACTCCTTTATTCACTTAGATGATTAATTTTCCCATGAGCCCATCTGGTGGATGATACAATGTCTCAATTAAACAGCATCTTCCTGTTTCTACCTTAACTGCCAGGACAATTACTCTAGGTTTTCAACTTTCTGCTCATTTACCATATCCATGTGTTTATTTATTTATTTAACATTTGTTTGCCATTAAAGTCCGACTGGGACAGAGCCCATTTTCAGTGGATGCCCGGGGAGAAACCCTCCAGATGCATGTTTTTGGAATGTGGAAGGAAACCGGAGCACCCGGAGGAAACCCACAAGAATGCAAGAAGGACATGCAGACCCTGCACAGAAGGCATCCCAGCCGAGAATCGAACTGGAGAACCTCTTGCTGTGAGGCAACAACGCTAACTTCTGCACCACTGTGCCTCCCTCATTGTTACTCAGCCTTCATTTCCTCATTAGTCTGTTATTCCTGAACAGCCTGTATCCAGGCACTTCCATATTTCGCCCCCTCATCATAATCCATGTTTCCATAATGCCTGCAATTTCCACTCCCTTGTACTGCATCAGTAACTTTAGGTCCTTCATCTTCCTTCCTACATTTCTTGCATTGTGTAGTAATGCTACTCAGACATTCTAAAATTGACCCTATATTCTGCATTCATTTTTATTTCTATCTAATGCCTGAAAAAACACTCCTCCCCCCAGTTCTGTAATAACAGCAGTCAGCATTGATCAACATCTCATCCAAGACTGGACCTGTCCCTGGCGTACTGCTATCCTGTCTGCTAGTTTCCCCATTCTTTTTACAGTCCCAAGCCCTTCTTCCTTATATGGTGGGCAAACAAAATGATCACAGTTTTACACAGAGAAAATCAAGTTAACACAGGGCTGTGATGTAATGCATTTATGAATGCTGAAACAATTGATACAGGAAAATGACAAATCTGGATACACATTGGAGTTTACGATATGGAACATTTTAAGGCTAAAGATCTTTGAAAGATAGCGTTGTTTTCACTGTATTGTTTCAAAAGATTGGAATCCCATACCAGTCAGTTTAACATAATTTTCCAAAAGGGAGAGATGTTGTTAATTATCTAAAGCAAAGACTAGATGTATATCTGGACTGTGTAACATTGACTTCATTCTGAAAAAAAAAGTATCTTTAAAGATGAAGCAGTATTCAAAGATGTGCTGGTAAGCTAACTGCTTAACTACTGGCCAAGTCTGGAATGCAAATAATTTTGGAGGTTTCTTTACGTTTTCTGTCTTGTAATATGTATTTCTTTAAATTGTGTGCAAGAATTCGTATAGTTGATGCTTGTTTAAATGCTTCCAGAAAATGTTTCTAATTCTTTTTATTAAATCTACAGTCTTGTGACTGAAATCTTTTTTAAAATATTAAAACTTCAGTAAGTAATTTTTTTGTAGAAGGAGTAAAAACAAGGCCCTTTATGTAAATATCACTGAATGAGATGGATGACACAGTAGTACAACAGAGATAGTGTGGCTGCTTCACATCGCTTCTTTCTCCAGTTTAGTTCTTGGCATGGGCTACTTTTGTGCAGAGTATGCATGTCCTGCACATGCCTCAGTGCGTTTTTACTGGGTGTGTTGGTTTTTATCCCATCCTGAAGACATGCTGTTGATGAACTGGTAATCTTTCAAATCACCTGCAATTGTGAAAGATGCATATCTGTGTGTGTGTGTGTGTGTGTGTGTGTGTGTGTGTGTGTGTGTGTGTGTGTGTGTGTGTGTGTGTGTGTGTGTGTGTGTCTGTGTGTACGTGCATGTGCATTATAGACTGTCATCCTTTCTTTAGTGTCTCTGTTTTCTGTCTGAATGCCAACAAAGACTACAGCTGTCTTGCAAACCTGGATTTGAATGAATGAGTTACAGTCTCAACAGTTTAAACAACTGTTTACAACTGTACAAAGGAATTTTAGATATGTTAATAAAAGGATTCTAGGGCTCACTCAGGTGAGTAAACATTGTATTTACAACACACATATATATATATATATATATATATATATATATATATATATATATATATATACACACACACATATACACATACACATATATATTAATTTTCTTTGTGCTATTCTGCATCTGCATGCAAACCATTTGTACTTGCAGACATGATCATGGTGGGTCTATAATTCAGGTAACAATCAGTCATCATTTACTCCCTCTTCTTTCCCCCACACATGTCCAGTACTGCTTAAGGAATGGCCATGCAATGGATATGGTGTAGGGCTGTCAGTCACATCTGTAAATGATGTAAGCCCACAAATGGCCCCAAAAATGGTCCTGCCCCCCTTAGTAGCTGACACTTCTCATTAGGTTTTCCTGTCTGCTTTAAAGGGCAGTGACGGTATGCACAACCCTGGGACACATGACCTTAACCTGCCTACAAGAGAGTGGTGAATAGGCACTGCCTTATCACTCCTGTCCCTCTGTAATCAGCTTATTCAGCAGGACCACTGTTTGATTCTGGGTTATCTGGACAGTAGTCAGTGATTTATGCCTTAGCACCACAGATCCAACTATTTCTCATCAAGATGTTGATAATCTGATTTTCTTATCTCACTTCCAACATAGCCAGTGGATTTTGTAAGCAGAGAGACTGTCTCAGAATTGCCAACATGCACACCAGATCCCCTCATTAAAAGTGTTTTAAATTTCCAGGCTGTAACTCTAGACTACAAAGATACAATGTGAAGGAACAGGAATCCTGCACCCTTGTAATATAAGTCAATTGGAAAAGTGACATTTCTGTGCACAAAGACATTCCTCTAAAATAGTGATTCACCTCTAAACTGCCAAGAGTCTCACTACGAAAAGTGAAGCCATACATTCTGGTGATATCCAAATGACAGTGTGATAATTGTATTTATGCCAGTATTGTATTTAACTGCATTCTGCATTACCCAGTCATGCTGCATGTTACATACTAGTGACTGTAAATTCTTCATTTTGATTGACCTCCCAGTTCCAAACTGTTAACTGAATATCAATGTCAGTCTACCTTTTGTATACAGGCTATGGCTGAAATTCATAGACAACCTGCATACTGTGTAGAGTACAGTTGTGTGAAAAATGGTCACACACAAGCTAATAGTGATTCATAGTGCCATGCTACAAAACAATGCAGTGGGCAGAACTGAGCTGCCAAAAATATATGCAAGTAATTGCATAATTGCTTGCAGATGGAAGTAGGTAAGAAAATGAGGCCAAATAGCATGCAAATATATACAAGGCATAGAAGGTGAACATAGTGCAGTTGTAGTAGTAAGTGGGAGAAGTCATGCAGCAGCGTATGCCTGACTATAAAAGGACAAAGCATGACAAACATGTCAGAGCTGTAGAAAGCAAAAGTGCCTTGGATCACTTAAACAGTCACTGTATGAGTTGGTATCCAGTGTAAATAAAACTGGTTCTGGAGTCAGTGATGTTCCATAGCTTTAATGACTAAGAGATTATTGAATTATTCTCTTCAGATTATGACTTTGTGTGGAGCTTTGCTGAAAAGCATTACTCCTACGAACCTGTTGTCATGCTCCATCTGCTACAGATGTTAGCATAGCAGTGGACTGCCTTGTCAATACACAATAAAGGGCACAAGTGAGTGAGCAGGACTATGTGTGTAACAATTGTTACACTGTAACATGTACGTTGAAGGTGACAGTGCAAGAAGCAGTGGCGGCTGGTGACTTCAAATTAAAGGGGGGGCTGCAGGAGACAGCTGAATGGGTGGGGCCAAGATGAAGAGGTGGGGCCAACTAGAAAGGGGTGGAGCTATGCTCAAAAACACAACAACTGGAACTTTAATTAAATACGCTGCCCTGTGTGCCAAACCATCATTACAAGAGTCCAATCAAGACAAAATGTAGTGTAGAACAAAAAATATTTCAATGCATTGGCTACATGACAGCTTACTTAATATCTAGATGGAAAGAAAAAGGTTGTGAGGCATGAAAAAATAAATTACTTTTTAAGTACATTACTGGAATACTAGTCAAAATCAAGTATAACTAAAAACAAGCTTCTCGTTACACTGCAGTTCTAATTATAACTTATATTCAGCTTTATAAAAGTGCCAAGTAACATGCTGAAAGTAGAAATCTCTGTGATACCCCCACTTGTAAAAATGTTTCTTATCCAAAAAAGACCTGCTGCCTGACAACGACTATCTACTTGTTTCATCGAGAACACATGATCAAAGTAAAAAATGAACAGCAAACAAGAAACAAGCTCAAGATAAATTTCTTAAAGGATTACTGCACAGGTTATGGACCATACATGCTAGATTGGCATTTTGTTTAGTTTACAGGTAAAGCCTGCAAAGATGACTGCAAGTCTCCTACAAATGTAATGAGCTTCTGAAAATACTGTAATCCTGTCCTTTATTACAAATACTGTCATATGCATTTCAATACCTAAGGCTTGTTACATTATCTAGTTATGTAAATATTCTCTGCATGGCAACAACAAAAAGGCTTTCTGTGTTGGTAATTATTTAACAGTATGCTTATTACAATCTCAGACAAGCTTACCCGATGGTCATTAAAGCATTGCTACTTAAACCCAAAGCAACAGGGCACTGTGACAGCATGCATTTTTTGAATAATAAGAAGCATAAATCAACAGTATAAAATATGACAGAAAAACAGAACATTCTGCAAAATCAAGGACAGATGAAAAGCCACTGTTGTTCTTGTGTCTACCTTGGATGGGGGAATACTCTGCACACTTACACTGCATAACTACTCCTTACCTTGCTTGGACATATCCAGAGTCACTACATGGGGGAGTGGGGAGCAACAAGTATGTCACAATTTGAAATGTCTCTGGCTGATGGTGATGGCTCTGACACTCATACCTCTCAACCTCAGAGCAAGAAATCTGGACAAAGCCATACAGAGAAGTGGGACACAGGCCCAAAAATAAGGACATTTTTTTAAATATTGCTCTTATAAACTTAGAAAAATAATAGAATAGTAGTAGGTCTTGCATTAGTATGAAATTTCTGAAGGGTATGAAATCTAAAACTCAAATGTCTGCCATTATTTTCTAACTTCAGTCTTTAATGATTTGCCACTAATTTGGCAGAAAACCACAATTTTATGAAAAACAGACCAAAAATGTGATGCAAAAATATAAAATTGCCACACAATACAGCTGGGAACCTGTCAAAGAAGGGACACCTTTTTAATATTAGGACTGTTAACTTGAGCAGCTGACAAAATAAGAGCATCTACATGTTGTTGTTGTCTTTCGGCTTTTCCTGGTTAGGGGTCGCCACAGCGGAACTCCAGTCCACTAATGATTGGCAGTAGATTTTGACGTTCAACTTCAATGAAGGCATGCCCATTTACGCATGTCTTTTGAACGCCCACCCAACTGCGGGGATGACATGCAGACTCCACACAGAAGGCACTCCCTGCACTCCAGCCGAGAATCGAATGGGAGAACCTCTTGCTGTGAGGCAACAACACTACCGCTGCACCACCGCGGCATGCATTTCTGAAATAAAAGTAATCTAGAACTCTGATCATTACATTTATTTATAATTGTAAACCTTCCACGTTTTCTTCCAAAATTGCCATTTTGCAGAGGAATTATTAGGGGCAGAGCAACATTTTGAGCCAAAATTGGGGACAGTTGAGAGGTTTGGATATTCCTAATTCTATAAAGCAATTTATTTGCATGTACCTCTCAACCTCTTAATGCAGGAAATCTGGACAAGGCCAAATAAATATACTGGGGGAACATACAAACAGTACTAAAAATTGCTCTTGTATAAACTTAAGACAGTTGATAGAATAACAGGTCTTGCTTTAGCATGCATTTTTCTGAAGGTTATAATGTCTGAAACTCAATGTCTGTCATTATTTAGTGACTTCATTCCTAAATGATTTGCCAGAAAACCACAAATTTTATGAGGAACAAACCAAAAATAAGAAGCAAAAATCTATTAATTCTGCAAAAATCTGGACAGTTGAGAGGTATAGTTCAGCTGGGGCTGTCTGAGTTTGCTGCCCTTCCCCCCTCACAAAATCATGGTCGAATGGAGCCTCCCCCCTGCAGCCATTCCAATGTCCCATTCTTTGGTTATTTCTCCCCATTTACCATAAACACTGTAATTTGCATACTGCTTTACTTCTGCGATGATTTGGATTTCATTTGAAAGTTTTATTTTGCCTTTTACAACACAGACCCTAATAGATATCTGCTAAACAAAGCAATGCAGTCTGACAATGAAAATAGACTTAGCATTAAAACTTCTCTGCCCTTGAAACTCACATTCATTGAAACAGCATTTAAACCCACATTCAAAGAAAATACATTTTGCCAATGGCAGATAAAGATTAACTTTGGGCTGTTTTCAAATCATAGACCCCTTGAACACGAAACATACACATGCTCTTTAATATACCTTCCTGATTTTATTAAATTATATTCCTTGTACAATACAGTACAGTATTTAAATTTATTGCTTTGAACATTTTTCCAGTAAACAATGAAAGAAAATGCATGCACCAATAATGACAAAACTGCCCAATTCAGAACATTTCCATCATAAAAGTCTACTCAAACTTACATTTCCAGCATAAAAGTCTACTCAAACTTCTACAGTCCACCAGTATCAGTACATATGCACAATCTCTAAAGATAAAAGTCATCTAAATTCCACATTAAAGAAATCTGTAACTAATGAAGAGGTTGCTGCTAGCAAACAACTTTATATGTCATTGTTTCATCAACAAATAAAGTGGTTGTTGCCCTTGAGGAATAAATTGCCCATGTTGCGTTAAAAAAATGGTAGGCTAGTAATATCGCAGTAGGGAATGGATGGCAAACTGACATGTTCATAGTTACTAGGTACCTTCGCCAAAAAGGACTGCAGCATCCACCCCATTTACAACACAGTACAGTATCAGCAATGCATCTACTTACTGTGGGAGTAGAACCCATAGCCTTCTGCATCAGAAGCAAGTACACTACCTGTTGTGCTATTAACAATGCAAGTAGACTCACCATAAGCAGTACTAAACTTTTGTTCCCCTGCAGCTCTCAACTCCTTATAAAATCTACTCGACACTCCACTGTATCTCTGAACTTTGCAGCACAAGAAATCTGGAAAAAGCCAAAATTTATTGGGGGGGGGGGGGGCAAAAGCCCAAAAAACAGGGAACTATTTTAAACATTACTTGTATAATGTTGGAAAGTTGCTACAATAAAATGCTACGTTACCACCATACATTTCACTGCCAAGCCTTAAACCCAGGGAACCCTGTGCAAAACACTCAGAGCAACATACCACTATGCCATATCAGCTGTTTTGTGAAAGAGAGGAAGACTGAAACTTAAATGACTACCATTTAGTGAATTCAGTTCTCACCATAGCTGTCAACATCTTAGCACAAAACACCTGAACAAAGCCAATAATGGGGGGAATACAGCCCCCAAACATATTCAGTTCTCACCATACCTCTCAACCTCTTAGCAAAAAACACATGGACAAAGCCAGTAATGGGAGAATACAGCCCCCAAACATATTCAATGAATTCAGTTCTCACCATAGCTTTCAACGTTAGCACACAAAACCTGGATGAAGCCAATAATGGGGGAATACAGTCCCAAAAATAAGGACAAATTTCAAATATCCATGTTATAAACGTATGTACTTTCTGAAGAATATGAAGTCTGAAATTAAAATGCCTGTTATTTTTATTTAACATATGCTAACCAGGAAAGTCTGACTTGGAACAAAAGCCAATTTTCAGCAGAGCAGGGAGAAACACTCCAGATACATCTTTGTAAGATGGGAAGACATGCAGACTCCACACAGAAAGCACCCCAGCCAAGAATCAAACTAGAGAACCTGTAGCTGCCAGGCAACAATGCTGCCAGTGCACCACTGCACTACTGACTTTGCTAGCAACAACAAAAATATAGAAACCACAGATTTTATGAGGAACAGAACAAATATAATGCAAAAATCTGCAATTTTTTTTTACAGATGGTGGTGGGTAGGGAATTCAGGCCCTTACTACCTGCACCCAAGGTACAGAGTTCAAGCCTGAGTATTCTCTACCCACCACCATGTGTTCTCTCTAGCCACCTGTATGTAGCAACTGGGGCATTACACACACACACACACACACACACACACACACACACACACACACACACACACACACACACACTTGTTCATAGCACCCTACCTGCCCCTCCATAGATCGAATCAAACTCTGTTCGTAGCAGCAACTCCATTTGTTCTCCCTCCATAGATCGGATCAGACTCTGTTTATAGCAGCCTGCACAAGCTGTTTCCCTGTGAGACGTCATGGGAGTAGGCTGGATCCTCCAGCCTGCGGGCGATGCAGTCCGGTGACCTTCCAGTCTGTGCGGTCATCATCACACAGACTTCTGGGCTGGCAGGGTGGAGATCCCTGTATTCCCTGTCTGGACTGCCTAACTCAGCAGTCTGAGTGTTCTGAGTACCAAGCACACATGCGTGCTTGGAGTTCTGAGTGCATGCGTGGAGTTCCGGGACTTGTGAATTTTTTTGTTTATTTTCTTTCTATGGTGGAGGGACTGCTTTTAATTTTTATTGTTTTCCTTTTATTTTTCTACAGGTGGTGGGGCTGCAGTCCTGCAGTCCTATAGCATGAGCCGCCCCTGGCAAGAAGTACCACATGAGGAACCTTGATGATTGGATGGGAGATAGGAAATTCACCCCGGGGATCATGTCAGTCACCCTGCTAGACAGGGGTCCAGGGAAGTAAATATTGTGGGAAAAAATATCCAGGGAATTGTTATGGCTAGGCTTGTATAGGCCCTAGGGCCGATAGCCTAGTACCAACCTATGAACCTATGAACCTATAATATCAACCATCAACCTATCTCCACTGCCGCTATGACATGACAATGATAAGAAACATGACAATCGTATGATAAAATAAAAGCCTCCCATGCTGTAGTAAGCCTACAGTTTGTATATACAGTACTGCTATAAAGAAATTTTCTATAATTGTTACTAACTTGCATATCATCCATCAAGAAGCATGGAGTTGGTAAATCCTGATGTCAGTTTCCATTCCTCCAGGGAAGATCAGAGTACTGTTGCCTCCTATAGGGACAACAAAACTTTTCCACCACTGTTAGCTAATATGCATTGAGGACATGTTGTTTTTCTTTTGGCTTTTCCCGGTTAGGGGTCTCCACAGCAGAACTCCAGTCTGCTATTGACTGGCAGTATATTTTTTTATGGGTGCCGAGGTGCCAGCTCGACACCCAACCTTCAACGAAGGCACGCCCATTCTACGCATGTCTTTCGAATGCCACTTGACCGCAGGGAGGAGATGCAGACTCCACACAGAAGGTGCTCCAGCTGAGGATCAAATGTGAGAACCTCTTGCTGTGAGGCAACAACGCTACCGCTTCACCACCTCGGCTTCTATGCATTGAGGACATGTACTTCCCCTATTTCAGAAATCTGATTTTATGTGCAATTCACAGATTTTATTATTACTCCTTAGAAATGTGCCACCATTTCTCAGGATATTTGCATGGCAGTGGCTACCTCTGCAAGTTCCTTGTGCCTGCATGGTGCATAAAGTGGAGCAAGATCATGCTGTATGTCCAGTGGTTAGTTCAGAGAGTGTTTACTGCACCTTTTTGATTATCCATTCCAAAAAAAAATGATGCTTGATATGACCTGGATGAGGTGCTGATGCAATAACTGTTGCTAAATCTCTGCTTTCAATGCTTGGGGAGGTCATTAGAGTGGTGACCTACAGGTCATCACATTGATTCTTACACTGCTACCCGGACCTGATATGTGTACAATGACCTACAATGTCACCACTGTGATAATCTCCAAGCATTGGAAGTAGAGATTGGGCAACAATACTTTGAATAGAATTATAAATGTTTTTCATTTTTTTCTGGTTTTACATTTGAGCAGCTGTTCTTGCTATTGACAGGTGTTTGTCTCAGACAGCACAGGAAATTTGTGTAGGCTGCTGTTTGGTGCTTCCATATCTAGTGAAGGTAGTGGTGGAGTGCAGTGTAAGAAGCCAACTGCATTTAGTTTAATTTTTTTTTTACAGGGAGCTGTTACATGGTAGAGCTATGCTGCAATATCTCAGTGTGCCTGCAAATTACCTGGTGTGTCCTTCTGTATACCAGTGCTAATTTCTGTGTAGATGTGTTAACCTATGTGCAGGAGACACATACTTGGCTGCTGCTTATATTGTAGCTAATGGAACATAAATACATATGGAGCTATGGCTTGGATGTGTTGTTCTGGCATCTTACCTCACATCTGTTGCATTCCTCTGGTGTGACCCTTTCTCATTCAGGATGAGCTGAACAAGAATGAATCGTATTAATTACTGTTGGAGGCAGGAGAGACTAAAGACCAGGCAGGGTTAGTTCTACTGACAAATGGTTAACTATTACATATATCCATTTCACTTGTAGGAAAATTTTCCATTGTGTCTTTAATGCAAGTTGAGATAATAGAGATTCTCAGCAGGCAGGTTGGATGCAGTCCATCCCTGGGGAAACTGTACCTGGAGAGAGTGTTAAAGCTGAGTGTGCCTCACTAGAAGGGCTTCCAACTTCTTATTGGCACATGACCTGGCCCTATTGTTTGATTTTACCTAGATGTATCTTGAGCAGGTGGGGAAGGCTGTGGTAGACAGAATAGTGGGCAGGCATGTGACCAGGTTGGAAATGCAGATTTCCCTACTCAGCTGACCCTGACCATCAGGCCTCTAAAGGATGGTGTAGTCCATACCATTGGACTCCCTGATCCATTAGCTGGTGATAGGTCTCAGTAGTGTCTTTCTGGGTTGGGGTAGCAGACATCATACTGATGTTTGTACTTCACCCTATTCCCATTATGATGCACCCCTTTTCTTTTCTGTCCTGTCCCAGAGACTTCCCATACTCTGGAACAGACTAACTATCTATGTCAAACAGAGCTCCCCATTAGCAATCTTCAAGAAAAATCTTGATGATTGGATGGGAAATGGGAAATTCACCCCGGGGATCACTTCTGTGGCTCTGCTCGACATGGACACAGGAAAATAATTTTCTTGGGTGGCGAAAGCCAGGGTACATTTTTTGGTTAGGCTTGTATTGGCCCTAGGGCCGATAGCCTAGTACCTACCTATGAACCTACCTATGAACCTAAGCTTCGTTCACTATGCACTAGCCAGCTCTCCCCATCACGATTTTTCTGCCCTTTGTTTTTCTTTCCCATCCTGAATTTTCCCTTCCTAGTGTGTACACCATACCTCTCAACCTCTTAATGCAAGAAATCTAGACAACATCTACATGGGAAGACAAAGGCCCAAAATAGGGACACATTTTAAATATTATTCTTATGAACGTAGAAATTTGCTAGAATAACTGGATTTGTGTTAGCATGCATTTTCTGAAGGATATGAACTCTGAAACTGAAATGTATGTCATTATTTAATGACTTCAGTCTTTAGTGATTTGCCAGAAAATCATACATTTTCTGAGGAGCAGACCAAAATTATGAGACAAAAATCTGGATAGTCTGTGAAAATGTTGACAGATGAGCAGTATGGTGTACACATATGCCCCAGTTTGTACTGTTCTATGTGTGTCTGTTTTTCTCTTGCATCAAACTTTCCTTCTCGTTTTCCTACTATCCTTCTCCTTCTTCCCTTTCTCTGTATAAAGAAGAGGGAACTCTGAACTCAAATAGAAAAAAAAAGATGGCCTGCATTCCCCTTTTTCCTACTTTCCTATACATACGATTTCATTCCATTTTATGCATCAGCAAACAAAGCTAACTGGCTAACCTTCTCTGAAAGTGTATCAAGCTGCTTGCTGCATATATAATGAGCAGCTTGCTGTTGTCAGTTTACCATACAACTCGGGCTTCAGAACTTCAGCTGTAACTACAAATGGAGTATCCACATTAATTTCTGAAGCTGCGATATGCTCTTAACTTCAGAGATAAATTCTGGTTCAGCATTCCTACACTCTTGGCACATATCACATAGCCCCCCTTAAGTGCTTACACCTGATGCCACTGTCCCATTTGCCATGCCCTAATTATGGCTCTGCATTACAGACTGTAAATACTTAGCACTGCTTTATAACCCTGAGCCGAGGGATCCACTGGCAGGTGCATCATAGCCTCAAAGAAATATTTATTCTGAGATGTAGCCGTCCTTAAAGTTTTCAACTCTCATGAGATTTGAACAAGGTGGTGTGTTGCCTCCTATTGATTTTATCTTGCACTTGTGCATACTTGTTTCTTTGCACAAATGTGTCTCTTTGCTCATTTGCTGAGTAGTTCACTTCCATAGAACAAAGTGCAGCTAACTGCACAAAAGCACTGCTTATCTTGCTTTAGATATGTAATTAGTTTTATGCACTGACATGCAATACTGCCAAGTTGTACATGCGTTGTGGGGGCAAGCAACACGTCTTCTAGAAACCCGTCTATGTACTGTCTCACAGCACCAAACAACTGCTACAAAGAACAACTGAAGATTCAATGAAAACATTTGTTGCGTGTGCACTCTTTGTCCATGGGAGTTTCATTGGTGTTTTTAATTTTTTCTCACACCCTAAAGATATTCTGATAGGTGAATTGGTTAGCCTGTAGATTGCCAGTAGGTATGTGTGTGTGTGTGTGTGTGTGTGTGTGTGTGTGTGTGTGTGTGTGTGTGTGTGTGTGTGTGTGTGTGTGTGTGCGTATGTGTGTGTGTGTGTGTGTGTTTATGCGCAAAGGACTGATATCAACTCCAGAATTGCCTCTCTGCCTTATGGCCATTGAGTGAAGGCTCTGGCTCCATTGCATTCTTGAACATAATAATGTGGGTAACAGAAGTAAATGAATGGATAAATAAAATACAAATACTGTATATTTGCCTAATCTAAAATAGTCTTAAAACAAATACTACCACATGGAACTCACCATTGAGATTTCATAGGTAAGACCAAAACATTATTGGATGTGTAATCCTGCTGTGTTATTTCTAATAAGGCAATGTATTATGTAAGCCATTAATGAACTTTGAAAAAGACACAACAAGCAAGTCTTGCATAGGACTAACATGTAAGATCACTGCCTCAGATCACTGAATAGGAATTAACTCTGAGGTAGAAAAGGTTGCAGTTTATGTTTAGCAGAAGGCATGAAACACAACTTCTGAATTATGGATGAAGACTTATGTGTTGTGCTACAATACTAGGTATCTAGGATAATGCAAAGTAGTACTAGATGGGTGAAAGTGTGCTGTGCAGTGTTAGCACAGGGTGTCATTTACATTCTGAAGCATTCCCAGTTGTCCAGGATATAAGCTACCCTGCAAAAGTCTTCAGATGTTGCTGCAAATGTTTAACTCATGCATGCCTAACAAATCAGGTCCAAGTCAGCAAAATGTTATTCTTCCATTTCACAACACAATACTTCTGCCTATGAGTAGTCCATATCAGAGTTTATAGCATGCAAGTAGCTTCAGATTTTAGATTGTCAAGAAACTTGAAAGCCACGATTCCATGTTTATATTTTCAACCTCCCATGTATGTATTTACTGCCACCAAGAGAATGCACCACTAATTGTGAGATATGATTTTCCTCTGTTTGTTTGCAATCATGTCTGATGTTAATAGTAAATTACCTAGCACAACTGTGACGATTGGGGAGAGATGGATGAAGGCTGCCAGCCTAGTCAAATAGAATTTGATATATAAATCTGGCATTTGTAAATAAATGTAAAATACAGGCATGTTTTCTTGAGTGTAAGAGAATACTGTGAAATGTGGAACTGCAAAATATGTGACAACATTGCACTCTGCTGGCCCAGTGAAGCATGTTGTGACCTTTTCATGTTAGAATTCGGCTCCAGTGAATCTAGATGAAGGTTACATGCCCATTGTCTTAAGGCTAAAGTTAAGGGCCAGAATTTACATATGGAATGTGCATTATTGCTCTGGTTTCTGTTAGAGTATACATGTGAAATGTCTTATATTGTAGTAAGTTTCTGAGCAGGTTTTAGATTGCTAAATAATGCAGTTTGTGGCCTGGGAACTCAGACCAGGTGTCAAGATGATGCAATATTCATGGTATGGGAGGGTGGCCTAATGGTTAAGGTGTTTGCCTTACAAACACAAGGTGCAGGGTTTGATTCTCACAAGGGATAATTGGCTAGGCTTAAAATGGCCTGTAAGGGCAGTTAGCTTAGTACTAACTTATGAACCTTATAATATGAATACTGGGAAAACCTAAGTTTCAAAATGATGTAATCTGGGAGGGCCTCAGCAGAGCTGTTGGTTAGTGTTTAAAAACTATTGTTCAGTGAGAGACTGGGAGCATTTTGACTTTGGACATCTAACTTAGCACTTTGCCTTATGCTCACATGTAAGTTTTAGCACTGTGGTTTCTTGTAGGAATAGTTAAAGCTAGTAAAGATTAATTAGGTATTTTTCTTTGAAATCAGACCTGTACTACTGTATTATTTTAAATTTCTGTGTGATCAGCTGGAGAACCTGTGCCAGCCTTTTCCCAGGAAAGTCTGTGTGGTTGTTTAACCTCTTCTCAAAGTGTGTGTTTGTTTATGTATCAGCTACCTGGGGAGATACACAAAGCACTGGTTGGACAGAGAGGGTACTGGAGGTTTTAGGATTTGTCAGGTCATGCAAGCACTCAGGTGACTTACCCCTAGGTACCAGTATGACTTAGTCATAGTCCATGTGGGTGTGAATGACCTGAGATGTGCTGCCTTGGACTATAAGAAGAGAGACATGATTGAGCTCTTAGAATATGTGTCACAGGCAGGTATGAACCTAGCACTGAACAGCATTCTACTGTATCCAAGGATAATGCTATAATATCAGCAGAAAATTATAGACTTTAACAATTGACTTAGCTACTGGTGTCATTCCAAAGGGATCCAGTACTTCTTAGCCTGAGAGGACATGGTTGACAGGCCATGCTACTTTGCCAGGGATGGTCTTCACCTGTCACCTCTAGGCTTTTGGATATTGGCCAAAATATTATCCATCCCATAGTGCCTTTTTTAGGCATTGACAAACAGATAAACCTTCCAACATAACAAAAGCTATTCATGACTAGCTAAAGGTACTACTGCTCAGTGCTAGGAGTCTCAAAAAGAAACTGCACTCCCTGGAAGCTCTCTTCACCCTTGAAGAAGGCTGATATTTGTGCAGTTATTGAAACATGCTTCAAAGTCACAGAAAGCACTCTGGCAGTGCATGGCTATAATGCCTTTCATATGTTCTGATCACTCACTGAACAAGAAAGAGCAAAAAGGCAGAGGTGTATCTATCTACATAAAGGATAAGCACACCTCAAGGCTGATCATATAATATGACATGCTGCAGCTACTCCATGTCCAACTAACTATAGGAAAAACCATTACCATATTCTTGCTAGCTACATGTCCCCCACCATGAACCAGGAAACTCATACATCATACCAGAATTTACTAGAATCACTCACCATCTAGCCCAGTACTATACTTATGGGTGGTTTTAACTACTCCTCCATTAATGGGAGAGCATACATGACCACTGACATGCAGGTCCAAAAATTTCTTGACTTTGTAAATTCATATGCCCTGGAACAACTAGTCTGCACTCCCACTAGGTGAACAAATATCCTAGAATCCTAGATCTGGTACTCACAAATACAGAAGAGTGCTGCACTCCCCCCATTTGAATTTCTCACTGGTAAGATCAGGTCACAAAGCAGTCTTCCTTGAAATAAATGTAAAACTAGTCCCCCCACCTAATCCCAAAAACTTTAAGAACATTTGTCAGCTAAATTAACCCCTATTAAGAGATTGCATAGCTAGTTTCCAAGTTTCCCCAAATCCAGAAAACACAGAAACCTATGCAGTGGCATACACAAAAGCTCTGTACAAGCAAGTAAACAACTGCATAGAAATGACAATACCAGACCGAAATAAATCCAAGTCAAACTGCAAAAACAAGTCACCCTGGTATTAATAAGTTGTACAACAAAAGAAAGAAAATCATATTGAGAAGTAAGAGGGGTTGTACACAACAGGCCAAAAAGTCCCTCATTAGTTTAAACAAGCAAATCAGGGGAACTAGTCAAGTCCTGAAAGCAGACTTTCAGGTAATAATCGCCTCCAAAGCTAAGGATAACCATAAGGCATTTTTTAAGTTATGTCCACAGTCTTAAGATTAACACCCAACAATGTGCAGAATTAGTTGTAGCATCACCTATCCTCAGCCAGAAGATATAGCAAATCTGCTGGCAACAAATTCAGCTTAAATTTCACCTCACCATCACCCCCCTTTCTTCCTCAAGAAATACCCTCCACCACTCCACCTCCAATTATCCCCAAAGAACAGGTTTCCACTGAGGCTAAACATACAGCTTCAGTGGGGCCTGACATTATGCTAGGTTGCCTCTTAAACAGTTTAAATCTGGACTTATTAGGCCTATTAGGATCCCTATTTAACCACAGCCTCTGGACTGGCTTTGTTATTATATAGTGGAGGACAGCAACAATCATCCCTCTGAATGAACAGGGACCATCTACTGACCCAGAAAATTACAGACCCATAAATTTGACTAGTCTTATATGTAAGGCATTGGAAAGAATAATTATGGACTTGCTAAAAAATGACATAGGAAACCTCCAAACGCTGGAACCAACCCTATTCAGCTTTGTCAAGGGCTGGCCATGCTGACTGAATCTGGTGGATTTCTTTGAGAAAGTCAGTAAGGTCATGAATGAGAGTAAAACAGTACCCTACTGCCTACCTCGCCCTGGCCAAGGTATTTGACACAATTCCTCATTCTGGTATTATCAATAAGCTCAGAAAACTGGGCATAAATCCCTATGTCACCAGATGGATAGCCAGTTGGCTCATGGACAGGACACGTGGTTAAAGTGGGCAAATCCCGATCCGGCAAGAGGCCAATTACTAGTGGTGTGTCACAGGGCTCAGTGCTGGGACCATACCTGTTTGTAATGTACTTCTCTGAAGCCAAGGCTAATGTGGAAGGCCTCTGGATGACAAAGTTTGCCAATGACTGCATGCTGAGGGAAATCATTGAATACCTCAATGATGTATATATATTTTAGGAGACTCTAGATCAGACAAATAATTGGTGCCAGAACCATGACCTAAACCTAAATGCTAAAAAATGCATTATCATACCCTTTGGGAAGCCAAATACTCCTCCAAATTGCATCAACAGTAGCATATCCCTAAGAATAGGCTCAGAGATGAGAGATCTAGGTACACAGATAGATAGTGTCCTGAACTTTGTCCGCCATGTGTCCACAGTGGTGAGGAAGTCTTTCTATGTGGCACAACTTATAAGTAAAGGTTTGGCATCCAGATGCAAGGAAATTATAGTCCCACTGTACTCAGCCCTCATTAGACCAATAATCAAGTACAATGCACCATTTGGCATGTACTTGACTAGGCACTTACAGCAGCTGGAGTGCCCTCAGAAGTTCCTCCCAAAGAAAATACAGGGTGTAAACAACAAGTCTTATGCAGATAGACTAAAAGCCCTATCCCTTTACTCTGTCTCTTACCAACTATTAAGTGGTGACCTATTCTTGACCTACAAGGCACTCACAAATCTAGCCCTGATGGAGCTGTTACACATCCACAAGTCAAACAGCACAAGGGTCACTAAATCTAGGGATCTAAACTTAGTCAGCAACTCAAGCAAAACATGCTGGACAGACACATATGTGTCTCAGAGATTTCCCCCTTCTTTAGAACTGGCCTCCTATTCCCATTAAGCAGAGCCCTTCCCTTGTCCTCTTCAAGTGCAATTTAGATCTACAGATGGGGAATTGTAAATTCACACCTGGGATAGTGCATACGTTCCTTATGGACAGGGACAGTCTGTAAGCTACTCAAGGCATAGAGGGTAAAATCAAGTTATTTTGGCTAGGCTTGTGGGGGCACTTAAGCCGTTAGCCTAGTAATCGCCTATGAACCAATGAACCTATAAATCAATTGCTGTGGTTTCTTTTACACTTTGCTCTTTATGTCCCATTCCAGGTGTAATCAGTTCCCTAAATGGTTTTGGTGCTCTGTTGTCACCACTTCCACTTGCCCAGCTGATGCTTCACTGCAGGGTTGTTGTGGGTAGAGTGCAGTAGATGGCACTTGTCTACATCAAACCTCAACTACCATCTTTCTGCCCACTTGGTCAGCATTTTCAAATCTTTCTTTGGATTTGTCCTCCGATCCTCAACTGGTGTACTTATCTTTATATCAGTGAGCATCTTGGTGACTTGGTGGATAAGAGCTATGCCTCACAGCTCTGGGGACTAAGATTCAGTATTATCCACTTTTCACTGTACTGCATTTGCATATTTGCCTTGTGTTAGTGTGTGTCTTATCAATGTACTCCTGTGTCCTACCTCTGAAAAAGTATGCTAGTTGACTGCATTAAATTAATTGTATGCAATGTATTTCAGTTTGCATTTACCCTTTTGGCCTGGGAATTGATGAAAAGGGATGGGAATAAACCATTTTGCTTACAAGGTTAACAAGCAAATAAGCTAAAATAAAAAGGTCCCTTATCAGTGAATAGGTTAATTTTAGGTTAGTGAATAGGTGAATCTTTTTGGCATTTACTTCTCAGAAGTCAAGGCCAATGTCAATGGTTTCTGGCTGACTAAATATGCAGATGATTGCAAATTAGGAGCTGTTATTGAATCCCCCACTGACACAAATGTTCTCCAGGAGGGGCTGATACAGACAAACAACTGGTGTCAGAGCCATGGACTAAAACTAAATGCCAAAAAATGCATAGTAGTATCCTTTGGGAAGTCATCCATCCCTGGTAACTATCATATTGACAACACGCCCCTTAGAGTTGACCCAGTAGTCAGGGACTTAGGGACACATAGATAGTAATCTAGCCTTTCATCATCACGTGTCTACAGTGGTGAGGAAATCATTCTATGTTGCTCAACTTGTAAACAAAAGTATGGCATCTAAGTCCAAGGAAGTCATTATTCCACTGTATTTGGTATTCATTAGACCTATCATTGAGTACAGTGCCCCCCTTTGGTATGTACCTAACCAGGCATATCCAACAACTGGAACATCCACAGAGATTCCTCACTAAAAGAATACAGAGCATAATTAATATGTCCTGTGCAGACTACCTCAAGGCCCTATCCCTGTATTCAGTCTCCTACAGGTTTTTGAGGGGAGATCTATGCCTGACGCACAGGGCATTGTCAGACTCCACTCTGATGAACCGCCTGCATATCCACAAAACAAACAGTGCCAGAATTACCCATTCTAAAGACATAAACCTTGCCTGTGATATAAATAAGACCTGCTGGAGAGATAGGTATGTTTCCCAGAGATTACCCTGTCTATAGAACAGGCTCCCCATCCATGTGAAGCAGAGTTCCTCCCTAACTCAATTCAAGTGCAACTTAGACAACTGGATGGGAAAATGGAAATTCATCCCTGGTTTGGCACCTATATCTCTAATGCAAATAGGTAACCTGTAAATGGTTAATCTCCCAGGCTCATGTTTACACTTATCAAGGGTATCAGAACTTGTCATAGATTTGGAATGCATGTCTAGGCTTAAAAAGGCCCTTGTGGTCGTTAGCCTAGTAAACACCTATGAACCTATGAACCTGTGTATATTCCCTAATATATGTCAAAAACAACCATGCTGAATACAATTAGACCCAAGCCAAACCCTTAAGGTACTCCACTAGTTACTTTCCCTATTCCTAACATATCTTTCACCACAACTCTCTGTATCTTACCATTCAACTACACAGTAATCTTGATTTTCAGATTCCTGTCAGCCACCTGTGTGACTCTGAGTAAAAAGCCTTGGTGAAGTTCAGGAGGACCATATCCACCAGCATTCCCCAATGTATCCTGACACTGCTTCCTGTAACTCAGTCATAAACTAGATTTGTTCATATCATCTGACCCATCAAAACTCTCCAGTACAAATCTGATCCAGTTATTCCCTGGTCCTGCTCTGACATTAACACTACACATCACTAAGGGGATCTTTCATTTCCAAACAGGAATACCTTACTGGCAGTCCTTACCTTTTCTGGAAGAAAAGGTGAAATTCAATTACTGCAGGGAATCATCCATGGTTGACTTTGTGTTTTTGTTTTCTTTTTTTTTTCAAACACCTTTATTGAATTATCACTTGTGACATAGGGAAATTTACATTCATATAAATATAATTAAACTATATTAACATAACAAACATTATACTTCACATATATTGCTATATATCATATAATCTAATTGATATTACATAAATTATTCAATTCTTGCTTTTTTTAAACAAGGAACATCTTCATTAAGCCATCACTTACTACATAGGCAATCATACATTTATATAAAAGAGAGTAAACCACACTACCACAATCCTAGTCGCAAGCATTTTACATCACACTCCATACTGACATACTCCCAGTTGAAAACATTATACATCACTTATAATGTACCCAATCTTTCTCACTCAAACATTACATAGCCCTTGTCCTGTTGCCTTTTAGGCCTCATTCCTCCCTTGTATGTATTGTTCCCACAATTCCCATTTTTTTCCTATGTAGTTTGCTCTGACCCTTTTCTAAAGATCTCAATTCCAGTTGTTTTATCTCTATTACTATATTCACTACTTCCAGTATAGTTGGTTTAGATTTTAATTTCCATTTTCTAGTAATTTCTTTTTTGGCAGCCACCATTATTAGACACAGCAAGGCCTTACCATATCTAGGCAAGTCCGATTCTGTATCATAGCTCAGAAAAATCATCTCCCTTGTCAAACCAATCTGCACACCCAGTATCTCTGGCAGTGCATCCAGCAAGAATCTTTAAAGCCAACCAACTCACCGCACTGCAAGAAAATATATTCCCAATTATGTTTTTCTTGATGCTGCTGCAGCCCCCAAGCTGCTAAAGAAAGTGCAATGCCTGCTGAGCTAAGCCCCACTGCAGGAGCATGCTTCCACATGACCCTGATGCCCATCTGGAGTGCACACACTTCAAGGCAAGTCTTTCTTTGTGCATATGGAGAATACTTATGGGTTTTCCACAGAAGGTCAGGGGAAAGCTTCAGCAGCATTACAAAACCAACACTCTACCTCTGAGAATGGGTGAATTGGCATTAGCTGCTTACTTCCATCCCTCTCTTGCTTGCTCCTCCAACTCCTGGGGTGCTGACTGAACCCAGGTCAGCTAGACACATTCAGGGCTCCAAATTTCTGCATCACAGAGCTGGTAAAATTCAATCAAATTTGACTGACTGCTCCTTTTGGCAATGAACCAGTGCTGTTTGTTGTAGCTATCTTTAATTATCCTCAAATTTCTTGTTCCACCAACTGTTTTCAGAGCTTGGTTGCTACAAGTATGGTCAGAGTTCCAAGTTTTTCTGCCTAGTACAAGCATAACATTGTTTGGTCTGACTCTAGGGGTATTGTGGAACACCATCTGTATGGGTCTGAAAGGTATTACTGATTTATGATGGAATGTATATCCTGAGTGCCTCAATATGCACTTTTTGTAGACATATTTTGACAGTCACTTATTTTTTAATATTTTATAAAGTAATAAATAATCAAAACAGAAAAAAGGTCAAACCCTGGCTCCAGAAAACTCTTACGATATCTGATTATATTTATGTTGTTTTTTCACATAGTCACTTAATACTTATCTAATTATAAGACTATTACTATTTCTTTTTTTTCCTGCTCCCTCCATCTCCTGTCTGAATCGTTCTGTATCCCTTGGGTTCTATGCTCCCAGTCCTGTATCTCTCAGTGGCTCCTTTTTTTATTTTTTGTACCATATTTGTGCCTCCCTGCAGCTGTCTATCAGCTGTCTACATCTCATCTCCTCATCCATTGAGTCTACTGGATCTGACTTAGTTTTGCTCAGGCTATACTTGACCCATGTATAGGACCTGTGAGGAGATCAAGGACCATGGAGGTGCATCATATAGCAGCCAGGGAGATTTTCTTCCCAAACCTGGGCATGCCCAGTACCACCCTGTGGGAGGGACATGCCGTGGTCATCAATGCTGAACTGCCTTTCAATTCCACAAGGGGTTGACATCAGTAGAACATCCTGCATACCCTCTGTGAGCACCTTACAGTTGTTTCCTCAGTCTTACAGTTCCAATGTGTCTTATGGGTTCATAGGTTCATAGAGCAACTATACTTGCAGTCCAGGGTACCCTTGAGAATCATAGCCCAAATTCCTAGTTGGATCTAAACACTGTCTGGTTAAGTGATTTGCTAAAGGTCACACAGTAGGCAACTGAGGGCTGATGGCCTCAAACCCTGTACACCATCCTCCTCTCCCTAGAATGGGTGTGCCCATCCTCCTCCTCCGCTGCCAGCACCTCAGACACTCAAGTCACTAATCAAACCTGGGTTGCCTGGGGTATATTTAGGGCTTTATCCCTTAACACCAAGGTGATGTCTAGTGATCCTTTTTAGTATATCAAGTTGGCCACTAAACTTCTCTGGAAGTCAACCGCACAGCATATAGGACTACAAGCCATGGTATCAGGAGCCATTATTTTTACAGTGATTAGCCAAGTTTGCTGTCTGTGGGACCAACTAGTGCTATGACTTTGGAATGTTATTGCCACCCTCTGCATTAACCTGGAATGGTCTGTGAGTCTCCTGCTCTCCATCAAAGGTCATGCAGACATTGTTTATTCCAATATCCTCATCCAGAAGTAGGACAGTCAGTCAGTTTCTGATTCATCCTATCCCCTGGCCCTACCAGCTACCCAAGTCTATTGCTGACCTTTGGTCACCAGTGGTGCGAACAAATGCTCTACCTCTTTATCATTATGCTATCCTCTTAGGACTCTTAATGCCTGGATTTTTAGGATTCTTGAATGTGGTATGCTGCTGAAAGCCTTTGGTAAGTCAAGCTATAGTGTGTGTTTTAAGTTTTCTAATTCTTTTTATTTTTAGGTATAGGGATTTCAAACTACTTATTCAGCTAGAAATAGCACACTATTTGCTTAAGATTGCTATTGATAGATTGTGTTAAGTTACAATGTTTGTTGTCTGGGAAATGCTTATTTTGACATAATTACATCTGATAACAACTGTACATTATTTTTTATAGGGCTAGGGCCAAATTTGAAGTTAACCCATTAAGGATTTTAAGTATAATAGAGCCCTCATATTAACTTTCCCCAACCTGTTCAAGGTAGCATGTCCACCCGACAATGTGAGTTTATGCTGTTGTCATCTCAAATTTCCAAAATTTGAGCAGGAGAGTGGTGGTACAGGCTGGTTTCTTACAAGTGCTGACTTCAGTGTGCAGATCATGGTGAATATTACTAGTTGCTGCTCTGCAAGCAGATGCCAATGAGGCAGATTTCTGTGTATTTCCTTGGCTTCCTCAGATTGCTGCAGCATGTACTATTAGTAGAGTGAACTTGCAATCCTACTGCAATCCTAAGGTCTTAACTCATGCTTTGTTATACAACACCAACTCAATCTGGAAGAAGCATGCAGTAATCCTTGGCTTGTTGCAATATTTTGTCTTGGTGTTGATTGACACATTTGTAGTTGGAAGAGAACTTTGGTCATTATTTTGCTGCTGGCATATTGCTGAGATTCTTAACAAATGCACCTCTTTTCCATGAGGTTTCAACATTATGGAAGGCCAGACTGCATCTATATCCCCATGATGGGCAAGCTGACATTGGCTGATCACTTCTATCCTTACCTCCATGTATCCAGCAGCACTCAAGCACCTAAATGAAATTGAGATGTCTAGGTCATTATCAAGACTTTATCTTTCTATGCCTCACAGCTGGACTCATAATTAATTTCTCATGAGGGCAATAGGGTAGGATATTCTGTCAAGTGCCAAGCCCTAGGATGTGCCTGGATAAACAAACAACAAATCCAGTCACAAGAACATAGATATGGGCTTTAATTAAAATATAGTAATACAAAAAAAAAAAAAAAAAAAAAAAAAACAATAAAAGTAGTAAAGTTTTAATGCAAGAGTGCTTTTCCAACAGAAATCCATTTAAGATCTGCTGTTTCTTTGACCCAGTTTACCGTGATATGGATTATTTATTGTTTTCATTTTGGATGCTCCTGAATAACACAACATTGAATGTCCAAGTCTCAGCTATTATAAAAAAAATCTTTCACAGGAATATCTCTGCAATTAAGCATCTGAATCTGCAGACTGACCTGCAGACAGTAACTCAGTATTGCAATGGTCTGTATTCTGCTCTTTCAGGTACTGTGTTTGACTGTGTGCAGCAAATGCAAAACTTTGTGGCCAGTATATGAAATGTTACATCTTGATATTTGCTGTAGAGTCTCGCTCACTGCCTATTGTGGCTCTCAGTCTATTTTATGAACTTCACTTTTACTTATTTTTAACACCTTTTTTAAAATATCACTTATGATACAGGCAAACGTGTTACTATAAAAGAAAACAAACCATATTAATGTTTCCAGTTACATACAATATACATCACATATGTTCTTTTTTATAACTACCATAAGTACATTACATAAATTGTTCAATTCCTGCATTGCCTTAAATCTCACTCCTACTCCTGAACATTATTCTGTGTGCATTGTTCCCACAATTTCCATTTATTTCTGTGTAATTTGATCCTTCCCTCTTTTAAAGATCCCACTTCTAGATCTTTCATCTCTGTTACAATATTCAACACTTCAAATTTAGTTGGTTTAGACTTTGACTTCCATTTTTAGTAATTGCTTTTTTGGCAGCCACCAGAATTAAACTTAATAAGGCCTTGTAATGTCTAGGCAGTTCAGATCCTGTGTCCAAACTCAAAAGAATAATTTCTTTAGTTATACCCATTTGCTCATCCAGTATTTCTGACAGAGTACTCTGTAGGGATTTTTTAAATTCTTCCAACTCATTATACTCAGACAACATATGCTCACAGTTACCCCTTTCTTCCTCAACACACCTCCAAAATTTTCCATCTACACGAGGAAATATTGTTTGAAATCTGCTTGGGGTATAAAAATGTCTATGCAAACAATTCTGAGCAAAAATTCTAAACCTCAAAATAAGGAGGAAAAATGCCCAATAAGAAAACAATAAATTCAGCTAAGGAGACACAAGGAATATGCAGGTGAGAGTCCCAGTAAATATTTTAATAGAGGCACATAAACAACACTTGTTGTTTGTGTGACTCTATTAAAGTATTTACCCTTAGTTGGATTTAAAAATTCTAAACCTTCTGGACTTTGTTGCATATTTGGGTGCCACACATATGCCCTCCCATTGTTCCCTTTTAAATTGCTTAGCCAGTCTCTCTTTCCAATCCTTTTTAACCTCCTCTGATTGATTCTTATATTTATGTAATATTTTATATGCTCTACTAATTATCCCTTTTGTAATAGCGGCTTCTCCTCTAGATTCGACTAAAAACTCTAACAGACAAGATGTTGGTGCTTCCCTTCCTTTTAGAATACCGTTAAACAAAACTTTCCGGATCACTTTCTTCCCTCCTATCTTCCAAACTTCCATGGAAATACCATCTGTTCCTGGAGACTTTTCTGCAGATTAATTATACATCACAGTTTTCAACTCATCTTCATCTGTATTAACTGTTAATTATTGAGCTGCATTTACCTATAGCCATGGCATAATTAGGTCTTCAGTAAATATTTGCATTTGTGGTGTTTATTGATTTCCACATTTCTCTGCTTTATACACGTTCATAAAATTTCTGAAATATATCTAATACGTCTACAGGATTCCTGGTTATTTTTCTTGTTGTAGACTCTCTAGGTTTGGTGACAATCCTTTCTACTTTCTATTGCCTAAGTTGTTGTGCTAAAAGTTTTTGTGCTCTGGAGTTATTATCAAAAATAGATGCTTAACAATAATGTTTCTAAACTCATGCATATTATCTAGCTGCTCCTTTATTTTCTCCCTACAGTTGTGCTTTTTCTTGTTCTGTGAGAGTCCCCATATTCTGCAATACTTTAACTTTTTTCAGCCCCTATAAATAATTCATATTACTTCTTAACAATATCTCTTTTATTTCTACCCTTTTTAAACTCCATTTTCATTTTATCCCACTCACTAGCTATAACGTCTGAAGAAATTTCTATCTTCCCTAATAAATCTCTCATAATTTTAACTGCTCATTCCTTAAATTCCTCTCTTTTTAACAGGTAAGTGGGAAAGGACCAGTGTCTAAGTTTTACTTCACTAATCCACATTTTTATCTTAGTTTATATTGGTGTATGATCTAAAATAGTTATTGGATGTGTGTCAAAGCTTTCGATTAAATGCACATGCTGTTGTGAAATAATTTATATGTAGTCTATTTTTCTTACCAGTGGCGGCTGTTGGCTTCAAATAAAAGGGGGGCTGCAGGAGACAGCTGAATGGGTGGGGTCAATGGGAAGGGGTGCGGCCAACTAGAAAGGGGATGAGCTATGCTCAAAACCATAAAAACTAAATACACTGCCCTGGGTGCCAAACCGTTATTATGAGAGTCCAATCAAGACAAAATGAAGTGTAGAAGAATAAAAATATTTCAGTGCATTGGCTGCATGACAGCTTATTTAATATCTATATGGAAACAAAAAGGTTGTGAGGCAGGAAAAAATAAATTACCTTTTAAATACATTAATGGAATGCCAGTCAAAATCAAGTATAAGAAAAACAAGCAGTACTCAACTCAAACCACTTCTTGCACTGCAGTTCTAATTATAATTTATATTCAGCTTTATTAAAGTACCAAGTAACATGCTGAAAGTAGAAATCTCTGATACCCCCACTTGTAAAAATGTTTCTTATCCAAAAAAAGACCTGCTGCCTGACAACTATTTACTTGTTTCATGGGGAAAACATGATCAAAGTAAAAAATGAAAAGCAAACAAGAAATAAGCTCAAGATACATTGCTTAAAAGTATTACTGTACAGGTTATGGATCACACGACTGGCATTCTGTTTAGTTTACAGGTAAAGCCTGCAGAGATGACTGGAAGTCTCCAAGTGTAATGAGCTTCTTAAAATAATGTAATCCTGTCCTTTATTACAAATACTGTCATATGCATTTCAATACCCAATGCTTATACATTATCTAGTTAAGTATTCTCTACATGGCAACAACAGAAAGGCTTTCAATGTTGGCAGTTCTTTAACAGTATGCTTATTAAAGCTTACTTGCATCTTACGATCTCAGCCAAGCTTACCTGATGGTCATTAAAGTATTGCTACTTAAACACAGAGCAACAGGCACTTTGAGTAATAAGCATAAATCAACAGTACAAAAAATATGACAGAAACCAGACCATTCTGAAAAAATGAAGGACAGATGAAAAGCCACTCTAGTACTTGTGTTTACCTTGGATGGGGGGGGGGATACTCTGCACATTTACACTGCATAACTACTCCTTGCCTTGCTTCAATACATCCAGTCACTACATGGGGGAGTGGGGTGCAACAACTTGTATGTCACAATTTGAAATGTCTCTGGCTGACTGTGATGGCCCTGACACATTTGTCATACCTCTCAACCTCAGAGCAAGAAATCTGGACAAAGCCATACATAGAAGTGGGACAAAGGCCCAAAAATAAGGACAATTTTTAAATATTGCTCTTATAAACTTAGAAAGATAATAGAATAGGTCTTGCATTAGTATGAATTTTCTGAATGGTATGAAATCTGAAACTTAAATGTCTGTCATTATTTTCTAAATTCAGTCTTTAATGATTTGCCACTAATTTGCCCAAAAAAAAAAAAAACACAATTTTATGAAAAATGGACCAAAAATGTGATGTAAAAATATAAAATAGCCACACAATACAGCTGGGAACCTACCAAAGAAGGGACACTTTAATATTAGTACTGCTAACTTGAGCAGCTGACAAAATAAAAGAATACATGCATTTCTGAAATAAAAGTAATCTATAACTCTGATTATTACAGTTATTTCTTAATTGTAAACCCTCCATGTTTTCTTCCAAAATTGCTATTTTACGGAGGGATTATTAGGGGGAAGAGCAACATTTTGAGCCAAAATCAGGGATAGTTGAGAGGTTTGGCTATGCCTAATTCTATAAAGCAATTTATTTGCATGTACCTCTCAACCTGTTAATGCAGTAAATCTGGACAAGGCCAAATATATTGGGGGAACATATAAACAGTACTAAAAATTGCTCTTGTATAAACTGAGACAGTTGATAGAACAACAGGTTTTACTTTAGCATGCATTTTTCTGAAGGTTATGAAGTCTGAAACTCAGTGTGTCATTATTTATTGACATAATTCCTAAATGATTTACCAGAAAACCACAAATTTTATGAGGAACAAACCAAAAATAAGAAGCAAAAATCTATTCATTCTTTGAAAATCTGGACAGTTGGGAGGTATAGTTCAGCTAGGGCTGTCTTTAAGTTTGCTGCCCTTCTCCCTCACAAAATCATGGTCGAATAGAGCCTCCCCCTGCAGCCATTCCAATGATCCATTACTTGGCTATTTCACTCCATTTACCATAAACACTAATGTGCATACTGATTTACTTCTATGATGATTTGGACTTCATTTGAAAGTTTTATTTTGCATTTTACACCACAAACAATAAGACATCTGCTAAACAAACTTAGCATTAAAACTTCTCTGCCCTTGAAACTCACATTCATTGAAACAGCATTGAAACCCACATTCAAAGAAAATACATTTTACCAGTGGCAGATAAAGATTAATTCTGGGCTGTTTTCAAATCATAGGCCCCTTGCATATGAAACATACATGTGCTCTTTGATACACCTTCCTATTGTTTTGAACATTTTTCCAGTAAACAATGAAACAAAACGCATACACCAATAATGACAAAACTGCCCAATTCAGAACATCTTTCCAGTAAACAATGAAACAAAATGCATGCACCCATAATGACAAAACTGCCCAGTTCATAACATTTCCATCATAAAAGTCTACTCAGACTTCTACAATCCACCAGTATCAGTAAATATGTACAATCTCTGCAGAAGTAAAAGTCATCTGAATAATTCCACATTAAAGAGATCTGCAACTAACAAAGAGGTTGTTGCTAGCAAACAACTTTATATTTCATTGTTTCATCTACAAATAAAGTGCCTGTTGCCCTTGGGGAATACATTGCCTATGTTACATTAAAAAAATGATAAGCTAGTAATATTGCAACAGGGAATGGATGGCAAACTGATAACAGGTTCATAGTTACTAGGTATCTAAACCAAAGAGGACATTCTCAGGACTGCAGCATCTACCCCCTTTAAAAGTACAACATAGTACAGTATCAACAATGCATCTAAATACTGTGGGAGTAGAACCAACAGCCTTCATCAAAAGCAAGTATTCAACCTGTTATGCTATTAACAATACAAGAAGTGTAACACTGCACTGCACATTGATTGTGGTTTCTTTTTCTCTTCCTTTGTGATTAGCACCTCAACAACTCATGCAACCAGATGTTAATATTTGAAAGTCATTTTTATCTTGTGTGTGTAGAAGTTTATACACATATGAACACAGATATGTATATGCATTCCGTGTGTGCACACACATGCACACACAGATAAAGGGTGTGATAAAACCACATACCAGAAACACTTTTTAGGTATTTTTTTGTTTCTCTACACACTTTGCACATTAGTTGAGAGTTTCACTCTTGATATGCTGGCATAACTTTTCTACAACCTTTGCATTTCATCTTGTAACCCCATTATTTTTAAGCTGCAGACATTCAAGCACTATGTTAACAAAACACAGAATTATATACCTATCCAAAATGCCCTACTTAAGCTAAAACAACCCTTCTAAATGAACTCAGAACACAGAATCATATACCTCACCAAAACACCCTACTATAGCCAAAACAACTACTCTAAATGCACACAAAACACAGAATATTATGAATCTCCAAACTACCATACTACAGCTAAACTAGCCCTTCTAAATGCAGACAGTACACAGATTCATATATCTCTCCAATGTAACCTATTACAGCCAAAACAAACTTTCTCAATTCAAACATCCACTTAGATTAAAAACAGAAAAGAAAAAAGTAAAAAGCACAGTAGTTTTCTTTTACTTCATTGTTAAGTTGTGTTTGTGTTCTTCCCATGTGTCTTTCTCATTTTAATTCATATTCCACTTATATTAATGGTGCTAACCATACCGCTTAACTGTACAGATTTTCAAAAGAATGTCCAGATTTTTGTCTCATATTTTTGGCCTGTACTCATAAAATTGCAGTTTTCTGGCAAATCAGTGGCAAATCATTCAGGGCTGAAGCTGGAAAATAATGGCAGACATATGAGTTTCAGATTTAATGCCCTTCAGAAAAATCATGCTAATGCAAAACCTGTTATTCTATCAACTTTTTGTAAAATCAATATTTAAAAAGTGTCCCTATTTTTGGGATACTGTCCCCCCATTATTTATGGCTTTGTCCAGATTTCTTGCTCTAAGAGGTTGAGAGGTATGGTCAACATTTTGATGTTTTAGTTTCACTGATTTCTCAGCATATCTGTATGACATTAAACACAAAATTATGTCACGTTAGATATTTGCCAGTTATTTCCTGTACCAGTTATGAGTTCTTTTTTTTTCCTGTGTGTCTTTCTTCTCCTATGCTGGCTGACTACTGAGTCTCCCACTATTAGTTTTAAGTCAATTTCTCTGTCTATAGTGAATATCACAAAACAGGAGTAAGAGAAAACTGAGAGTTATGATACAGACAGCCATGTTTTTGTCCTCACTAACATCCCAAAAATTATGGATTTACAATGAGGCCTTAACTGCACCTGCTGTGACTGACAGCAGCTCTGTCACCACCAGATATCCTAACACTTCTACGTGCATTTGCATTTTTCCATACTTGATGATTGCTTTTACTCTTGAATTACCAAGCCAACACTCCAGATCCAGATGCTTTGGTGGCCTGCAAGCCTCTGCTTGAATGGTCATAATCAGTCTGTTAGAACCACTACTCCCTTCTCCAGGGAACAGACACCCAGCAGAGCCTAATCACTTCCTCCCACTTCTAGCACCTGACCCATGATTTGAACTCTGGTCATTTAGGTCATTTTCAGGAGTTTATTCCTCTTTGCCACAGTGACAGCCTCAACAAAAACAATTTCTTTATGACAACTTTTTATATATTTATGGATTCACTATTAAATAATCACATATGTTAATTTTTAATGTAAGGTGTTCCATCTGCAAGGTCACATTAACAAATTGTCCTTCTAGAATGTAAAACTCTATTGGCTGCAATTAGAATGGAAAATAGTAGCCTATATATACATTTAGGAAATGCAGATGTTCTGGATTCAGACTATGTCATGAAGAAGATTTTAACCCAAGGAATATTTCCAGATGCTCTCATTTACATTAAAATTATATATGTTGGTATTGTGTATTGCAAGGAGGCTATGCCCAGCTCCTAGGACTTGTTATTTATGCTTGCTTCAAAATATGCCTAAATAAACTAAAAAATAAAAAGACTGTCTACATCAAATAAAGATCTACACAATGATGCATGTTGCCCACACACACACACACACACACACACACACACACACACACACACACACACACACACACACACACACACATATGCAGGTATACCCAAAAGCACACATTCCCTTAAACCAACATTGCCCAAGTTAAAAATAAAATCTCAAATGAACACTGACAGTTGGCTGGGACAATAAAAAATACTACACATACCACCAAGAAGAAAACTCTCTGCACTCTGTTCTTCTAAGTTCTTCTACTACTTCTTCAGTTCTTCTTCAGCACAGCTATTAGCTGACAAAATATAGGCAGCCAAAAAAAAAATAGAAATCCAATGGCAAATCGCCGCAAATGATAAATCCTTCACTGTTCACTTTACTGTGTCTGTGATTGACTCACGAATCAGTCCACAATGAAACTGTTTGATTCTCGCTCTTTTCCCAGAATATAAAGCCCGGGAAGAGAGCGACAACCAATCAGCAACCATTTAGCCCAAGCACGTCATGTACGTGCCTGCGGACGTCACAGTCTGAACTCCGAACCCCTTCCAATTCTATGCGGTTTGGAACTGCATAGACTGCTGGGCATCACACTGAAGCCTTAATTTGCTCACTGGGCTGCAGCAGAAACAAAAAAAAAAGTCTTTATTTAAAACCGCCACAACCCGAGGTGGTCATAGTGCGCATGCACGTACTCGCCGACGCCGAAGCAGGAACTTGAAAGACGAGTTGGACTCGGAGTAGAACTGCAACTTACTGAACTGTCTTGAAACAGTAAAAAAAAAAAAATAAACACAAAAAGTACTTTTTTCTATTTTTTGCTGAGGGGGCTGCAGTCCGGCAGTCAGATGTCACGAGCCACCCCTGTTTGTTACTGTACTTTGAGGAATAATATGTAAATTCTCCCTGAGTTCCTACAACTGAATTCACATCTTCTATGCCAAATATTTTCATTTATTTCTTCTGAAATCTAGCCTCTTTTTTATATTTCCCTTGCAGCCTCACTGTTGCAAATTAAGTTCTAGTCCTCACCTATATGCAGTATTTCCTGGAGAAAGCTGATTATTTCTCCTAAAATTGTCTTAAGCTCCATAATAGCATTTTTGGTGAAGTATAAATACATGTCAGCATAATCATTTCCCTGTGCCAATCACCCTTTATTACCACAGATATTCCATTATTATCCTTTTCCCCTCTTCTATCACTATTGGAACTTCTCTAGCAATTATCATAATCATTCCTCTTTTCATTTGTCCCTTATAATCTGCTGAATATCCATCCTGAAATCTTTCTTTGTCAAATTCACATGCTTATTTCTTTCCAAATGTGTCTCCCACAGCATTGCTATTTGTACTCTGCATTTCTTAATATAATTTAATACTCTTTCCTTTTGTCTCTAACTGTAAGGCCATTTATTTTCCAAGATAATATGGCTAGCATAGCAGTTATGATAATAAGTTATTGTTCTCATCCGTTATACATGACTTTTTTAATGTGTATTTCCAACTTTTGAGTTACATATGCACACTGTTTGGCAGGTTGACATTTTTTACAGTTGTTTCTTGTCATCTCTATTTGAATCTGTGTCACATTTTTCAAGACTTCATGTTTTAATGAAAACCCTCAAACAAAAAACTAAATACATTTATTTTCAGAACACCCCATAACCTCTTAACTTATAACAAACACAAAACACTATGTACATCTTCAAAAAAGTTAAGTTTAACCCTCCAGAACAATTGCCCTAAACTGACCGCTGTACCCACAGCCATTACCTAACCTAAAATTAAGTTTACTCATGCTAAAGTGCATGTTGCAGCCTGTGTTCCCAGTTACAATGACTGATATCTGTTCTTTTCATATCTCTATTCCACATGTAGATATGAAAAACAACGTGTATGTTTTCAGAAACCATTTTTTGCCTTAAGAAAAAGAACACATGCTATCTTTAAATAAAACTAAATTATACAGTGTTCTATTAAATGCATTGAAATATTAAGGCTACTAGGGAAGCTGCTATCTTTTATTCTCTTCCAATAATTTCAAACTTTATTTTTCACTGAACTGCTTGCTCTTGTACCTTTAAAGTTTGCATTTTCCTTGGCAAAGAATGCTTGGCACTCCCAAGATTAATTGCTTGCAGGTATAGACAGCTCATCTCCATGGAAATGTAGCATGTAGTCAACAATGAGAAAAAACAGCTAACAACTCTGCAGAAGCATGAAAAAATATTTGTCAATTTCACCCAGAACAGAACAGAATGTGCAACTGCCTTCATCCGGAGACTTCTTGACTCTCAATGAACATTTGTTATTAGAAAAAAAATCAAGGTAATATCCTGGCAGATGCAAGAAACTTAGCACTTCTCAGGGATTTCAACATTTTCTCTTATTTTTCAAGCCTACATGTTTACATAATCACCTATCTACAGAGTGAGCCAAGGACATTAATCCAGGCATTCACCTTTGCAAAAAACAGAAAACCTTTCAACTCTACATATAATACAATTAGTGCACTTTTACACCCCACCCCCACCCCAGCAGCCCAAAATCACAGCATATTAACTAAAACTTGCTTTTGTCCAGCCTTTCTTCTCTCATTACATTTTAAAGTTGGTACTTCTTACAACCACAAACGTGCTTACTTTAATATCTTTATCACTTACAACAATCACTGAAAAGGCACCCAGCCCTATATTTAAAATCCCTCGTCTACATACTACACAAATCTACTTTTTTATATAATATGCCATTTATATCATGAAATGTTTTATACAAATATTATTAAGAACAAAAATTGTTTTACTTACAGTACATTTTTTCCTTTTTAGTGTACTTTTAAGCATTAATGACAAACTGGACTATATGGTTTACAATCCAGCCATACGTTTTACAAAGTCAACAAAAGTCCAATCTTTCTCAGCCACTTTTTCTTGCAAAGTCTTATTTCACAAATATGATTGATGCTTTATAATCTTGCATTTATTCACTAATTTCAGTGTTGCTGGTCTTCTTCCTGTTCATGTCCATCTCCCAACACTTGACTCTGGTTCGAGTCCAAGGTATTCCCGAGTCTTTGAATCATCTCCTATGTTTTTTCTGTCTCTCAAGCATTTTCCTTTGGAACACTGGAAAAACATTTCACTGGCAAAGTCTCTCTATGAACTTTATTGTCAGAAGAATGATAAGCAGAGTCCCCTTCTGTTTGATGGCTCACTTTTTCTTGGATACATTTTTGTATTTCCTCTTTAGTCTGCTCTGCATAAAAAATATCTTGATTGTCCAGGAAAAAAATATTTTGAAAACAGCTGGATAGAGCAGCTTGAATCTCACATCTGCCTCTCAACATTCCCTGATTGTTGGGATAAATTTGTTTCTCATTTGCCTGATGAAAAGTGAATAATCATTTTCCATAAACAGTCTGCTATCTTCAATTGTTAATACTTTTCCCTTCTGCCATTGTTTTTTCAGGATCAACTCTTTCTTTTTTATAATTTTTATCTGGCTTTAAACAATAGATACACAAATCAATCATAAAACAAACAAATAACTATTTACATAGGTCCACAGCTGATCAATGCATCAAATTTATACATATCAACAACAATTAATGTTTTTCAAGCAAGTATTTAAGTTAAAGCCAAGATTTATATGAATGTGTAATATTAGAAGTTCTCATTTTTATAGTATGAAATTCATTACTTCAAACAAGTTTTGTCATACTAATATATTCAGCACTAGAGGGAGTAACTTTACTTTTCCAATTTTTAGTAATTACTTTTGGAAGATGTTAAAGCACAATGAGGACTTAGTACACAAAGTAGGTGATCATCCTAACTTTGTTTATAAAACAGGAACAAATCTGAAAAAGGTGTTCGAAAGTAACAATTATAGTCGTACAACTACTTTGGATAAGGGAACTAGTAGGAGTGGTAAGTGTGGGTATTGTAGATACATTTTGGACGAAGTACCCATCACCTTAAAAAATTATGGCAACAGTAGGATTTACTTAAAGATGGGTAACTGTCATACTAAGGGTATTGTGTACTTATCCCTGTGTAGAGACTGTTCTAGTTTCTACATAGGGAAGTCAGAGAGAGCGTTGAACAAACGAATTTATGAACATTTATATAACATAAAAAAGGGAATATTAATAATGCATTAAGTAAACATTTACAAATGGAGCCTAAACACACTGGCTTTCTTTTTGGGATTCTTGAACAAGTACCTATTGACCCTAAAGGGGGAGATTGGGAGAATTGGCTATGCTGTAGGGAGACCTATTGGCAAATTAGATTGAATGCCACCCACCCCCCGGGACTAAATGAGCATATTTCTATTAAGCCTTATTTGATTAAAAAAGCAGATTTAACAAAATAATTACTTAAAACAACCACTGAAACAATTATTAAAGTAACATTTTGATTGTACTATTTAACACAATTTTAAAGTATTTTAAATTTTTGACATCCTTTTCTTCTTCAGTTTTAGATAGAACTGTTATTTTGTGTTATTTTATATTACTTTGATTCAAAGTTTTATCAAGTTTATTAATGTTTGGTAAACAAAGTGAATTTACTTGTGTTTTTAAACTTCACAGTTGTAAAAATGTGCGTGGTTACTTTAAATTTAGGTCAGACTGGTTTTGGCGCCTTTTTTAAATAAAGTTATTTAAAGATGGCTGATTTAACAGTTACACTGTTTTTACACTTGAAAAATACTTCAATTCAGTTAGGGTGAAAGCGCTTGTGGAATTTATACAATAAACGTTTTATGGACTTGCAACCTGTGTGCTGACACGATCGTTTTATTGGATTAGTGGTTTTGTTTCTACAATCTTTTTCCACTTGTTTTTTATTTAAATTGAGTAGTCACCTACTTAGAGGTGATCACTGCTTGACCTATTTATATACATGTGCAAACTCATATGCAAACATGGTAGTTTATTATTGGGAGAAACTGTATCTATTCAACAGTGTGTACAGTAAATACATTAAGATGTATAGACGTTTTGTTGATGACACCTTTATGTTGTGGGAGGGGAAGCCATCACTATTGTTGGATTTCATTAAGTACTTGGAATCTACAATGGACCTTTTGAGATTTACAACATCCTTCTCACTCATAGAAATAGACTTTTTAGATGTCTCTGTATATAGAGACAGTTTGGGTAAAATCAATACCAGGTTCTTTACAAAAGCCTGTTGGCAAAATAGTCTCTTAGTTTGTAATAGCATGCATCCTAAGCACATATTCCCAAATATTATCAAAGGGCAATTAATTAGAGCTAGCAATATATGCAATGTGCAAAGTGATAAAGAGAAAGAAGTTAACTACTTGGAGCAACTATTTCTGGAGAGGGGGTATAATAAAACGGGTGTATATTAGAACATTGAAGACTCAGAATCTTGAATCGCACAACATCGAACACCAAACCTTAAACGCAAACAATGTCGAAAGCTCAAAATTCTGAAAATGGAAACCACGGACTCCCATAGTTGGCCCATGCAAAGTTACACACCCTGACGTCACTGTGAAATGTGAAGAATGTCTGCTACGAACCACTGTTCAATAGCAGGGTAAGCAAGACACATAACATCGGAATGTTAAATGTGAATGTATTACCTCCATTGCGGTGTGATCTTGGAGTTGGTATATTTAAGTAGGGGGGTGTGGCGGGCACAGCCCCCCATGTTGGGGGTGAGGTGGGGGGGAAGCCCCCCACATAAGAAATAGTTTATAGATTGTTTGTGTTTTAGTAGTAAATAATGTAAATATTTTGTTGTTTGTAGATAGTGTGTATGTAGTGTGGTTATTGTGTGCTAGTATGCTGGTTTTGTTTTTAATATTTACTTTTTGTTGAGCAGAGTAGAGTACTCAATGTTTATGTTTGTAGGGTAGTGACATTAGGTGGCTGGGTTGTGTTTTGACAGTTTAAGAGGTGTGGTGTTTGGTGTGTTATGGTTAGGTGAGCAGATGGCCAAGTGTTTTTGTTTGTACCTTCCGTTTTCGAAATTATGCGCTTTCAGGGTTTTTTGCGTTCAATGTTCCGTGTTTGATGTTGTGTGCTTTGACATTTCCGTCTTACGATGTTCTGATATAAACCCGATAAAACTGTGTTGCAAACTGTAAAGAATGAAACTGCTGCTAACAGTAAAGGGATTAATTCTATCAGTGTAAAGCCAGCAATGAATGCACCTGTAAAACGGAACCTCAAGCATAATGATAAAGTACGTTTTGTTACCAAGTATGCTAGTGATACTAGCAAGGTTTGTTATATAATTAAGAACAACTGGCATTTACTGATAAGGAAACAGAAAATGTTATAGGTAGGGTATCCAGTTTTGCATATAAGAACAAGAGCAATTTAAAACAGTTACTTTGTAACGATCGGCTAAAGAATACTGTGTCCCCATTGAAGCTTGGAACATATCCTTACAATAAGTGCAAAATGTGTCAGTATGTTTCTTCTGAACAGGAATTTAAACACCCTATTTTTCCCTTCATATTTCAACCTAGATTCTATGCTACTTGTAAAACAATTAGCTTAATATATATGGCAGAGTGCACAGGATGTACATATTTTTATATAGGGAAAACGCAGAAATGGCTCAGAGACAGAATCTATCAGCATATGTATGATGTAAAAAATAAGAACAAATTAAATGCTTTAACTGAGCATACAATGGAATTCCCTTCACATAATTTTAGGTTTAAAGTCCTACAAAATGTTAATACTGACAAGAGAGGGGGTAATTTAAACAATTTAATTGAAAGAATTGAATTCAAGTGGAAATTAATGCTGCAAGCTCATGTATACCCTGGGCTGAACAACTATGTCTGCATTAAACCTGAGCTAGAAGCTCGCTCACTTAAATAAGATGTAATACTAGCTGAAGACTTAATTGATGTATTTTAAGGGTGAATTTATTTTAATGATGTATTTAATTGATTAATTGATAGTGTTTTTTTATATAAAATGTGTAGGGATTTTTACTGTTTTAATGAAGACTTGAGAAAGTGTGGCTTGTTCTATGTGAAAGAGCTTGTCTGAATAGACATGTTTTAAGCCATGGTGGTCATCTGAATTTTAACTATATATATATATATATATATATATATATATATATATATATATATATATATATACATATATACTTATTCTGATCTCTTTATATTTCTGCTTGCATACTGTTATTTTATTCCTAGGTTTTATATTTTAGCTGTAATCCCAGTGTAGAGTATCATATAATAGAACATTTATATTTATCCTTATATATTTGATACTCCTTAATCTTGTACTACTGTTAGAATTGATCCTATTTTTTCCTTAAATGTTATGTCTAATAGTATCTGAGCAAACATCTGAAAAATCTTCCCTTTTACAATTCAAACTGTCCATAATAAATTGTTCTGACATATTAAGTTTTGTTATCATTAAAAAGAAACAATTAACAGAGAAACACAATCCTATTTTTTTATCAGAAGTGTCATTCTATAGGTTAGTATATAAACTATCTGTTTGGTATACTGCAAGTATTAGTATTCAGAACTATGTAATAACTGACAGTGGTTTAGAATGCAATTCACTGTATTTTGCTTATTATCTAACTTGTATTCATTGACATCTTAGCATATGATTCAAAGTATTATGTATTATGATTATTTACTATTAGACAGGAAGAAGTAACCTGGACAGTTTTTATAATTTTCAGAACTCTCGCAGTATAACACAAGTGCTCATGACTCTAATTAAGCTGCTTCAAGCTGGTCCTCATGGTAATGGCTAGTAAATGAACAGCTTATCAGCTACAATTCACACAAAAATGTTCCTGAGTGAATCCAAGCCACCTTTACATTATATCAATCCCTCAAACCCTTCCAAACCACTAAAAAAGCAACAAAAAAGATTTTGAAGTATGTTAACCACTAAAAATCTATTGTGTTTAAAGAAATAAAATTTAATGATTCAGTAAGCATTATTTGTATGAGATGTTTAATATAAAGCAATCAGACTGTCATGTTTTAAAAGAGATCTAGCATATAAACTTGCATTAAAAGAATGACAGTTATGTATGATCCAGGTTTAACTTGTAAAAGTGTGAATGTTTCTTTATTTATTTGATAACATTCCAATTATAACTTTTATATATGTAAGAAACTATATTTTTTTATAATTTGTTTATAACCTAGCATACGTTTCCTGGGTGCTATTGCATGTCAAGTATACTATCAGTAGTAAGCATTCAGAACTGTATAATAACTGACAGTGGTTTAGAATATAATTCACAGTCTTTTGCTAATTATTTAACTTGAATTATTTGACATCTTAGCATATGATTCAAATATTATGATTACTTACTTTTAGACAGGAAGAAGTAACCTGGACAGTTCTTAAAATTTTCAGAACTCCCACAGCATCACAAAAGTGCTCATGACTGTAAGTTGTTTCAAGCTGTTTTTTCTGATAATGGCTGGAAAATTAACAGTCCATCAATTACAATTCAGACAAAAACACACAAATAAATCCAAGCCACTTCCACAGCACATGTCAAACTCTCAAACCCCTCCAAACAATCAAAGAACCAACAAAAAACATCTCAAAGTATCCCAATCAATAAAAAGACTGCACTCGAAGAATTAATATTTAATGATTCAGCAAGCACTATTTGAATGAGATGTTTAATATAAAGCAGACTGTCATTTTTAAAGGAGTCATAGCATATAAACTTGCATTAAAATAATGAGTTATGTGTGATCCAGGTTTAACTTGCAAAAGTATGAATGTTACTCTAATTATTTGAGATCATTCCAATAGTAACTTTTATATATGTAAAAATTTATATTTTTTATACTTTGTTTATAACGTAGCATGTCTTTCCTGGGTGCTGTTGCAAGTCATGTATACTATCAGTAGTACACTACTGGACCATTTTAAGAACCCAGAATGTAAATTAGGTACCTTTGAAATGTCATCCACCATGTGTCCGATGTGCATAATGCCGAAAGTATGGTTGCAAAAAAAATGACAATGCCAATTCACCATGTGTTTAAATGGCAAATAATTGAATGCTTTTTTGCCATTCAAACACATGGATCAAATTTCGGAAATGGCTTTCCAGCAAACCATTTTTGATATTTGATCTTTTGAAGTTCTCTGTATTTCGGTAATACGGGTCGCACAACAGGATGATCGCACATAACATGTGTGACAAAACGAAGGTAAACCTGTAAATTATGATGCGTCTTTAGTGTCGTTTGTTACATCTTGCATTATATTTAATAGTATATTACTCAACTATGCCACATTATCAGAAAGTTTGCCATCTAACATAATTTTAATCATAAAAATTAACTTTTAATAAAATGAATTGTTTAACCTTTTAAACTCTAAATGAAAATAAGTGGTTTTAATTTCATATATAGCTAAAAGAATCAAACTCTAACATTTTAAAAAGGGAACTAGTAACCATTTGAAGTAGGGAAGGAAAAAAAGAAATGATTTACCTTGTAAAAAGTAATAGCAGCTGCCCATAAGTATTGAAGCACTTCTTTAAATTAATAAGACTTCATAACCATGAAATGCATTGATTTTCATTTATCCTTCAGTTTTTTACTGTTTTGTCTTTTATTAACTGACTGCCTCTTGTTACATTTCTTTTCAAATAAGTTGATAGATTGCAGTCCATTTCTTCTGGGATTTTTTCCAGGATTTTATTTTTCTGTATAAAGTTCATTGCATCTTCCCGAGTGTTCAAAATCTTCTTTCCTTCTGGAAGGTGAATCCTTATTTTTTTCTGGAAACAAGATTTTTGCTATAATATTGTTTTTCTTTAAGCTTTTAACAAGTGGCACACATGCTTTTCTGTTTGGCATCACTAATGTTGAATAGTCATTGTCAAATCTTATACTATTTTCTTTCATTTTAATCGGATAATTAGTCCTTCCTCACTTTTAGAAAAATCTTACAATCACGGACCTTGGTGAAGGTGTTTTTTTCAGATGAGTTAGAAAGTGATCTATGTGCCCTTTCAATGCCAAAGGAAAAAGCTTCAGGCAGGTTCAAAGTTTAGGCCGCCAGGTATTAAGGAATTGAATCCTGCTGTCTACCTCTTCTTTTTCAGGAATCCATAAATCCTAATGTTATTCCTTCTAGATCTGTTCACTATGTCTTCTATTTTTCCCCCAAATAAGTTTTGTTTCAGAAGAAATTCAGTGTTATTCTCATTTTCAAGTAATCTTTCATAAAATTAGACATTGCCTCTTCTGTACTCGAGATTTGTGAGGATTGTTGTTTAAGAGATTCACTCAGCACTTCAGCTTGTTTTTTTACATTCCTCTTTAAAATTCTTCATTTTGCTTTCTTATTTATCTATCTTTATGGATAACTCACTGATGTTTCTTTGTATAGCCTATATGTCTTTTTCATAGTAGTGTTCTGTACATTCATTCTGAGACAATTAGTTCTTTCTAGTTTTCTTGACAGGATAAAGTAATTAAAAGAGTTTCAAACTTGTTTCTTGTATATAAATATTTATAAAATTCCAGCTAGCTGGGCTGGCAGCATTTCGGTTTGTCACAATCACATAGTAGCGAGAGCAGGTTTGCTGCTAGGCATTTCATTAATTGAACACCAAGAGCTTTATGACAGGGGCCAAATTTGATACAAAAGAGATGGGATTCAGTTATCAGACATGGGTCTGGATTTATTCAATTTAAGGGTAATTGTGAGATGGAGTTCAGAGAAGAGTTGACAGGCAATGGGTGCCAGTGAAGAGTTACCAAATAGCTGGGTAACTACAGCATAGCTAATAAGGGAGACGGCTAAAAAAGTGCTTGGTATGACATTTGGACAGAGGAAGGATGACAAGGAGACATGGTGGTGGAATGAGTTAGTACAGGAGAGTATACAGAGAAAGAGGTTTGCAAAGAAGAAGTGGGATTATCAGACAGATGAATAAAGTAGACAGGAGTATACGGAGATGAGGTGCATGGCAAAGAGAGGTGGCAAAGGCTAAGGATAAGGCATATGAAGAGTTGTATGAAAGGTTGGACACTAAGGAGGGAGAAAAGGACCTGTACTGATTGGCTAGACAGAGGGACCGAGCTAGGAAAGATGTGCAGCAGGTAAAGGTGATAAAGGATAATGAGGGAAACATACTCACAAGCGAGGAGAGTGTGTTGAGCTGATGGAAAGAGTACTTTGAGAGGTTGATGAATGAAGAGAATGAGAGGGGGAGAAGGTTGGATGATGTGCGGATAGTGAATCATGAAGTGCAATGGATTAGCAAGGAGGAAGTGAGGATAGCTATGAAGAGGATGAAGAATGAAAAGGCTGTTGGTCCAGATGACATACCTGTGGAAGCATGGAGGTGTTTAGGTGAAATGGCAATGGAGTTTTTAACCAGATTGTTTAATGAAATCTTGGAAAGTGAGAGGATGCCTGAGGAATGGAGAAAAAGTGTTTTGGTACCGATTTTTAAGAATAAGGATGATGTGCAGAGCTGTAGTAACTATAGAGGAATTAAATTGATCAGTCACAGCATGAAGTTATGGGAAAGAGTAGTGGAAGCTAGGTTAAGAAGGGATGTGATGATTAATGATCAGCAGTATGAATTCATGCCAGGAAAGAGCACTACAAATGCGATGTTTGCTCTGAGATTGTTGATGGAGAAGTACAGAGAAATTTAGAAGGAGTTGCATTGTGTTTTTGTAGACTTAGAGAAAGCATATGACAGGGTGCCTAGAGAGGAGTTGTGATATTGTATGAGGATGTTGGGAGTGTCAGAGAAGTATGTAAGAGTGGTACAGGATATATAAGAGGGTAGTGTGACAGCGGTGAGGTCTGCGGTGGGAGTGACGGATGCATTTAAGGTGGAGGTGGTATTAAATCAAGGATCAGCTCTGAGCCCTTTCTTATTTACACTGGTGATGGACAGGTTGACAGATGAGATCAGACAGGAGTCCCCGTGGACTATGATGTTTGCAGAGGGTCTATATTATATCATTGAACGCTTAAAAAAGCGAACCCTGATTGATCGACCTAATTTAAGCGAAAGCTTACAATCTCAAACTGTCAGATCAGCGATTTTTTCCCAGGGAAAAAAATCGCTGATCCAAAACACATACACACAACACAAGCACACCAAACAAACAGAAATCCACACACATACACCTAAAATCTGATACCTAACCCTACACTAAACTATGCATACACCACTAACTAGCCACTTACCTTAACCCAAACCCTAACCCTAAGGTCCATCACTATTGCACACTCACCTCACCCGCTCCCTAACCCTAACTCACTTAAATCTGCCCTAACCCTCATGTCCACTCAATCGCACACACACCTAACCCGAGCCCTAACTCTATCTCACCTAAATCACCCTAACACTCACATCCACACAATCGCACACTTACCTGAATCCGACTGGTAACTTTCCACCATAACACTGAAAATACCGAAGCAACAGAAACGGACAACCAAATTCTTTCCCTAGGAAAAAATTTGAGTTTCTGCTGCTTCGATATTTTGCAGTTTCGCGAAAATAAGTTCGATCAATCAGCGTTCACTTTTTTAAGTGTTCGAGGATATAATATAGACCCGTTTGCAGATGACATTGTGATCTGTAGTGAGAGTAGGGAACAGGTGGAGAAGACCCTGGAGAGATGGAGATATGATCTATAGAGAAGAGGAATGAAGGTCAGCAGGACTAAGACAGAATATATGTGTGTGAATGAGAGGGAGGTCAGAGGAATGATGAGAATGCAAGGAGTAGAGGTGGCAAAGGTGGTTGAGTTTAAATACTTGGGATCAATAGTTCAGAGTAATGGTGAGTGTGGAAGAGAGTGCAGGCAGGATGGAGTGGGTGGAGAAGAGTGTCAGGAGTGATTTGTGACAGACGAGTACCAGTAAGAGTGAAATGGATGGTCTACAAGAGGGAAGTGAGACCAGCTATGTTATATGGGTTGGAGACAGGGGAACTGACAAAAAGGCAGGAGTTGGAACTGGATGTGGCAGAGTTAAAGATGTTAAGATTTACACTGGGTGTGAAGAGGGTGGACAGGATTAGGAATAAGTATATTAGAGGGTCAGCCCAGGTTGGAAGGTTTGGAGACAAAGCCAGAGAGGCAAGATTATGTTGGATTGGACATGTGCTGAGGAGGGATGTTGAGTATATTGGGAAAAAGATGCTAAGGATGAAGCTACCAGGTAACAGGAAAAGAGGAAGGCCTAAGATAAGGTTTATGGATGTGGTGAGAGAGGACATGCAGGTGGTTGGTGTAACAGAGCAAGATGCAGAGGACAGGAAGGAATGGAAACTGATGATCCACTGTGGTGACCCCTAACGGCAACAGCCAAAAGAAGATGATAATTATTCTTAAATGATCATTCATCAAGCCAATTAAAAAATGGTAAAATGCCTTAAATAAATGACCAATAAACCCAAAAAGAAGGCATTGGTAAGGCAAGCTGGATATCAGTCAAGAAAAATTTATTGTTGACACCAAAGCACACTAACAAAAAAGATAAATCCACACCATCCACACATCATTCATCAAGCCACCTGAAATTAAACAAGCTAATTTCAGAGATTATAGTTAATTTTTATACTATATGGATACAGGAAAGAAACTGGAGAACATGTTATATTTAATTATTTTGAATTACTCAATTGCATTTGATGATTAAGATATATATATATATATATATATATATATATATATATATATATATATATATATATATATATATATATATATATATATATATCTGAAGAAAAATAGGAAAAAGGGAGAGCAGGCTGTTTGAGCCTGGTGGGTGGCTCTTTCATGCCCCTTAGAGCCCTTTTTGTTTACCTTTTTACCTTATTATTTTTAACTAAAGAATTCATTGCGTAACTGTGCTGTACAGGCAATGGCAGGATTGAGCTTTGTTTATGTATTTGTAAGCAATGCAGTTTAAAGAACATCAAGATGGCTTTATATCACACCATTCAATAACAGGCTTGCAGTTGTATGATATCAGTTAAGTTCATGAGTTGCAGCATTGTTTATAGTGTGATATTTACAGTCTATGCAGATGAAATTTAACATGAGTTAGTTTATTAATAAATGTATTTGGCCACTAGTGCAACAGTTTTGTTTTTTGTAGTCATTTGGGAATGGATCATTAAGACAATAACAGTCTTGCAAAATAAGTAAGACAGTTAGTCTTGCACCATTTCCCGGGGTTTTGAGAGTATGCACTCTCTTTTAAAACATTCTTCTCACAACAGTTGTCACTTTGGAGGCAGCGCACAATCTAACCCCCCAACATCCCATTGGGGGTGGCTCTTCATGGCCTTAGTCCCCTTTTGTTTACATTTCCCTCCTTTTTACTTTGTTTGACATTTTATCTAAAGAGTTCAGTGCATAACTGCACTGCAAAGGCAGTAGCAAGATTTTGCTTTGCTTATGAATTTGTCATTGATAAACTCAGCAAACCAGGCATCAATCTTTACATCACCACTTGGGTTGCAGATTGGTTCACAGACAGGACCCACAGAGTGAAAGTTGCGGATTCCAAGTCAGACTGTCGACCAGTCATGAGTGGAGTCATGAGTCATGAGTGGAGTCCCACAGGGATCAGTCCTGGGTCCTCTCCTGTTTGGCATCTACTTCTCAGAATTCCAGGCCAACATGAAGGGACTCTGGCTGATCAAGTTCGCAAATGACTGCAAGCTGAAAGCCATTATTAACTCCCCAAGCGATGTAGACATCCTACAGAAAGGCCTCACTGAGATGAATGACTGGTGTTGAAACCATGGCCTTAAGCTTAATGCCAAAAAATGCATCATCATCCCCTTTAGGAAAAACTCAGTTCCCACTAATTACCACATTGATGGGAACCTACTGAACACTGAAGGCATTAAAAGAGATCTGGGGACACAGCTTGACAGCAACCTCTCCTTCAACCACCACATTGCCACTGTGGTGAGAAAGTCCTTCTGTGTGGCACATCTCATTACCAAAGGTTTTGCATCCAGGAAGAAGGAGGTCATAATCTCTTTCTACTCTTCCCTCATTAGGCCAATCATCAAGTATAATGCCCCATTTGGCATGTACCTCACTAGGCACATGCAACAGCTGGAAAGGCCACAAAAGTACCTCACAAAGAGGATCCTAGGCCTTAAACACATGTCCTACATGGACAGACTCAAAAAAACTTCAGCTATTCTCTGTCTCATATCATCTACTAAGAGGCGATCTCTGCTTGACTTACAAAGCCATGTCTGACCCAACTCTGTTAGAAATGCTACATCTAAAGAAATCCAAATCCCTCCACACCACATGCTCCAGAGACCCCAACCTCATTACCACAATCTACAGAACATGCTGGAGGGACAGGTACATAACCCAGAGACTGTCCATGCTCTGGAATAGATTTCCCATACATGTCAAGCAGAACACCTCACTGGCCCTCTTCAAGGGAAATCTTGATGAGTGGATAGGAAATAGAAAGTTCACCCCGGTGATCACTGCAGTGGCTTTACTTGATAGAGGCACTGGGAACTAACATCGGGTGGCACAATGCCAGGGCACTTCTATGGGCTAGGCTTGTAAAGGCTCCAGGGCCATTAGCCTAGTACACATCTATGAACCTATGAGCCTATAAATTGGAAACATCATTTCTCAGTCCATGGTAGTCCACACAAAGTTATTTCTGACAACAGTGCCCAGTTTACCAGTCAGCTGTTTCAGAAATTTGCAAAAGAGTGGGGACTTTATCCATGTTACCAGTAGTCCTGAGTACCCACAGTTAACTGGTCTAGCTGAATGTGCAGTACAAAGTGCAAAGCAATTGCTAGAGAGGTCAAAGCATGACAATACCAATGTTTTCTTGAATTTGCTTAATCTGAGAAATATACCTCATGACAATTTACTTGGCTCACCTGCTCAGAGGCTTCAGTCTAGGCAAACCAGAACAACCTTCCCTATCAGTTCCAGTTTTTTTGGTGCCTAATGCTAAAAATACCAGAGCAATCAAAGCCCAACTATTCAAAAAGCATTAATTTCAGAAGTCCAACTATGATAAAATGAGCAGCTTTCTTCATCCACTGAAAGAAGGAGAGATAGTGAGGATGTAAATGGCAAAAGGTTTTGATCGACTTGGTCAAGTGAGAGGTGTATGTGCCGAGCCGAGATCTTACTTACTGTAGTAGAATCTGAGAGTATAGAATACAGAGGAAATTGCAGGCATGTTCTTCTGGTGGCTGAATTGATATCGCAACATCGTACCTGTGATACAGACTGTAGATTTCAGAGCAATCCAGGCAATGTTCCTGTCAAAGGACATGTTTCAGTACCTATTCCCATTCCTGATGATGTCCCAGATGTTCCTGAAGTTGAACATTCATTAGAGACACTCCCTTTTGCTAAACACGGTCCTAGTTTTTATGTCAAATGATCAGGTCATATCTCCAGACCTAGTGTAAAATACGCAGCAATCTGGACATGATTGTTTTATTTGTAATTAGTTCTGTATAATTCATGCCAAAGGATTATTTCTGTACAATTGCATGTCAATGATTGTTCTCATTATTACTGTGCATGACTTATTTCTCAAAGAGGGAGGATGTAGAACAGATTGTGTGTTGTAACTTTAAGAAGCATTTCAAAATAAGGGCACATGCATATAAGCAGAGAGCACATGCAGGCAGCATTGCCATTTTGAGAGAACAGACAGAGTGTTAACATGTAGGAGTGCAAAAAATCAGTCTGTTTATAAGTTTATTTACGTTTAAGTTACTAAGCCTCAATCCTTATGTATTTGTATATAATAAAGCTGCTTGAATCGAACCCACAACTGTTTGTCTGTTTTATCCTGACCGGACGAGCAGCAGTTACCATACACATAATTCTCAGCACAGCTACCCAATCTTTGGCCCTCATCTTCAAGGATGTTACCATCCACAAAATTCACAGTACAACTACCCAGTATTCAGCCCACATCTTTGTGAACCTTTACAAACTGAATAAGGTATCTGCAACCATAGCTGACTTTTG